>NC_142009.1:44672929-44979649 GCF_049901735.1 Notechis scutatus
TGTGACCGTTCAAAATTACAATGGAACTGAAAAAAGGTGATTTATGACCATTTTCACAGTTACAGCCTTTGCAGCATTATATGATCAAAATTCAGCTGCTTGGCAACTGGTACATATTTGTGAAGGCTTCAGTGTCTCAAGGTCATGTGATCCCCTTTTGCGACCTTCTGGCAAGCAAAGTAAATGGGGAAGCCAGATACACTTAATAATCGGGTAACTAACTTACCAACTGCAGTGATTCACTTAGCAACTGAGGCAAGAAAAGTTGTAAAATGGGGCAAAGCACACTTCACAAATGTCTCATTTAACAACAGAAATTTTGAGCTCAATTGTGGTCATAAGTTGAGGACTACCTGTAGTATCCTGAGGTATTCCTCCAGCTGTCCTATTCTCATCTTCCCAGAATGTACACACTAGTGACAGCAAGAGTGATGCAGATAATAATCAGAGTTGGAAGGGACCTTATAGGTCATCTAGTCCAACCACCTGCCCAAGCGGGAGACCCTACACCATTTCTGACAAATGGAAGTCCAATCTCTTCTTGAAAGTCTCAAGTGATGGCGCTCCCATAACTTCCGAGGGCAAGCTGTTCCAATGGTTGGTTGTTCTCACTGTCAGAAAGTTTCTCCTTATTTCCAGGTTAAATCTCTCCTTGTTCCGTTTCTATCCATTATTCCTTGTCTGGCCTTCAGGTGCTTTGGAAAATAGCTTGATCCCTTCCTCCCTGTGGCAGCCCCTCAAATATTGGAAGACTGCTATCATGTCTCCCCTGGTCCTTCTCTTCACCCGACTAGCCAAGCCCAGTTCCTGCAACTGTTCTTCGTATGTTTTAGCCTCCAGTCCCCTAATCATCCTGGTTGCTCTTCTCTGCACTTTTTCTAGAGTCTCAGCATCTTTTTTATAATGTGGTGAACAAAACTGGATGCAGTACTCTAGGTGTGGTCTTACTAAGGCTTTATAGAGTGGTATTAGTACCTCCCTTGATCTTGATTGCAGGGAGGGATGGACGGACTTTCAGCATTCAGTTTCTTAAGTCATTAAGGAATGTTCAGATTTTTATTAGCCCTGAGCAATTACAATTCCAGAGTTCCTGGCACAATTTCTAATGCCTTGTGAAACCCATGACAACAATCTCTGTCACTCTTACTATACAGATAATTCAACAGGCTGCATGATGGGTACCAGTAGCCAACTCAAACTGCAGAGCTTTGCATGCAATCTGCAATGTGCCACATAGTCGAAAATATCATTTTTCGAAACCAGACATTATGAAAGTTGTCTAGTTAATATTCATAATCATAAGGTGAATTTTTCCCAGGCAGGCATTCCATTTAAGCAGGTGAAGAAATGTTGTGCTTTGAAATAAACGAATAGGAAAGAATTATAACCTCTTTGCAGACAACAATGGTACCAACGGCATTCAATAAAATATCAATATTTTAACAGGAAAATAGGCAGGCAGCGAGAAAGTTGAAATGCTCACTTGTTCCCTTTTGCAAATGTTTTAAGTGCAGTCTGTTAGAAGAGCAGAAGAGCAGGGCGCTAGGTAAATGTTTTGAAGTCAGAGAGGATGGTTGCCTTTGAACCGTACCAGTAATATTATGCAGATGGCCTCTGGAAAGGAGAAAGTGGGAGGTGGGGGAAAACCCTCTACTCATAGTTATCCAGTTAATGCCACACAGAAATATTTATAAACACAAAATGATTGTACTGTACTGTCTATGCAATTTCAAGGCAGAGGGCAGACCTGCATGTTAAATTTCAAGCATATGAAACAATCCCCATTTGCTTGGGGTCACTGGGTGGTTTCTAGCAGAGAAGATAGATGTTCACTCCTATGGACAATCAGAGTAAGGCTTACTCTGGAACACAGCACCATCAGCTTGACTTCCATAGGGGAGTTTAAAAACTCTGATGTTCTAGACTAGATATAAAGTGGTTCTATAGCAGGGATGTCAAACTCTATTTCATTGAGGGCTGCATAGGGGTTCTGTTTGACCTTGGGGGACCAGGGGTGGGCGTGACCAGGGGCATGGCTAGGGTGGGCGTGGCCAGCTTTATGTCATTCATTGAGGCTCGGTTTTTGGCCATGATGGCCTCCTGCAGCCCTCTGCCAGCGAATGCGGCCTCCACAAACTCTGTTTTTGCTGGCAGAGGGCTGCAGGAGGCGTAAATGGAATCCGGCCCTCCTGAGCTCCATTTCCACTGGCAGAGGCACTGTGGGGCTGTCTGTTGTTTCCAGCGCAGCCCTATGGTCCAGATCTAAGCACCCGGCCCTGTGGGCCTTGAATTTGACACCACTGGTCTATATTATGCCTGTGTTCCATCTTAGAATAAAGTCTGAAATCACAGCAGTTCAGATCAATTTAGAAGAGTTTTAACTCATGCAAGGCAGAGTATCTAGTTCCACTTTACCTGTCCTAATCCAACATTCTTTGTAATCTTGTCCTAGCACCATGCTATATTGGAAATAGCAATGTGCCACATCAAAAAAATAAAAAATAACATTAAGATTATTTTGGTTATATAAAAGAGAAGGTGGCTTGAGGTATAGAGTATATACATTCATCTAATTTGGGAAAATATATCTATGGAAGCCATATGCTGGAGATAATCAGAAAGTGAACAGCTGGTTTTATGTTCTGTTTGGAAGTTTCCCAGACCAGACCACTTTAAAAATGTGACTGCATCTCATAGCCTTTGTATGGCCTTATTTAGAAGAGATTTCCCATGGGTTTTATTTATAGAGCCAGCAAGAGATAATGAAGAGGGCACTTCCATGCACACCTATGCCAATTGAGCCCATTGTAAAAAAAGAAACCATACACCTTTGTATTTCTCTTTACATTTCACTGGAAGAATTAATATCTTCATATTATTAAATATGTGGCTAAGATAAAATATCAAAACCTGGGATGTTTTAAACATTTCAGTGAGCTTTTTATTCTGAAAAGCCTGAGCTAAAAATAAATACTTGAGAAGAAAATCAAAATGACATAACATCCACCTTAATTGTTTCCTCTTCTAGCTCTTCACTCATTGAATAAGGGGAGTGATAGTAGCACTAAAATAAAATTGCTTGCCATTGTTTCTGTTTTCCTCTGCCATTCATGATCTATACGAAGCCATAAAATTAAATGGGCCTGACCTCAACCATAGCAGCAAAGGCAACCTCTCACATGGATTAGCTGCTCTTTATCCATAGAAGATTCTACTTGTGTGGCATTAATGCGTCATGCAAGTTTATGTCTAAACATTCTGGAGCACTGCAGATGACTGCATTAGTGATGCTGGACTGCAACCTCTCAGAACACGTCTGATTGGAAGCATGCAAAAAAAATATATCAATATTTCTTTGTAGACTAAATAAATGAACTGCTACTATATATGAAAATATACTGTACAATATGAACCATTTTCATCTGATAGCTCCTTGTTCTTTATTTGCCAATTCTCTTTTCAGCTTTTAATTTACTATTTTTCTTTTACAACATACAAAAAATATATATTTTATTATACACACACACACACACACACACACACACACACACACACACACTTCAGTTGAACATGTTTTGCCATATTCTTCCCTTCTAGAAAAGGAGCCATACAAGTGACTGATATAGACACTGTGAATGCTCTCATTACACTGTCAAATTTATCTGATAGAATTTGCAAACCTTGAAAGCAAGGTTTGGCATGTTGGATTTCATTACAGTTGCTACTTCACAGTCTACATCTAAAAACATCCAAAAACATTTAAAAAACATCCAAGTTACCCAGGAGCTTGCTCTTCCTGAGACTATCGTCTGTGAACTGTCCTTAAATATCACATTTCGATTCTTATTATGTTACAGAGCCCCTGATTATGACATCAAACATGTAAACAAGTTAAATTCACTTCTAACATGGACAACATCATGCCCACATGCTTTTATTTTTCTTAGTGACTTCAATCTACCTCATATTAACTGGACCCTAAACAAATGTAAAACTGAACCCATACATACAACCTTCTACAATGCTGCAACAAATCCGGGACTGGAACAATTAGTAACCAACAATACTAGACTTAACAACTTCCTCAATCTCATCTTCTGCAATAGCTTGAATTCAATTTATGGAATACAAATTAATGAACCCTTTTCCAACAGTGACCACAACATGATTGACTTTTGTCTCAACATACGTCCTCACAAAAATCATCATAACTATGGGATCCCCAATTATCACTTCATAAAAGGCAACTATGATCTTATAGACAATGATCTCTTATCTCTTGATTGGTAATTTCTATTCACTGGATGCAATACTGTAGAAGACCATTACAACATATTTTTACTTGAAGTCAAAAGAGTCATCAAACTATATCTACCAATAACAACTCCAAAAACCAGAACAAATTACCCATAACAATAAGGAAATGTCAATCCAAAAAGAAATCCTTTGGAGAAAAAACAAATCTGGTCACGTTGCCAACTTCAAAAGCCGATACAAAAATTTATGCCACCAGATAAAGACTGAATGCACCAATTATCATATTAAACAAGAGGAAAGCTTTCTACACACACATTCCACCCACACTTTCTACAATTTTGTAAACAACAAACTAAAAGACTCAAGGTCCATCCCACCCCTGAAAGGACCTAATGGTAAAGAATGCAACGATGACACCATTAAAGCCAACCTCTTTAACACATTCTTTGGCTCAGTATTTGTAAACAGCAATGGATTATGCCCAGTATTTCCTAATCGAATCACAAACAACTACAATGATCTAATACATATCGATTTTACAGAAGTCAATGTTGAAAAGCACTATGCAACTATCCTGTTGAAAAGCAGGGTTTTTTTGACTTAAGAAATAAACCTTCAGAGCAGTACTATATAACTTGAGATATGTAAATAATACCTATTGCTTAGGAATCATTTTAGCAAAAAGAAGATTCATAAACATTTGATTGCATAATAACTCCAGAACAGACAATCCAATCTTGGTTGGTTGAGAAGAACATGACATATGCTTTAGCACTTGATAATCTGATCTTGAGAATCTCCATTTTTCCCAGATGTAGGAAGTCCCACATCTATAACAGAATACAGAATGCATTCAGCTGCAAAAATATCTTCAGGTAGGCAGGATAATTTCACATACATATTCATATGAGAAAGTTAACAAAATGTATTATGATATGACAATATTTATTACATCGTGTTGTTTTACTGAACCTAATGTTTTCTACAGACCTGGAAACAAATGTTCTGACTGCAGTATATGATGAGAAAATACTTTGTCCCTGGTCAATACACATAAAATTGAATGACAAGGATTGAATAATCTGTATTTCCTACTTTGATTAGATGAAGAGCTAGTTATATTAGCTCCACAAAGGTTCATGCAATTTTTCATATCAAACTCCTGGAAGAACAGGTCACTAAGAATGCTGGATAGCAAGCAGTTCAAACCCCAACAGAGCCTTCTGGTATTGAAAGAACACAGGGCACTCAGAAGCTCTTAGAAACTGGTCTTATCCAGTAGATTGGGTTGGTGAAAAACATTACTGTGGCAGAGACACATACATTTTGTATTATGATTCCTATTATTAGTCATTATAGTGCTGTGAAAGTTTCTGGTATGACATGCTACAATGAAACAACATTTTGATACTCTACTCTATAACTAAACCCTTTTCCTTCTGCAGCTATGCAGCCTGCCACCAATCGCCAATTGTCAAAAGTGTTTGCATGAAAAATACAAAAGCCACTAATTGAATAAGAAGGCCGGGAATCAGAATACAGTAACAACAATTACAATCAACTGAAATAGCCTGTGTTTCCTCTCTGCCTCCACCTGAGAAAGATGTCTTAAGGCATTTTCAATGAGGAAATATAAATCTTGCTTCAATTTACATTGCAGTGCAGAGATCAAGTTCAGACTGGCCAGACTCTCTGTTTGTGCAATGTAAACAATAAATCAGAGACCAAATAAAATAGTAAAGGATTGGGAGGATTTTAAAGCTGATTTTAGTTCCGTATAAGAGAACATGTTAGTAATGATTCTTAGCAATCACATAGATAGGTCTTCTCAAGATGATTTGTCCCCAAACTGTTCCTTCGGATCTTCCAGTGGTGTACCCAAGTTCTTCAATCTTACTGCTGGTCATTCTGTGTTCTTCCACCTTTCCTAGCAGGAAAGTTAGATCTATGATGACAAACTGAGCCTCAGGTGGTACCTCTAGATTAATTTGTTCTATAATTCATTTAATTTTTTTTTTTTTTTGGATATTCATACCATTCTCAAGCATTTTGCCTCAAGGTTTAGGGCTAGATAAAACTCTAAGATGAAGTGAGAGTTCTGTAAGTGATCTCACAGCGTTTTCCCATACAGAATGCCTCACTCCCCCTGCACGAAGGACATTCAAGAACATCGATCTAGGTTGCGTGTTTGCAGTTAAGTCAAAGGCCAGGCTCATGAACTGTATGAAGCCGTATGTTTTTTTCACCACAGTTTCACCATGGTTTATTGAACCATAAGTGCAATTTGCTAGTTAGCCATAAATTATAATTTTCAGACTATAATGGCTATATTGAAACAAACACTCAAGCCAAAAGTAAGACAATCACATTTTATGATTTTGATGATTAGACAGGATAGATATAGAAACAAGAGGCATGATATGGCTTGAGAGAGATAAATTAAAATATAATTGTACTTATAATTGCTGTGAAGAATCAGAAGCCACTTCTTTATGGCTTCTTTATGTATTTTTTTTATATCTTCTTTTTTTTTGCTCCATTTTAGTTTGTACCACTTCTTACTATTGTTGTTAAAATCTCTCTCCTCTCTCTCTCTCTCTCTCTCTCTCTCTCTCTCTCTCTCTGTGTGTGTGTGTGTGTGTTTGTATGAACCAGACTCTACCACTAGATGGGATGATAATCTCAAACTCTTGGTTTACTATCAGACGTTCTCAGAGAGTGAGTGAGCCATTCAGGTCATTGGCAAGAATAATCTGGCTTCCCCTGGCAACCAAATGGGCAGGGATGAAGAGAGAAATTCAATTCTGCAACACCCAAGCCCCCAGGAGAAAAAGGATCCTGATGGTTTTTGAATTCAATTTAATTTCAGTAATGTGTGACCAAGCCACTAATAGGCCTATATGAAATTCTCCACACCCCTCCAAAAATTGTCTCCTTCCACAACTGTCATTCATTGGCACTTTTCTTAAATGTCACCGCAGAGAGACAGCAAATTAGCTAGAAATGGAAATAATTACTCAAAGAAAGGTGAAATATTTATAACCCCAACCGTGTGCATATTTCCTCTTACTGAAAGGTAACTGGAATCTTCTGCATGGGAATGGTATGACAATGACTTTGATCTATGCTGAATATAAATAACTTTGGAAGATCTTAATTTTGTTAGGTGCCTTTGCAACAGAAATGCAACCTGTATAACATTTTGATCTAATCGGGTTTTAAAAAGCAACAATGAATGATATGCCTCCGGAGTATTAAAACATCTTGAGAAAGAGAAAGCTATCTTGTTAAAATGGATATTTCTATCACATTTTAGGGTAAAATAGCTCCTGGATAAAAACGTAAGAAGAATCCAGCTAGGACAAGATGGATAGTTAGTTTCACCCAACAAAAGAATACAGTCGCTGATATGAACTGTAGCAACACAAATTGTTTAGGTGGAAACTACAGTAGACATTGCAACAAGGGCAGCAGATCCAGGCTTTGCCTCCTATATAACGGGTTCCTTGCTACATTCCCAGCAATGCAGTCTCCTCCTGCCTTTGAGACAAAAACAAGGCGTACAGGTGTCTTGGCAGTGGTTCTCTTCGTTGCCTCCTTCATAAGAACATGTCCTCAACAAACATTTTGATGGACTGGGACAAAAAGAGTTGTTAGATCAGCTATGCTGGCTGGAGAATTCTGGGAGTTGAAGTCCACAAGTCTTAAAGCTGCCAAGTTTGGAGACCTCTATGTTAGATGAACCAAAGAACGAGTTTCAGAATGAGTCGCAGCAGCTGCCGATTGACCTAATCTACGTTAGGAAGAAAAGCAACCCTGATCTTCCAGTTAGGATCTGGAAAGGAGGACTAGACTAGATTGAAAGTTTGGAGTGGGTGGGGGGGAATGGGGAGAAGAAAACGGCAAACACCTTGCCAAGAGAAATACAGGGAGAAATACAAACTGGAGGTCTTCACTTGTTTTATACACAATTTTTGCACTACAATTACAGCATCTCTTAAGCGAATGCCAATGCAATAGCTTTCATATCCACTGACTATAATGTGTATTGAATATTTCCATATGACTAATCAGAAATGCACAGTGGGAGAACCGTTTGAAATAGTTACTGAATGAATGGAGAATGAGAGGTCGTCTTTGCCCATTTCACCAAAAAACTTGCAGATTTGGTGTCAAAGTTCCCTGTCCCCTGTTCCTTCTCAAGACTGGCAATAGAAAAGCCTAAGCATTATCTTATCATGCAGAAATACATTATTATTTCAATTCAGCTGAGAATATGTTTCAAATCTTGCTAGCAAAAAGGGAGAGAGAGACAGAGAGAAAAACAGCTGCAAGAAAAGCAGGATAATTTTCTATGTGGCACATTGTGTTTCATGATTGCCAACCAGTTCGTCAGCAAGATAGGTATATGAAAGGCTGCTAATTACGTGCCTCACAAAATTCCAAATTCATTCATCCAACATTTTTCCCTTTAGCTTTGTTAACATGAACAGAGGGGCCCAATCTCTTCCTTAGCCAGCATTTGACAGATAGCCAGCCAAGGAAGTAAAGTAGTCTGTAGTCAATCTTCGGTATGAATGCAAACATTTAGAAGCTTCTTCATAATGTGCTGCCTTCCATTTCCACCCATTACTCTAATGATAAATGATTTGAATGGACTGAAATAGATGGTGAATTATTGATATTCAGAGCCACTGCCATCTTGCCTGCAGGATTGTAACTGGTCTATTGGGTTAAAAACAAAACTCAGGAATTTATTGGGATGACAGAGTTGAAAGTGAAAACAGCTCCTCTATTTGAACAATAAGAGCAAAAACTATGGAAAGTCAATGAAGCACTACTACTAAATCACATTTAACTTTAAATTTAAAGCACAAAACAAAAAAGCATATAGGCTTCCTAAGTACTTATATACAAAACTTCTCTATTTATGGAGGCAGAAGCCATACATTTACTCAACATAAACTGTCTCTACAAGGTCTTCAATATGCAACAAGGGTTTAAAGAGAAAGGCAAGCTTTTAAGCCTACACTAAAATAAATATTAATAGTTTTAAAATAAATACCTAATGATATACAATCAGAGCAGTGACAGGACAGAACTTCCAAGGGACTGTTTAAGCAATGTACCCTTCTCTGCAAATATTTGGATTCTGGCAGCCTGCCGTTTGCCAAGCATTTAACTGATTTACATGCTCTTAAAAACATCTGTAGCCAGCATTAGTATCTACAGTATGTTTCTTATGGAAGGAAAAGGAAAATGGAAAGCTAAATTTATCTGTAGGATAAATTCAGCTTTCTCTTCCTTTTTTCTTCATGAACCACAAAGTGGCTGCTAATGGGACAATCTTCTTGAACTCAATCCCCTCCAGATGAGTATGACTTCAACCTAAAGTATGTATGTCCCTCATACAAACATACATACTACTCCCAGGAAACAGGAAATAATTATTAAGAAATGATAAGCCAAAGACATTAAAGGCATGAGATAAGAAAGAGAAAAGGAAAGAAAGCTGAAATTAATTTGCACTAACACCATTCAAAATACTATGTCTTCCGAGCCTTACATACTTTCTTTGCTTATATTATGTCTTTATACTTCTGGCTGCATGCAACATATGTGAGACCAAGACCAAAACTTTAGTCTATACCTTATCTATCTTATTAAAAAGCATCCTGTGATGTTTGCAACAAAAAACATCTTTGTAATAGGCAGTCCAGTGTTTCTCAACTTTGGCAAATTTAAGATGTGTGAACTTTAACTCCCAGAATTTTCCAACCATATTTCCCCCAACATGCTAGCTAGCGAATTATGGGAATTGAAGACCACACATTTTAAAGTTTCACATTTTAAAGTGTGGAGAAACACTGACCTAGTCAACTGTGATAAGAACTGTCTCCAAGAGACAGGAATTTTAGAAACTTACTTTCAGGTAAAATATGAGTGCTTGAGTAATATTTAAGAGACTATTTGGACAATAACAATAACAAAAAAACTTGGAATGTTAGTAATTCAAAGTGTTACATTTCCCAATTAAGCAAAATGTTTCCCAAGTCCTAATCACTAGCACATGTTTTGGATCTCTGAGTGGTTAGCTCTAAAAGTAAAGATATTACCACTTCTTGCAATAAATGCATTTTTGAAGATATATACCATCTAGTATATCTTTCTCCCAATAATAAAAATTGTGAAAAAAGCAAGGACTTGATAGCTGTTTTGAGATGTGTCTATGGATCACTTCATTATCTTCTTTATTTACACGGCTTTTCTCTCAGTCTGAAGCTGGTGTGCTTTTGTTTACTTTAGAAGATTAGAAAAGGATTAATGAAGCCAATTCTCTTCGCAAAATAGACCTGTTTGCCACACATTGAAAATTACTGATGATTCACTACTGCTTTTTCTCCAGTTCCTCAGCCATAACAAAACCCAAGCAATCCCACTGTCAACCAACTGGAGCTAAACAAGAGTTTGCTTCAACTGGTGTTTAAGGACAGGTTGGAACAGCTGTGCACTGTCAAACACCAGCTGCCCTAAAACACTGTAAGCAATTGAAGAACACATTGGCTATGAGGCAACATTACATTTCTTAACTTGGGCAGGGGAAAGCAGGTATCAAAACAGTGGAAAATGTGCGTCCTGGAGGTGTACTAATTTCAGAAAGGGGAAAAAATCAGTATAAGATTAAGTAATTGTTAGAACATAGAATAACAGAGTTGGAAGGACCTTGCAGGTTTTCCAGTCCAACCCCCTGCCTGAGAAGTCCAATCCACCATTTCAGAGGCTGTCCAGTCTCTTCTCAAAAGCCTCCAGCGATGAGACACCCACAACTTCTGAAGGCAAGGGATTCCACTGATTAATTGCTCTCACTGATAGGAAATTTCTTCTTAGTTCTAGACTGCTTCTCTCCTCGATTAGTTTCCATCCATTGTTTCTTATCTTGCCTTCTGGTGCTTTGGAAAAGAGCCTGACATCCTATTCTAGACTGAACTTTTTGATTGACATAGAATTCTTCTATGCTAACAAGGGGGGGGGGGGAAATGAAAGACTAAAAGACCACATTATCAGACTGGGCATGTGTGTAGTTGAATTTCTTAGCATTTAAAACAGGGGTGTCAAACTCAAGGCCCGCAGGCCAGGTCCAGCCTGTGGGGTGCTTAGATCTGGTCCGCAGGGCTGCCCTGGAAACAGTGAAGAACCGGTCTACGGTGCCTCTGCCAGTAAAAATGGAGCTCAGGAGGGCCACGCACGGCCCTCCCGGGCTCTGTTTTTGGCCGTGGTGGCCTCCTACAGCCCTCTGCCAGTGAAAATGGAACTCGGGCCGTGACCCTCAGGCTCCATTTTTGCTGTCAGAGGGCTGCAGGAGGTGGTCATGGCTGAAAACAGAGCCTCAATGAATGACATTGAACTGGCCACACTCCCTGGCCACACCCTCCAGCCTCCCGAGGTCAAACACAACCTGATATGGCCCTCAATGAAA
The DNA here is from genome assembly GCF_049901735.1 of Notechis scutatus. NCBI lineage: Eukaryota > Metazoa > Chordata > Lepidosauria > Squamata > Elapidae > Notechis > Notechis scutatus. The sequence continues at coordinate 44,684,664 of NC_142009.1, forward strand.
TCGAGTTTGACACCCCTGATTTAAAACAATTGAATGGAAAGCTTATAAAAAGGATCACCATAATTGATACTCTGACGAAGGAACTGAATTAACTCAGCACCTATAGAAAAAAAAATCAAAGGGTAGTACTGGACATACAGAGACTTTGCTACAGCAGGATCAGTGATAGCACCTAATTTTACCAGTTTTAAAAGAGGATGAGGCAAATAGTTGGAAGAAAAGCCTATCCGTGTCTCATGGCACCATCAAGATCTGAGTCAACATATACCCACATATCTTAACAACAATGAGACTGTAGGTTTCCCTTGGTTATTTGTGAGGAGAAAACGCTGGTTAACACAACCTCTACTCTTACATGGAATTCTTACGTTCTTAAGGCTGGAACAAAAGTGTAATGAGGAGTGGGGAGAGAGAGAATTCAGGCAGCAAATGTAAAGAAAGTTCACTGTAGGTCTAAATGTTTTCCTGAAATGGTTGGATTTGGAGGAGTTCCACAGTCATAAACCAAGGGCATCTGATCCTTTATTACAATTTCTTCCAAGTATAACAGTTTACTCTGAGCCAGGGCTGTCATGCAAACTATTTTCAATACCAAGCCTCAGCCTCATACCTATATCAATCCTTCTTTGGAAGAAACATTTTTAGTCCCCACTAACACTTTACCAGACATAGCTAATTCAAATTCTGCAGGAAAAAAAATATTTCATATACACATGTGTAGCCAAGTTCACCAACAAGGTAAAGATTGGGACATACCATTTCAGACCACAAATCACATGCTCTACATTAAAAAAAAACAAAAAAACACCTCTCAATATCTGATCCAGAGATCAGAAAAAAGAACGTAGTTTTCTCTTTGTTTACTTGTCTTTGTCAGGATGTGTGTATATGTATATATTTGTTAAAGGATCCTTCTCCCTGAAAATATAGTCAAGTCTTCAGTTGTGTAATTTCCACCTGCTGTTTAAAGTACCGCTATAGCAATAGCCATAGCACTTAGACTTATACACAGCTTCACAGTGCTTTACAGCCCTCTCTAAGCGGTAAAACAGTAGTTTTATCTCATCTGGTTTGGCTAAATCATGCAACCAAACGTATTAACTTTTCCAGTTATATTAGTTTGTACAGCTAGTCAGTCTTCCATAGCTAATGTCAGATCTGCCCCAATCTGATCCCCTAAGAAAGAAAGACTCTCAACGCCATTTTGTTGCAGTGGAAAGTTTCTTTTACTAAAAGATGTTGGCTGCAGTAAAGCCAGGTGAGCTCTGTGTTTCCCATGCTCAAAAGATACAGAAAGGTTTCCCCTCCTCCCAGCCCTTCTCCCATGACCAGCCCATCTTACAGCCAATCAGAACTAGCTGATGTGTTTTGAGAATGCTGAGATGCTTGGGGTAACCCACATTCTTTTCAGGGTGCCTGACCTTGGGTGCTGGTACAAACCAGTTCCAAACTTCTCTAGTTTTTAATCACCTGTTGTTCCCCACTCCCTATTTCCTATTATGTACACAAACAGCTTTATTGCCCTACTATCCTTCTCTGCCCTCCTAGTCTTGGATGGCAGGATGCCTGTGAGGCACCAAGCTGAGCCTAGCAGACCTGACAGCTAAAAACTTTAAATAGATTTATAAATATGATAATTTAGTCATACATATTATCTTTCAATGATCTTCAGGGCAGTTTTAAAAAATCCCGAGAATCAAGCTGTTCAAAAATTCTACCTATGCATGGATGTGCAAAGCCAGTTTGATCTGGTGGCTAAGGCACCAGGCTAGAAAGCGGGAGATCTTGAGTTCAAGTCTCACTTTAGCCATGAAAGCCAGCTGGGTTATCATAGGCCAATCACACTTTCTCAACTCAACCCACCTGACAGGGTTGTTGTTTGGGGGGAAATAGGAGTAGACAGGAGTATTAACTATGTTTGCTGCCTTGAGTTATATGTCAAAATAATAAAGGTGGGATACAAAACAGACGAACAATGGAAAACTCTTAACATTTATACTGGAGTTATTTGATGATAGCTGGGATTTATGGAGGAGCGGTTCTTTTTCACGTAAGGATGCCCAGTTAATATCATTAGAGAGTAAAAGTAAAGCCTCCTTCAAGTTTAGTTCATTGAGTCTTTGTGGACACATTCATCAGTTAGTTTTCTTGACAACTAATAGAGGTAGATTGTCAGTGCTTTTTTAGAGGATTGTTTTTAAACTTCCCAAGTTAGCCTGGATATTCTCTAATACTGTAGTACCATCTGAATAATAATAAAGTCTGTTTCTTTTTGACTGGTGTGTTGAGAGATGGGGAGAGGGTGAGCTCAGATAAGGTTGACTAGATATTGGAACTTCCCTGGGAAGATTTATAGATAATTTTTTTTTACTAATTTTCACAAGATTTGTTCTAGATTTTTTTTGAACACACATTCATCTTTAATGCACACCATGGTCTCTCTCCAAATACTTTCCACCCTGGCTCCATTCTCTGGCATTCCTATCAATTCTACATGGGTGGAGGGAACTTCAACTCTGTACATTCAACTGAATGTATATAGATATTTTTAATGCAGTCCGGAATTCCAATAGTGCAATACTCCTAATCATGTGGAAGACAAATTGGTTTGGTCTTTCTGACAACTTCTAAAACTAAAGTAATCCTTTTCCAAGCATGATTCCATCATAATCTCATTAGCAGGAAAAGAATTGGTTTACAAGAATAATGGCAACTGAACTATTTCTTATGTAGAATGCCACACATCCAACTTCAATAAGGTGAAGACATTTTTATCATATGCCTAACTGCCTTGCTTTGAACTGGTAGTAGCTCTTTTTACAGCTAATGCAGAAGATTGCAACTGGCTGTTTACAAACCATCTCCTAAATATTTATCAGTCTGAGAATGAGCCATTATATATATTGTGGTGTGTTCAACTGAGAATGCATAGGTTTCTTCTTCAGTTCTTAATTATTTAATATAGTTTTGTACCACTTCCTATTATTATAAATATCAAACTGGTTTCTGCCAAATGCTTGACACTCTAGAGTCAATGGAAGCTTGCAGATAGACTATCCAATAAATCATTCACAAAATGTCCCTAGAACTCATGGAAGGTTAGGACTACTACCTAATTGTCTTCAATACAAGGCTTTTCAAAGCCATTTTTCCTGTTCAATCAATAAACAAACAAAATATATTATTAGCATTCCAGTTTCGAGCACGCCTGCTTAGAAATAAATTTGTTATTTGAATTTGGTGAGACTTACTGACAAGTAAGTATGGCTAGCAAGATTACTTTATTAAGTTGGGGAACTCTCTCTCTCCCTCCCTCCCTCTCCCTCTCTCTTTCTCTCTCTCTCTCTCCCTCCCTCCCTCCCTCTTCTTTCCTTTCTTTTTTTCTTTCGTTTCCTCCCCCACCATCTGCTTCTGCTAGAATAATGGGATCCAAATAAAACTCTTGACAGAATCTAGACAGTCCTACTCTGTTTTGGTCCAGTGAAGCCTTGAGATTTTCATAAAATAAACTTTATCATTTTCCCCTGTAAACTTTAATCTGTATCCAGCTGGCACTTTTCAACTGTACTTTTAACTGCATTGTGTACGTAGAATGCTTCCAAACTATCCAATGCAAAAGGCATTTCATAAAAATAAAAAGGGGCTCTAGTTAACATTCACATTTTATTATATTTTCCCATATTCAGATTCTCTTTAATATTTAAATTCACTCAAAACTATAATACAAAATCAGCCAGCTGTATTATATATCTTATTTTAATTCAAGGGCATGGAGGACTCTGGCCATTTTAATATGATTTCAAATAGAGAACTCAGGAATTGGAAAGGAATGAAAAGCTGAAACCTCAGTAAAATACTTTAGGTTGTTTTGAATTAATGATGGAGAACTGATGGCATCTTTTCAGTTTTGTACCTTCTACCTCCCACCATTATTAGCATCATTATGGAGCACTGTGAGAAATTACATGGTGCCCAGAATGGTCCAAAAGTATCACCATAGGTAAACAAATGCATAATAGATGAAATCTCAGGCAGCTATCACTGGAACTTTCTGCCAGTGAACAGGCAGTTACTTTAAAATGTTTCATTTTGAGTTAGACATAGATTTGATTGCTTTTTGTCAAGTAACTCATGAGGGATTCTGTCCATGAAAGAACTTTTCTCTGCACTCCAATCCTTTTAAATTTAAAGTAACCTGATTTAATTTCCCCTTTCCAAAGAAAACGGAAAAAAAAGTACCTATCATGGATTTCTCAGAATGTTATATTCATTGGCTTGCATCCACACAACATATGAAACTTGGGATAACATACTTCATTTGCTTTGTTCACATAACTTGCTATGTCCAAACAACTGAACCACATAATGCCTCAATGTAAAGGCCTTGTTGTTTATAACATGGTAAACAAGGATAGATTTCTGAAACGCAGATTACCAATGCTATTGATACTGCAACATAAATGGCCCACACTAAGCCATTTGCCCAGAGATGGGATGATTTCAATCTTAATACATGAACAGAACTTCCTCAGCTTTCTCCAAGTATATTTTCTCTGATAGAATCTAACTCTGACAACTACAATCCCAATTTATCTGGACAATGCCAAGTCGAAGAACTTCATTCTAAACCAGAGGATTCTGATTCATAATAAAAATAAAAACACTTGTGCACAGGCCTGTTAATTGTCAGGCAAACCTCTTTGAATAAAGTCCTCAGAGGAACCCTACAGAAGTCAATGGCACATATTAATCATTTGAGTGTAAGCTTTAGACCAATTCAATGTAAGATACATTGGCCAGTGTGCTGTTTGTAGCCATATTCAATATACAGCATGCTAAACATTTCTCATGAGCTTGTAACATTTACTCTTTGTTCTTGGTTCCTCTTGATCCTCAAAAATCCAGCTATTTCTAAATGCATTTAGTACATTAGTTACATTCCTTCCCTTGCTTCAGATTAGAAAGAGTCTGTCACTCTCACCTCCATAAGCATCCCTTTTTAACTTTTTAAATTAAACTTATTTTTTAAATATTTTATTTTTTAAATCACAGCAAGAAATTTGAGGAGGCGTTTAAGATGTTTAGTCATCTACTTAAATTACCAACTGTCCTATGATAACGTTTATTGGATTCTCTTCAGTTTCTTCTGTTTGTTTAACATCTTTGTATATTCCTTTCTGAATAATCTTTGGAACAATTACTCTCTTGTGCCTCACTTCTGAGGCTGTTTCCCTCCCCGCAACATTTACTTAAAAGAAAATCAGTCTGCTTGTTTTGTATAAAGCCAAACCTGACTCTTAAATATATAAAGACGTGTAAAAAAAAAACAAGTAAAAAAAAACCCTGCCATACATTTCTACAAGAATCCTACAGGGATCTGTAAAATAGATTTCACTATAATAGGGACAGTATAATAATAGCATTGAATAAAGTCCCTTAGCACTCATCTTTCCCTGATTAAAACTCCATAAATATAAAGTGTTTGTGAAGTGTTGGACCCTCCCTAGTCTGAATTTCTAAAATGGCATACAATGGGGTAGTTATGTTCAAAAGATTAGGCACAGTTGAAAGTCATAAATGCTCTCAGGGGCATTTATGAAACCAGGGATGTTAGAGATAGTTACATTCTTGGAGAATTTACACTGATAACAATATACATTAAGGGGAAGTTGTGCATTCCTTGAACAAAAAAAGAGAGCTTTTTTAAAAATTCTGTAAAAACCCCAACATACTAGAATACAGGAAAATCCCTAATTTCCCCTGATTAGCAAATTTTAAAGTATAATCAATAGAAATTAAAAAGTGCCAACTTCTGCACATACCTAGGTTTAAATAATTTGATCTAAAATATATTCTAATCCAAAATATACTTTAAGTTTTATCCCCCCCCCCCCACAAATCTTTTTATACTTTATTTTGGGGTAAATATGTTGATATGTTGATTAGCATGTCTCTTGCCCCCCAACACACACACACAATCTCATAAAACAAGAAGTAACTATTGTGCACTATTTTTGTGAAAAAGCAACTGAGATAGAATTTCATTTCTAGCAGGAGCAAGTAGACAGTAGCCTCATTATGGAAATCATTGTAATTTGGTTAAATAATTGCAGAACAAACTTTGTAAGAGGTGATCCTAGTTTGAACTTTTTCAAGAGCAAAAGGGGAGTGGGGATCAACATTTTACTAAGTATGTTAGATAGGAACACTGCTCTATGAAGAGTTACTGTGCCAAATATAGAAATTTAATTAAACCATTCAGGAGGGAAACAGAGGGTGATTCATCCTATTTCAAATAGAAATCTTAATGCAACCATAATCTGTTAGATTGCTGTTGTTCCTTGTTGCCTCTGGTAAAAGTTGAAGGATTCCCACTTAGACCATTATATGCATTTTACATGCACTATAGTTTAACTCACTTGGTGTTATGACAACTACAGGAACTATGAGGAAGATTTGTGTGGCTGCCGGTCGTGGAATGGTAGACACATTTAGAAACTTGGCATAAATATTTTTCCAATTCTCTATCACAGTATAATATATTTCTTTGTCCTTTCTCATGTGGATAGGTAATAATATGAGAAGAAACTTACGAAAATGACAGCCCATCTACATCTGCCCTTGTGAATATTTCATCAATTATAAATAAAAGTCCTCAGAGAAAAACAACATACCTAAGACTCCAAAACTGTCCTCCCACGACAGGTAGAGGAGCAAAAAATTATTTTTTGAAAGTCTACAGTCATCCTCCAGATGTGGTTACCTACAACTAACAGGAGCCACAGTCAGCAGCATGAGTGATGCTGGGAACTGCAATTCAGCAAAATTCCTGCTACATTCAGCTTGGCAGAAGCTGTTCAGCTGCAGACACAGCCTACTGCAAACCTAGACGGAGATGGCATTTTGATATTGCTTATTGGATCTGAACCACTGAATTTGTGTGTGTGTGTGCGTGTGTGTGTGTTTGTGTAAAACCTTTGCTCTGCTGCAAAGCTGTAGCTCTCCTGGAACTTAGATATGTTTAAAAAAGCAAAAAAGGATATCCAGTTGCCAGAAACAATATTTGAATTCCTAATTTGCCATGAGCAAAGGAGGTGGAGGGCAAGTCATTACATTTACCAAATCTATCCAGCAAGACAGAGCCGAACACAGCAGGGTGCCCACATCTTGGATTGGTTACCTTAAATAAGGCTCTGTCCCAACATATCTTTCAGAAGGCGAGAAGGTCCACTCTCTTTTGATCCAAAAGGAATCCTGACTGGGAGGGGAAAAAATGCCTGAAAGAGGATTTGGAGATTTTAGGGATTCAATTACAGGAGGAAAAACCTCAATGAAAAGAGAACCACACTCCTTAAAATGGGAGACAAGCAGCGTCTGCTCGAGAAACAGTTAAAAGGGAAACCAGACAAAGATTTGAGCCAAGTAATTCAATATTCATTACGCTAATAAAAACAGTACCCTTCCTGGACTTCTGGAGAGTTGTGAATACCTGGCTCTTCAGAACATTTGGGAACACAAGGAATAGCCCACCTGTTTGGCAGCACATCAAGGGAGTTACTACAATGAGCCGTTCTGATGGCTTTGATCTTTTCATCCTTATATACTGGTGGATGTGATTTGCTCACATCTTTCAGGATATGAGTGGCCTAGAAGCTGCAGCAAATAGCTCTAGCGGCAGATCCAATAAAGTGGGATTGCTTTGGATTCCATCTGGCAAGCAGTGCTGTCTGAAGGTTGCTAGGAAATACGTCCATCACAGTGCTTGTCTTCTGGAATAGCATCCTCAAAAGGATCAAATAGACTTGACTCTGCTGTCCTTGAAATACACTCTAAAGACCTAAATTCTTCCCCAATCTATCCAAAGGATAGATCTGGCAGAGATGTCCCTCTAAATGAAGTACGTCAAGCTTATACTCTATATCTATTCCCTCTGTTATTATAGATTTTTTTACTTGCTTGGTTTAATGTACTGAGCTTCTGATTTAATGTGTACACTGCCCTGAGTCACTGTGGAACTAAATGTCCTTTAAAAAATAATAATCTAAATTGTAGATAAAAATGGCAAATTAATTACAATGAATGCAATGCAAATGAATGCAAATGCAAACATTTGATTAATCATTTAGCAGTTCATTGTCCACACACATGCACTTACAAGAACAAACCTTTATTCTCAGGTTTAAAATTAAGAAGTAGCAAGAAGCAATGTGGGTGGGGGAGGAGAGCCTTTGCTGGCACAGAAGAAAAGAAAGGATTGCATTTGACACCTCTGGAAAAATTGCATGTGGCACTTAGAGTTAGTTTGCACAATATATTAAACCACAGACAAACCACATTAGGGCTTAACATCATGGGAAAACTTGGTTTATATTTCCGAATCTCTTACTTATATACCCTGTGAATCACATGAAATAGAATCCTACTCTTTACAATTTAAAATACGAATGAGTGGTTCCATGTTTGCATGTGAAATTCTCCCATTTTGAGTTCTGAAGACACTTCTGGAAGAAGAAAAAAAAAGATGCATAAAATTGTCCCTGCCCAAATGTAAAGTTAACATTTACTTTATGCGGGTATAATTTATGATTTTCCAGCAATGACTACATTTTTAAAGCACAATCTATGAACCATAATGTGAGTTTCTTGTTTCAGGATTAACTAAGAAGACAACTGAAGATGCCTCTTGTCATTTGTCAACCAGACGTGAGTATTGCACAAACAGATTCAAAGAAAGGCACCTCTGCAAAGGTTCTCATGACTTTCATGAATAGCTGAAAAATATGGGTTAATACAAATTGCGACTTGGGGATAGGTTGTACCTACATAGACTTCCTTCTCTGCATTATGACCTCTGGAATCTGGCCATTCTCCTAATCTAGGATGGTATCCTGTTTAACTTCACTTTCTCTTAAATTCTCAGGACCATAAAACTTAGGGGAACTTAAATTTTATAACCTCAGACTTCAATGGGATGTAGGTTCACATTCATGTATAGTCTAACTCAGAAGAAAGCCCCAAGTAAGTGCAAGTAGATGTTCTTATCTATCCAGCCAAGTACAGGTAGTCCTCAATTTACAACAGTTCATTCAGTAACCATTCAAAGTTACAATGGCAGTGATTTATGACCATTTTTCACACTTACAATCTTTGCAGCATCCTCATGGTCATGTGATCAAAATTTAGATGCTTGACAACTGGTTCACATTTATGACAACTGCAGCATCCCAAGGTCTTGTCATCACCTTTTGCAAACTTCTGACAAGCAAATTCAATGGGGAAGATACATTCATTTAACAACCGGGTTACTAACTAATCAACTGCAGTAATTCACTTAACAATGGTAGCAAGAAAGGTCATAAAATGGGGTAATAGCAATAGCACTTAGACTTATATACTGTTTCACAGTGCTTTACAGTGCTCTTTAAGTGGTTTACAGAGTCAGCCTAATACTCCCAACAATCTGGGTCCCCATTTTACCAACCTCCAAAGGATGGAAGGCTGAGTCAACCTTGAGCCAATGAGACTCAAACTGCTGAACTGCTGGCAGCTGGCAGACAACAGAAATAACCTGCAGGACTGCATTCTAACCACTGCGGCACCATGGCAAAACTCATTTAACAAATATCTCACTTAACAACAGAAATTTGGAGCTCAGTCGTGGTCATAGGTCTAAGACTGCCTGCATTGATTCCAAAAGGCAACAGGTCTCTCTCTCTCTCTTTTTTTTTTTTTTTGTAAATTTTATTTGAGTTTTCACAAAGAGAAAAAAAAATACAAATAAAACATCTTTTTTGAAAGTAGCGTAATCCCGGGTTACATTTCTTCGTACAGACACAAATTCAGGTTCATGCTCATTTTTATATTCTATTCCATATCTTATTACTATTTTACATTTTCTGCATAGCTTCTCCCCTCTTTTAATTTTCTCAATTTTATTTTAATTATCTCATCTCAATTCAAATCATTGTATTTATATTTTTTGTCTGTCCTGTTTCAATTATCTATTATCTTTTCTCATTAAACAAAATTTCTCCTGTAGTTACTGATTGGAGTATGACGCCTTTATATCTTTTCCCTAAAGTTGTAACATTCAATATAATACATAACTTCCATTCGGATTCTGCTTGGTACATTCTTAAAATACACACTGTATTCTTAAAAAAAGAAAAAATTATAAATGTATAATATAATTAAAACAACATTCCATTCCAATTCAATTCTATCATTAATATTAATATTCATTAAAGTCTTAACATCTTTAACATTACTTTTCAATTAAATATCATACTTCTATGGGAACAATTATAAGCTTTCCATAGTTAATTCCCCCCCCTTCACTTATATTTTATAAAACATTAACTAATTAAAATGTTCCCGTTTCTTCCTAATTCAATTTTCTCATTTATTTAATTTCACTTATTTTATTCACAAACATTTCACTAAATTACACTAACTATTTTATCCATTTTAATCATACGTTGTTTCCAATTTTCTAAAGTTATTTCTATTACTAATATAACAATACAATCTTATGTACCTTTACAGAATCCCTTTTTCAGTTAGATTTTCACCCATTATCTCTAAATAGGTCCTGTTTCTCTATATCTTGCTCCGGTCCTTTGTAACTTCTTTTCCTTTCCTTCTTCCCTCTCTTCTTCTCTCTCCCCTTTTTACCCCCTTGTCTCTCTACCTCTATTTCTCTCTTCTGTATTCCCCTTTTCTGTTGCTTTCCAGTATTATACTTATTTTTTGAATTATTTTTCTTTTCTTTGGTTGTTTTTTAAGTCTTAAATTCTCCATTCTCTTTCCCCCCTTTCCTTTTTCTTCCCCACATAAAATTGCTTGTTCATTTAAGATGGCTTCTTCTTTGTCCCAGTCTTCTTGTTTTGCAGTCTTTTCTTGTTGTTTCTCATAGTTCCAAATCTCCATTTCTAAGAATTGAAAAATGAAGCCAAAAGAACCCTTCCCTTCTTGTGCATCTTCTTTGTACCTTTTAAGTTCCATTTTCAATTCATCCAGAAGTGGTGCCATTGTATAAATTTTTAAACAACCACCCGATTGATTTTAGTCATTCAAATATAATAACCAAGAATCCAAAGATCACCAAATAATCCAAATACACGCAAGCTGTTTCTTTTTTTGCTCTTTTTTTTCACTTTCTCTTCCTGGGGTTACTATTTAGTTGCAAAGTTTCAGTTAAAATGTATCTTTTAGAAGTCTTGTTGAAGTTTTACTGTAGATTCTTTTTAATTCCAGGCAGTCTCCTCCCTCTTCCAGATCCTGCCCTTATTCTTTTTCTCTCCCTTCCTGCTTATGAAAAAGAAAAATTTTAATGTCCAGAAATCTTTATTATCCCTTTGGCATTTTGTTTTATTTTCAGCTTAATTGCCTATTGATGTCAAAGCGGATTTTTCCGATTTCTTATTTAAGTCTCTTAGTTGTCAGTATAGGGAAGGAGAGAGAAGAAGAAAAAAGCCAAACCTTTCCCTTTTCATTTTCCTTTGCTGCTTCCGACTCTTCTTTGGGAGCGATGTTATTTTTTGTAAGTTTAAATTCCAGGGTACCTTAGTTGTTGCTTTTACAATTTAACCCGGTCAGCCAAAACTTTCACTTCTTATCTTCCTCCTGCACATTCTTTTCCGGTCAAGTTCTCCTTTGTGGTGGCCATTTCTGACCACCGGTGCAACCGCCTTCAGGAAAGGGAGTAATGGCCAGCTGAGGAGGAGAGATGCGGCTCTCCTCAACCCTGCTGGCGGTCTCCCCCCTCTTCACCACCTCTATGGGGTGGCTTAGCCCCGAAACCAGCCAGCTCGGGGCACTCCAGCGGCGAGCCCAGACAGAAACCGCGCACGATCACGGATTTCTGTCTGTTGCCGAAGCCCTTAAAACCGGAAGTCCAAGGCAACAGGTCTCTTAAGGCAGGCTTTCACATTATTGGCCTTCTAATTCTATTTTAAATGGAGATGTTAAGGGCTGAATTTGTATTTAATACCATGAACTCTCTCACAAATATATGGCCCTCTATACTTTCATTTTCCACATTTCAGACTTCCCCATCCTGGTGGCTTCCAGATGTAGTAGACTAGGGGTGTCAAACTCAATTTCATTGAGGGCTAAATCAGAGTTGTGTTTGACCTTGGGGCCCAGGGTGGGCGTGGCCAAATCAACATCAATCATTCATTGAAGGCCATGGCCCTCCCAAGCTCTGTTTTCATTGGCAGAGGTGCCATGGGCCAGTCCTTCGCTGTTCCCAGGGCTGTGGGACAGATCTAAGCACCCCATAAGCCACATCCAGCCCCTGGGGTTTGAGTTTGACTATATTTTCCATTAATAGGTAAGTATAAATGAATGACAAAAGTTGTAATCCAATACATCTGGAGGCCCACCTTGTCGATGAAATCATGATGGCAGATAAAACACACATTCCCTCATGTATGATGTTGACACTCTTTAAAATTTCAGGCAAAAAAAGGCAGAGAGAGAAAGAAATATTCCATAGGAAGTGGTGCCAAGAACCAAAGGTGGAATCTTCCAAAATTAGCCAGGTGCTCTGCAGCTGAGCTTTCATCCTCCCTTGAAAATATTTCTCTGTACTTTTCTCCCTTATGAGAGAGAAAAAATGTGCTTGTATATATGCAGGCGTGCAAAAGTTAAACAGCAAGAAATCTCTGGGCCTTTTTCTTTTATGTTTTTTTTTCCTCTGAGGGGATCCATACCTGGCAGTATATGTACTGTAGCAGTTCACAAAGACAATTGCAACAAAGCAAACTTAAGTACCTGTCTGAAGCACACAACAGTGTGTTCATAATACCCATCAATTAATATTAGAGGTAGGGAACTAACCTCCGTGATGCTTTATAAAGAGCCGTACATACTGCCTCCTACAACATGCTATATATACTGGTTTAAATTCACCTTTGCAGTTACTACTTTTAATGGCCTGGGGTTTTTTCCCCCCCTGTTTTCTTTCATGTGTTTTCCTTTCTTTTACAGGCTACATCTTGCTATACTTGCCATGTAATCTTCTATCTGGTAAGATCTTCTGCTCCCTGTTTACTGGTTTTGCTGATTTGCCCAAAGCACTGCTTGGAGACTGAACTGGAGATTTCTACTTGTGATACTTGTCTGAGCCTGTCAGAGAGACACAGAAGTCAGGTTTCTCTCTCTCTCTCTCTCTCTCTGTGTGTGTGTGTGTGTGTGTGTGTGTGTGTGTGTGTGTATGAAACAATCTGAGTCAGCAGATTCAAAGGAGTGCTATTTCCCAGGACAGAAGGATTTGGGTTAGTTGATGCAGCAATGATCAAGCAGGTATACAGGATTTTCACTATATAAAGACGCAGTTGCAAACATCCTACCGGATAGTTATAAAAGAGGATTTAGCAAATTCATGAAGAATTGATCTCACAGTTGGTCATAGCCTTTATGGCTATGTATTATCGCCAGCATCAGATAAAAATAAGGTTTGTGGTTCTTCACAAGTATCAACTAGTCAAGGCGGCAACAAAATATGGGTTTGATCAATATTTCTCAACCTCTGTAAGCAAGTTGCTGGGGAATTCTGAAGTCCATCTTAAATTTACAGAGGTTGGGAATCATTGGGTTATACAAATCTTTGTATTAGAAGGATTCCTGTGTCCTATTAAATGCAGAAAAATATAGTTACAAAACTAAAACAAGAAAGAAAAATATTCTAAAATGCTTGTTTATTTATTCATTAAATTTATATGCCAGCCATCTCACTATCCAAAGTGACTCTGGGTGGCTTTCTTAGGTAGCAGAAGGCATATTATACTTCCTATTTATTCCTAGTCCTATTATATCCTTTCTAGTTATCCTTTCTATTTCATCAATCATTACAAATACATTTTTGTTGAATTGACTGTTTAGAAAATTTTAAAACCACTCACTTCTTCAGTGACTTACAGCATACAGTAAAAAATAAATAAATTCCATACTCTTTTTTTGTGATTTGACAATAATACTTCACCTATATATCATTAACACTCTTGTGTTTGTTTTATTATTTATAACTTTTAATTGCACCATACGGCATTTTTTGAATCAATGTACATCAAATCAGTTAATTTAAAGAATATGTTCAAAATGATCCAGGACAATTGTAGGATTGAAATTTGGCAAAGGTGTGGCCCCTTCAATGTTGCTGCACTACCGCATACAACCACAGTCAAATGATAATCATTTCTAACACTCTCTACTATCTTCCTACAAGGAAAGTCAATGGGGAAGCCAGCAGGAAATTGGAAGTTGTTTCCAATCCCATTGGTTGTTGTTGTTGTTTTGCCTGCCTCTGGTTATTCTATTCTCTAGTTAGGTTAGAAATACCTCTAAAACAATGACCCAATGGGCCATGTGCTGTTTAGTACATCAAAGTACTATTTTACAAAAATCTGAACAATTAAAATGGTAAACTCTTTAAATCACTGTATGTCACCTATTTTTTTTAATTTTTGCTGCAAGAAAATAATTTCTCAACTGGAATCCTCAAGACATAAGGATCTCTTTTCTCTCTGGAATAATTTCTAAATTATTTAAGAATTACTAATTGTTATATTTTAACTATTTCAGAAATTACTTTTTCAAACTGAATCACAACTAGTAAGAAAAAAAATAAAGGTTTCTTGCAGAATTCAGCTTCATCTTTAGAATCTCTGATTTTCCTTTCCTGGAAACTTTGAAAGGCCATCAAGTGGAGAGCACTATGCCAGGCTAGGTGAACATAGGGCCTTCCCTTGGGGTAATTTTCTTGACTTTAATTTTTTATACTCTAATTTTCTTTACTCTAATACAGAGATCTCCAAACTTGGCAACTTTAAGGCTTGTGGACTTCAACTTCCAGAATTCCTCAGCCAGCATAGCTCTAATAGCTCTGCTCTAATAGAAGAGAATCTATATAGCTCAGGGCTGAACTGTGGAATCCTTCACACCGATAATGTTACCTAGTTGGGTAATGAAACATCTGCAATCAAATAATGAAGCTTTCTTTTCTACTGCAAGTTTTGATTTTATGCCAGGATCATAGCATTCCAGAGGACAAGGGAGAGGTAATAACATATCTTATTATATTAATATCTGAAATCCTTTTCCCTTGTTGCTTTCCAGATCTTTGGCTTGCTGTTGGCTGCTTTGGATACTCTATCTAATTCATTCTGCAGCACAGTCAGAAACAATATTTTATTCTTCTAGCAAGTACACAGACTGGCAGCTTTTATACTGTCTTAGTTTTGAGCACAATGTGGTTAGCTGTAATAAGAGCATTTTGCAGATTGTCTGTTTCACATTGCATTTCATGGGACTCTTCAGTAATCCGGCTGCCTATTTTTTGGATTCTTCAGAAATCCCTGTTCTCATTTCAATCCTTTTTTTTCTTTGCCATGTTTTGTGCAATTCCATTCTTTTAATTTGTGGAATGTACCTTATAGTTCTCTTGGCTATTTTGCTCTGCTGCTCAATGAAATCATATATTTTAAGACTTCTGTCTTCTCTCAGATTCAACAACTCATTTCTAAGAACTGAAGTTTGGGGTTTTGAAAAATAAGCCCTTTTTAGGGTACAGGTCATGCAACTCTGGTGAAATTAGAGATTATGGAATATTATTTATGACCACATATATAATGAGAAACACTCTTGCGTGCAGGCATTTTTCAACACAGAGGAAACTCTATAAATTTATACAATAATCTGACCTTCTGATGCTCAGATGTTGGAAGAAGCAGGCACATTACTCCATCACCACATTCAATTAATTCATGGGGGTGATGCTGGGGAGATGTTGACAGAATAGAGAAGGAAGGGACCTTGGAGGTCTTCTAATCTAGTCCAACTCCCTGCTGTCCAGTTTTTTCTTAAAAACTTCTAGTGATGAAGCATCTACAACTTCTGAATGCAAGCTGTTCCACTGGTTAATTGTCCTCACCGTTATGAAGTTTCTCCTTAATTCCAGGTGGTTTCTCTCCTTGTCTAGTTTCCATCCCTTTGTTTCTTGTCTTGCCTTCTTTTGGAAAATAAATTGACTGCCTCTTCTTTCTGAATACTTCTTTGGAATACTGCTATCATGTCACCCCTAGTCCTTCTTTCCTCTAGATTGGCCATACCCAATTCCTGCAACCGTTCTTCATATGTTTTTGTCTCCAGGGCCTTAATCTTAGTTTCTTTATTTAGAAAATTTATATTGCTGCCCACACACACACATAGCGACTCGAGGCAGCTTGTAAGAGATAAAAACACAATATAAAAAATAAAAATAATAAACCCCAACGACAACACACCCCAATGACAATGCACATTCCTACCAGCCATTTAATGGGCTCTGTTAGTGTTTGGGGATAAACCCCTAGCAGAGTATGCAGCAGCAGTCAAGCCAGGCAGCCAAATGAGAGAGGAAGGGTTTTAGAGTATACACACACTGAGCACAAACACTGTTTGTAGTTTAAATAGTTTTTAATCCAGTTAGAGTTTAAGCATTGTCAATCAGTCCGTATGTCATTCACAATATATCCATTCAGTAAGACTCACTAACTCAGTCCAGATAATAGTCCTTACTATATCTTTATCAGCCGATAAAGATATCTTCTCCTCCTCCGATGCCTTTCTCCAGAGGATAACGCTGGATATTCAGTAGAACGATCAAACAGTAGACAGTCGCAGTAAAACAGTAGTAAACAGTTGTATCCAGCAGTAAACAGCAAACGGTAAACAGTAAAACAGTAGGCAGCAGGCAATAGGCAGTAGGCTTTCTCCTGCTTCCTCTTATTGCAGTTTTCTAACCGCACCCTTAATTGGCTAATTACATGCAGTGTGGTGCTTAAAGTTACAAACACTTAAACTATGATACCTTAGTTTATATATTTATCCACCCAAACCTTGTTGGGTATCAATGTTATACCTAACAGGCTCCATCCGGTGGTGCGATTCAACCGGTGTAACAGCTCCGCACGCATGCGCTCCACGTTTTAAAAAGCCTCTAATACTTACCTTCAACTGCAGCCTCTGTGAATAAAACAGCTGAGGCGCAGTAAACTGCTCTGCCATGAGAATCAGCTATGCTCTAAACAAAGGAAATAAAGCACAGGAAAGATGGGCCCACATGATTGTCGCAGTGAACCGGTTCTGAGCCAGCTGATCATTGGGACAAGGGGTTCGCTCGAACCAGTCTGAACCGGGAGAATCCTACCCCGGCTCCATCCCACTCTGGTTTTCCCAGGCTCATTGGCAAAATGTCTTCAGGGCCTTCAAAAGAGTGTTAGAGGGAGGGCCAGTCTAATTCCTGGAAGGATGATGTTCCAGTGGGAGCCAGCCACCACGGAGAAGACCTTTCTTCTGAGTCCTGCCAGATGTATCTCTTTAGGGGAGAGTACCTGCAATGTTCCTTGCCTCTCCACTCTAGTGGATTGGGTAGATGTGACTGGCAAGAGATGGTCTCTCAGATAACCTGGTCCCAAGCCATGAAGCACTTTAAAGATGACAACCAGCACTTTGAATTGCACCCGGAAGCAATCTGGCAACCAATGCAGCTCCCACAGGAGAGGTGGTGCACACCTAGGTCTGCACAAAACCAAGTGGGCCGCTGCCTTTTGCACCAACTGGAATTCCAGATGCTTTTCAAGGGCAGTCCCATGTAGAGCATGTTGCAACAGTCAAGACAGAAGGTGGCTACAGCATGAGTGATCGTTGCTCTTCTTTGCAGTTTTTCCAAAGTCTTTACATCTTTTTTGAAATGTGGTGACCAAAACTGGATGCAGTATTCCAGGTGTGGTCTTACTAAGGCTTTATAAAGTAGCACTAATACTTCATGTGATTTTGGTTCTATGCCTCTGTTTATACAACCAAGGATTGTGTTAGCTTTTTTGGCTATACAGAGCAGCCAATCCATAGCAAATTGACTTTAAACTTTGGCTAATTCACCTATATTTCACTAAGCCAGAATGTGGATTGGTTATGTTCTAACCTGTAACATGAACCCAGCTAATTATGGTGTATTTAGCAAACCAGTATTACTCAAACAACATTTTAGGGGTCAGGACAATATCTATTAAATTATAGCTCAAGTTTTGACTAATGTATGAGTCACTGTGCACCAAAAAAGTTATCCTATGAATCATTAACAGTTTTCCAGGTATATAAAATCTGACAATGTAATACATGAAATGAGTTCCAACAGAATGTAATTAATTCTACACAACTGCTGCAGCCTGGAACTAATTTTCCTATTATGGTGGGCCAGAACATAACAATGGATTTTGCCTTCAAGGCAAAACTCTGCTTATGATTTCACACCTCAACTGCTTGACTCAGTGCTTTAGCTAAGCTCCAAATATAGTGCAAGTAAAGAAGGAGAAAGAGAATCAATAATAAATAAGGGAACCTTAGAGGTCAAGCATGGAGCAACAACTGCCAATAACAGGGTGGAGTGTTCTCATTAATAAAGTAATGGCATACACAGAAGGCCACAGTAGGAATATAGGGTTTCAGAAACAAGATGTATCAATATATACAGTCAGCCCATCTTGTTCGATCTTTACAAACGTAAGCAGAGTCAGACATCTTTAGTATTTAGATGGGAGATAATCAGGAAATCCCAGAACTGTAGGTCAGACTGGGAAATAAAATCAGTGACAACATAGTGACTGGATTCACATATGTTAAACCAAAATGTGCTCTGGTGTCTCACTTCCATCTCTCCAGATATGTTAAATTTCAGTTCCCACAATTCCCAGGTGCAGAGCAAATGCTTAAGAATTTTGGGAAATAAAATTCAAAAAATAATAAAATCAAAGTAAAATTAAAAAATTGGTCTTATAAAAGTAACAGCACAATCTGTCATTTTCAAGAATAGCCCCACAATAGCCTAATACACAACTTGGCCCTATAATCCATGGTTCCCAAATATTAAGATGAAGGCAGGCAAAACAATCACAAGATATGGAAGATTGTTCATTGCATTTAATTATTTATCTGGGACCAAACCTTAAGCTACCAGGAACATTTAGTGGGATGAGTAATGGACAGCTATATTATAAACCTGCTGAATAAGTAGCCATGGACAATTAGCAGTCCCAGTAGCAGGTTGTAGTATAGGCAAAATGCTACTGACTATAAGAGTGAAGGCTAACCTTTTCGGCATCACGTGCCAAAAGTGCGTACATGCACATGGGCATGCACACGTGTCTGACCCATAATGCAATGCATGCGTGACCCTCCTGCCCACCTGCACACTGCACAGCACAGCTATATACATGTGCATGCAACCCCTGTGTGTACCACACACGCCTCTGTGCATGCGCACGGATCTCCTGTGTGCGCCCCGCCCCACACGCATGCACAGCTGATACCTGACAATCAGCTGGCTGGCGGGAGGCACATATGCATGCACAGTGGACCTGATCTGGGGTGACGGCTCATGTGCTGGCAGAGATGGCTCTGCGTGCCACTTCTGGCATGCGTGCCATAGGGTTCACCATCATGGGACTAGAGTATATCCAAAGTATATATTGTAAGTACTGTGCCTTGGCAAATATTGTTTCTAGTAAGTACCAGATCTCTCATCAGGAACAATAAGTGGAAGGACATGGTTTGAGGCATAGTTACCTTAAATTTGTTTAGCACTCATCATTTTTGGTACTCATTGCACCTTCTGGAACCAATTATGCTATGCACAGAATATGCAGGTCAACTACCAGTAGCTGCAAAATAGGAGCTATGATTTAAACACTAGAAACCTTGGGAGGCTTGGCCTCTTAATTCTTAATACTTCTGTTTGAATTGGATATAGATTTTATACCCCTTAAATGGATAACTTGCAAGCAGGACATCTGAAAGTGGCAGAACTGTACTTTATTTTTGCTTTTCAAAATCCCTTGCTTATGCAAAAACCTTTCCCCGAAGACTTATATTTCCATAAATAAAGAAATTATCTCTAAATTTCTCCACTAAGGAAAGAATATTACATCTTAGGGTCAACAACAGTACCTGATTATAGTACTTTCTGCTGGAAATGCTTCCTTGATACCTACATAGATGTTAGTTTTTAATTTACACTTTTTTATATTATTAGTTTCTACATTATTGGTTTTTTAGTTTATAAATATTATTTGATCTGGTTCACCTAAGTAAGATTTCCTACATTTCCTCCTTAAAATACTGGTCTATATACAACTAAAACTCTCATGACCTTTAACTGGGGTGAAATGATACATTTTAGGCAAGAAATTTCGAACCAAAATAGTCTTAAATGGACTATTTTTACAGACTGTATCCAAATCTGGGATCCATGTCTCTCAAAGAAATGAAATTTGGGTAAATTCCGGGTCCTTTAGTGCTTGGCTGCTGCTGCAGTCATGTGATCTCATTTTCAATGTTTTGTGACAATTTCCCAGTCAGTCTTGCAATCCCTTCCTCTCTTATCTAGCAGCAACCACTTACCTGCCTGCTGAGAAGGGAATGGAAGGAAGAGGGAAGGAAGGAAGCAAGGTAGGGAGGAAAGAAAGAATAGGGAGGAAGAAAGTCCTGCATTTACTTCTGGCCCATGCCACCCCCTGCACTCCCCAAATTTACACACCTTCCCCATACTGTACCATCCCCTATATGCCTTCCCCAACCCATGCAGTGCATCTTGTGCACTCCTACGCACTCTCCCTGACCCACACTGCCCCTCTTATATCTTTCTTGACTCACATGGCACCTCCATGCACACTTCTCAACTCATGCTGTCTGGGCACACCACCACCCCCGACTCGTGCAATACATCTTTTGCATCCGCACACACCCTTCCTATCAGCACCATTCCCTGTATGCCATGACTGACTAGCATGGCACCTCTTACATACACCTGCAACTGCCATTCATTCTTCTTGAACTGCACCACAGGGAGGGAGGGAGGAAGAGAGGGAGGGAGGAAGGAAGGAAGATTTCCAATGTTTACTGCTACCTTTCTCTTAAGGAAACTCAATGGCAAGAAGTTGAAAGTCATTCCCATTCCCACTGCCTGCATTTGAACATTCTGTTTCTGTATTTAAGTAAGGAAATATCCCTGAAATAGTTCAAATGGAATGGGTTGTCTAGTCAATTTTAAAAACATATTGGTTCTGCTTTGAAAGTTTGAAAAGTAATTTAGGGATGCTATGTAAGCTGGAGTATAAATATATTAAATGAAAACTAAATTATTTGCAAAATAATAAATCCTAGTATGACTATTTAGGATCAATAGAGTTGGTAGGATTTATTCAGTGTATTTATAGTATACATTTCCATTGATATAAGATCAAGACTTATCCAAAATGCCCTTACTGTAGGGTCTTCCACTGATCTTAATGGGCATTTAATCAAATTTAATAAACTAAATATACTGGGGCATGGGAGTTAAGCCATTGCTTATCAGGCTGAATGGCATAACTGTGAGAATTTGTTTTCTAAAAAGAAAGTTTCTATTCTCTGTAATACAATAAATAATTAACATACCAGCACTGCAAAAAAACAGTTTTTGTTAACCATAATACATGAAATAACCATAATACAATGCCAAATCTCTGTACTTTTGCAATCTCCAAATCTCAGAATAAATTGGAAGTTTTAATAAATCTCCAGAATGCTTAATCATGCTGGATAGTAAATAAAGCTAAAGAGAGCTTGCTGATATTGGCCATTTAATATACATTTTGTCACTGCCTTATGATGTAACAAAGGAAGAGATTGTATTTATTCAAATTAAACTCTCAGAATGCTCTGATGGTGTCAAAACAAAAGATTATCTCTTGAGATGAAGAAATAAACAATGACTACAGGTTTTTAAACTATAAAATCCAGATGTTATATAAACCTCTCACTCTATTTGAGCAAAACTCAGTTGGGGAACAGATGACTTTTATTTTTTCAAAAATAAAAGTTTAGCCATTGCTTATATTTATCTCAACATGTTTGGAAGAAACAGTAGCAAATTAGGTACATCAAGAAACATTCCAGCAGCAAGAAATAGCACAATTAAGTGATTGAAAGATTCTCCCATAACTCATTATTAGACAATGACAAAATAAAGCTCCTTGGCTTTAGTTTGGCCTGCTTCCTCTCCTGACCCCTAATCCCACTTTATTGATCATTTAGTGCCAAATATGAAAACCTTTACAGTATTTTGCAGTCTCCTGGGAGAGACCAGTGAGTAACCCCATGACCCTTTTTATTAAATTTATTTTATGATGTCCCCTGTTATGTATGATCCATTAACATACTTGTAAATGCTGCATTGTGATTGGTCAGATCGCACGGCGACCTGATTGGCCGAGCAAGCTGCACTGATTGGCCCGCCGCGACTCCCCGCGATTGGTGGAAACAAATAGTGGGAGATTCAAAGCGGTGCCATTGGCCGCGGCCGCCGCAGCCAGGGAATAAAAGCCACCGCCGATCTCCTAGAGCCCGAGCCGATCTCGGGACTTAATAAAGAGCTGAACTAAGTCAATGATTCCCGAGTCTCCTTCCCTGCGCCGGACTCAACATCCCCCTCAAAAATTAACAATAAAATACAGATAAAATGTAAGATTATGGTTAAAGCTAGAAAGATGTCTGGAAGCTCTCAACAGATTACACATTGAAGGCACGTATGTTTGGAAACCAAATGTTGGCTTGAATATAAATGTCTTTGCACATCAGTGGAAAGACAACAAAAAAAAAATTATTAGCTTTCTTTAGCAGGGAGTTTCAGAATCTGGGAACAATACTGGAAAATTCTCTACTAACTCCCAACAAATACCTCTTCAATGATGAGGATAAGAGAAAAAAAAAAACCTTTCCAACCCCCCTCCCCCCTTTTATATGATCATCACTGAGTGGTACAATACAAGTTTTATGTGCAAAGAGCTTCTAATAAATATATATATTTAAAAAATAAAACATAGTGATTGGAAATACCAGAGATCCTTGAGCATTATGAAAATTAATCAGTGTTATCAATCAGTCGAAAATAGTGAATGAAATGCTACAACCTCTTCTGAAACTACCATTATTCTTAGCTTGTTGAATATTAGGAAAACCAATCTTCTAATAAGCAGGGAAAGGAGGAGAGTCTTTTTCTTGCTGGAAGTGTTCAAGCAACCATAAATGGGCTATTGTAACACTACTGATTCTTACAAATGAAGGCGTACTTAAACCTTCTTGATTAATGAAATGGTAATATGCAAACCTCTGGTATTACCTCAGAGTTCCTGTAATTGTTGCCTATATGTCATTATCATATCTGTCCCCCTCCTGTTTTTTTGCTCCTGAACAACAGTTGCTAGCAATTTCATGCTAGATTCGACTCCTGCATTTAATCTTATCCTCTTTAAACCAATTGCTTTTCCATATGGATGCAGCATAATTGCCATGAAACATGACTTTCCATTTTCTGGTTGCCTGAACAGTGTAGGCAGAATCCTTGTGTGGGAGACAAGAATTAAAAGAATACTAAGTCACTTTCTTGTTCAGAGAAAGAGGGGGGGAGAAGAATTTGGTTTGAGTAGAGAAAAGCAATGACATTGTAATGACATTTGCAACTGATAGCACACACCTCCTACATACAACCTCATAAAACACACAAAAAACAGCCAGGACATGGAGAACCATATACTGAAATGAATGAGAATGAAGAGTAGGACAGAACTGATGGCATAAGAATTAGGAAATCAAAGAGGGGCATAACAAACATACATTGTTTGCTATTCTATTCTCTAACTGGTCAGAGCAAGAAACAGAATTCATGACCTGCCAGGGGGCAAACACAAAGAAGAATGAAATAAAGAAAACAATATCCTTCTGAGATTCAATTTTACTTCTATCACATTTTTAAAATATGCATAAAACAAACATAAGCACATGTAGACACAGAGCTATAATCCTATTCTATATTTTTAAAATAGAGGAAACTAAGATAAAATCCTAAGCAAATACACTTCGCAACTGCTATCATATTGTTACTTTCAGTTCTGGTCATCAATATCTAGATTTTAAGCTTTTCAGAGTCCATTTTTTCATGTATCATCTGAAATGCACTGGGTAGTTATTAGAGACAAGTGTCTGTGATATATTTCTTTCCCCACACTAAGTCATCTAATCTTATCAGGGTTTTTTCCCCCCAAGTTCATGCAATTTAATATCAAGTGTTCTCTACACCTTTTTAAGAGTTCAGAAGTTCTAAGATCTGTAATAAACCTGTTGTAATTGGTATTTTTTTGTATAGTTTTATCCTATTGCATGTACTGTACATTTCATAAACCCTGCTTTAATTTTATAAACATCTAATGTACAGTATCCATTTTACCTTAATTATGTATTCAATGCACTTTGTTTACTGAGAAGCATTTAACCAAATGCTGAGAAACATTTAACCAAGAATTTAACCAAAAGAAATGAAATAAATACATGCATGATTATAATGGGCAAATGTGGTTATAATTCTACCTCACATCAGGACTACTGTTTTTTACTTACAGAGGAAAAATCCTTCCCTTTCTGCCACTAAGTTCAGATGTGTGAGAGAAAAATCAATGTATTGAAGTGACCTTTGCATAAGCTCAGCTTTCATCTGTTATTTAAACTAGCTCTGCACTTCGACTAGACTCTGGTATAGCTTCTGTAGATAATTAAATGATTCTCATAGCATTATAAAATCCATCTTTAAACAAAGAGGAGAGGAATGAAATAATGTCTGAAGAGCTGATTTCATATAAGATCAAGCACTGTTCAGCGTAATGGAAGCTAAACCAGAAACAGGTGGGGCATGCAAAGCCAGATGGGTAGAACATAAGCAGGGATCTTACAGAAAAATTTAAAGAACCAAAAAGGGAAGAGAAAATTGAGACAGACAGACAAATGTTCAGTGAGTGGTCAATTTATTTCACACCATTGTCCAAAAGAAAAAAAATCTACCTTCGTTATTGAAATGTAAATATCCTGCCAGCTTTTGATCTTCTAGTTGCCTAAACAATGTGGGCATTTCCAGACAACAAGACCAATGGCCAGGTGTTTCATTGCAGATATAACCAACTCACTAGTAATGAGAAAGGCCATAGTTATCCTATCACTTTAAAAGGAATGAAAGGGAACAGTCACTTTGTTATGTTATGTAGTGTAAACCTTCTCAGAAATGCACTTCATTTACTAAACTGCAACAATCTGTGTAGCATGCATGGTTTCTACTTGGTTCATAGCCATTTGGCCATCTATACCTTTTGTTTTGTTTTGCAAAGTATTCCTACCTTTTGATTTTCCAACTAACATTCACTGCTCTTTGGCTCAGTTTTCCTGTCCAATTTAATCCTCAAAACAACTTGTGAGTTAAGTCCAACTGCTTATCTTAGTGGGTAAGGAGTAAGCTAATCACCCTTTGTGATATGTCCATGCAATATCACCCAATCTAAGTTGAACACAAATTACTTGTAATCAGATAGGGCAGGGGTGTTAAACTCACGTTGTCACGTTGTCATGTGACATATCACAACTTTTTCCCCCTTTGCTGAAACAGGGCTGGGCGTGGCCAGCGCGTGATGCCTCTGGCCCGGGGTCCGCAAGTTTGACACCCCTGGATAGGGGGATAAAATGAAGCAAGGGGGGACAGGGGGTAAAATGAAGCAAGCATCTCCAATAAAAGAGGAAAAGCAAGAGGATAGGAAATCTGCAGGCCCATGTCAGAGTAATTAGCACCATCCCCTAAGCATTCATGTTTATTCTGTGGTCTCTAATTAGTTGGAGCAATCAATCCAATGACACCATTGGGGAATAAAAAATGACAGTGTAAAGTGTTTTGTCCCAAGTCTCTAAGGAAGCCTTGCAAATGCTAGCATACAGCACAGGAGCAGATAGGACAATAACTTCACTAGATGAAGTGATGTATGGCAGATATGAAACTATATGGCTTTCACATAACTCAAAATATTGCAATGGTTGCAGCACAGGCAAATATATTGGGCAAGGGAATATACTTCACATTTTTAGGGAACACTTATAAAACATTATCCATTGGATATTTGATGCTTCCCAAACTGGCCAGTCATAAAACATTTATTTTCCAGTTAAGTTGAAGTTGAGTAACCTCAACTGATGAGTTTCCTCCTCACAATCTTCTGGTTCACAGCATACTTATTTGAGACAGAATGCCACATTTCCAAATAAAGCATTGATGGTGTATGTGTGTTGTGTATGTGTGTGTGTGTGTGTTAAAATCTGCAAGATGGCTCAGAAAGGAACTCTTGCTCAGAGAATCCAATCCCAAGAACAGTCCTAGGAACACCTCTAAAAACAGATTTGTGCTGAATTGTAACTTTGAATACAATAGGATCAAATATTAATTATTTAGAGGCAATATTAAACCTATTTCATAGTCTTGTATTTCATTTTATTTAAATGTAGTTGAAACTATTATGCTGTCAGGGCATAGTGTGCAGAATTAAGATTCACCATGACTCCATATATAGCACACAATATATTATTACATTGTCTTTAATGTCTAACTTGTGAATATCTTGTGAAAAGGAACTTTACTAACAGTTTTTAAATAAGATTGACACTTTATCAAGTATATAATCAAAGTTGTAGTTGAGCCGGGGAAAGTACAAAGCAAAAATTCTGGATTTACTGTTATATCTACTGGTGGAACAGATATTGAAGCTTCGTGGGAGCATAAAATATCTCCCAATAATTCCTTTTATCACCCTGAATACAAAAAGGATTTGCTGATACAAGGGGAGTGAGGAAGGCAGGGCAAAATCTCCTTTCCCACTAGATGGCAGTGTTGTTTTCTTAGAAAAAAAAAGAATATAAAACAAAAAACAAAATTTGCTTATAATCAGTGAATGAAAGGGAAAAAAACTATTCTATGAAAGTGAATCCTGAGGATCTGGAGAGAAGGACAGAAGGGAATGAGTGCATTTTTCCAACACTAATTTCTGTCAACAATCAAGAGCAATAAATAATTAGCTCAAACAATACCCAAGGTTTTGCAGATTGGAGAGTTTTAATTTGGGTTCTCTAGCCATGCAAACTGATAATTCAAGTGATTGTAGTATCACTAAACTGCCAGTTCAATGTCTCACATGGCATGGCAATAGGTGCAAATAGCACTGTTGAATCTGCAGAATCAACTCCAGGAGAAAATTATCTTGATTCACACTTCACCCTCTCATTGTGATTTTTGGCAGCTGGCTGGAGAAGAATTTATAGAGCTTCACAGGATTTAACAGTGTTATCACATTTCGTTTAGAGACAAAACTTCAAGAAAAGGAAATTGAGAGGAAGAAAAAGGAATGAGATTTCCAGGTTTTAAAACATGCGGGCATTAATTCAAAACGTTTTTACCTCTTTCTACTACTGCTAATATCCAAAGCCACATCAATAATATAAAAGAGATGCATGAGCAGCATTGAGAGCCGATTTGGGGTAGTGGCTAAAGGCAGCAAGTTAGAAACCAGGAAATGGTGAGTTCTAATCTTGTCTTAGCCACAAAGCCAAAGCTAGGTGACCTTGGGCCACTTACACTCTCTCAGCCTTAGGAAGAAGGCAGCCACAAGCCACTTTCAAAAATTATGCTGAACAAATTTCAGGAATTTGCCCAGGAAGTCAGCACTGATTCCAAGGTGTGTGAGTTCGGGAGCAGCAGCAAAAAACAACAACAGAACAATAAAAAGGGACAAGCTATTTAAAAGGATTCAAGAAAATAAAATGCCTGTGTCATACGATTTCCCTTTTCTGAATTACCATCTATTTGATTTGTGACAGAAGGGGAATCTAAAGGAGTTAACCTCCTACAGCTTCATGATATGACATTATTTCAAGTGTGATCCAGTTATTCAAACCCTAGATTCAGAGTACATTTAAAGTCCTCTTCAGAATCCCACCTGAGAGTTGATTAGCATTTTTGGTTGTAGTATCAAACATCTGCTTATTCACCCAGTGCCCACTCTGTTGTTCTCAGGGCCAGCTGAGGATTTCTTCTTAATATTTGCTATTTTATCCAATCAAATAACAGATTTCAATGGTTTGAACCCGTTTGCTGATAGATGCTGTTTCGGGTGGTTTCCAGTAAGTATGTAAACAGAAGGCATCTTTTGCTACTGTAGCTTTTCTCCCCTCCTTTGTTTCTAGAATGCCCTAAATTGAACCAACGTGCTCTCCAGATTTTTTTAAAAAAATCTATGGAATACTATATTACAGGGATAATGCAATTGCCCAAAATTGGAAGGAGGGTTTTTAAACTGATTTGGTCTAATATATCAAAGTATATTTTCCAATTTCAAGGGAATTTGCCTTCACAGGACACAAGTTTCTTCTTGTTTTATTGTAAGTGCCCACTGTCCCAACTTGGTCAGTTAGAAAAAAAAAAAAGATCTTGAATCCATTGATAACAAAGGTAGACTTTACTAAAGCCAAGTGGCTACAATGTAGCAAATCCGGATCTGAACTTTCCTGCCCAAAGCATCTGGTTAACTTCTTCCACCTTCCCCTCCTGGTTATCTCTAGCTGTCCAATTACATTCAAACAAATCGTTTCCCTGGCAAGGGAAAGTGTTGAATTCCATGGTGTGAACTTGGAACAGCCGGCAGCTCTCATGGGATGGCACTATGAGTAGTTTTGATTCCCCTTTTGCTAGCCATCCTTTATCCCATCCCATAGCTCCCTCCTCCTGTTGCATATGGCAGACTGGCATCTGGCAAAGCATGGTTGGCACAGCAGTCCTGACAGTAAGATTCTATTGTGTGTTGTTTTTTAATTATTCAGCTCTCTAGCTGCATAGTTAAAGAAATACATTAACAAAATGAGGAGAATCTCTGTTGCATTGGCCAACAAAGCAATTCAACTCAACTGACAAGAGGGCACGAAGCAAAACATCCAGGGGCTCCCATCCCCTCCTCCCAAAAAATTCCTCCAAAATACATGGAATCTAACTGAGAAGGAAAATGCCTCAGCTTCTCTCCTTCACTGTCTACTTTAAAGCTCCTCAAACAGTGGCCCAGACTAGCTCTGCTATTTTGCTCACCTTACCATAAGCAAAGAACTAAAACTGACTAATTATATTTAGAACTTACCAGCCTTCCCCAATCTCCTGTTCATACTGGGTTGGACTGATCACAGAATTTAGATCTAATGGGGGAATCTGGGTGTAGGTACAATATCAGACAAAGCAATCCTGTGGAATCATCATTCTATTTCACATATGTTTATATGTAATAAATCTACAGCATGTACCCTGTGGGCTACAGGACAGAATGCAAATTTTTTAAAAAGTGAAATAAAATACAAACTTACAAATGTGTAGAAGCACTAAAGAAACATACAGATAGTTATGAATTTAATAAATATATTTTTACATTTCTGCTCTTTCTTTATATAGCATATTGTGATATCTAATTTACCTTTTATACATGTTCTGATTTGAAATATACATGGCAATATATATCTTTCTGGGTGGTGATACAGCTGAAAATATTTGGGAATCTGGTAATGCGGGGAATGACTACATTTCTGGCTGAAAAAGAACACTGGAATTTCACAGCATACACGTAGCATGGGCACTAGATTACATATTATTAAAATGACTCATGACCTTTAATTGGGCAAAACGCTGTATCATAGGACAAAAAGTTTTGAACCAAATACCTCAAATAGGCTAACTTACTGAAGGTGTCCAAAATCCAGGATCCATGATTCCCAAGGGAGTGAAATTTGGGGATGTTGTGGCATCATTGCTATTGGCTGCTGCTGCATGACTGGATAGCTGCTGCAATCATGTGATCTTTATTTTCAATGTTCCATGACAATTTCCCAAGAAGGGAGAAGGAAGAAAGGAAGGAAGGAAAGAGGTCATATAGCAAGCCAGACTGCGACCAATTGCTCCTTTAGCTATTTTTCTCTTCCAGAAATATTTTCCTCAAATTGGACACTGTGAGACTTCACAAGTCATGTTTAAAAGCAGCCTCTAAGTTTCTTGGCCTTCTTTTCCTCTCATTATTGTTTTTGCATTTTGTATTATGCCAGCAGACAGACAGAATAACTTGTCTGCAGAGTGCTTAGAGAGAGAAAAAGGTTCTTTAATATAGTACAACAAAACAGATAAAATAACTTGAAATCAGGAGATTGGTGGCACCTTTTCTGATTAACACATTTTATTAAAAGCATACGCTTTTGTGAGCTGCAGCTTATGCCTTTAAACAACACTTTAGTTGGAAGCCGTGCTGCCAGACTCCTTTGAGTTTAACTACCATAGACTTAAGATGATTTTTCTTCCTACACTGTAAAAAATGATTTGACAATTTATGATCAATATCTGAACTGGCTGTATAACTATTATGGGAAAAATTAATCCACATATTCCTTACATGATATGACATGTTACTTGATTGTATGCACTGGTGCCCTGTTTTCCAGCTATGGTACAATTGAGACCTCCAATGTTCTCACCAGAGGTGGTATTCAGCAGGTTCTGACCAGTTCTGGAGAACTGGTAGAGGAAATTTTGAGTAGTTCGGAATACCACCTCTGACTGGTCCTGCCCCCATCTATTCTCTGCCTCCCAAGTCCCAGCTGATCGGCTGGGTCTTCTTCTGTTGCCCTGCACAGGAGAACGGAGCTGGAAAGTAGGTTAGTGGGAAGGGGAGGGAATGGAATTTTGCAGTATCCTTCCCCTGCCACGCCCACTAAGCCATGCCCTCCAAGCCACGCCCACAGAACTGGTAGTAAAAATGTTTGAATCCCACCACTGGTTCTCACCCATATTTCTAGTAACTGAAATCCATTATATTTGTACGTACCAGGTTGGGGCACTTTGGAGTATTTTATATTTTGATCTCCCAGATAAACATAAACACCTCCAACTGATCTACTAGCAATAGCTGTTTAAAGTGAAGTTGTAGTTTCAGTGGGGGAAATCTCATTGTACACATGTTGTTCTCTGACAATAAAAGTAATAATAAAAGCATGATTTTTCCCTTTTGCAAGACCATACATTCTGGACATTGACAGTGTTCAGTACAACTCCCTTTAAGGGCATTCGGAGGAAGTAATAAAAGTAGCAAAGGATTATTGCAGATTTACACAGGAACAACCCCGCCCCACATGGCTGGCCCAGGGATTCTGGGAGTTGAAGTCCAAAGAGGTTATACAGGGGCAATAGTTCCTCACCCCTGACTTACTGCTTCAGAGGTGAAAGAGACTCTGACTAGATGACTTATCTTCATAAACTGAAGATCTTGTGCTGAAGCTGAAGGCAAGAGCTTCCATAAGTCAAATCTCTTTTTATCAAATCCTTATTTGTGAGGATAGCGATGAGGTGGGGGTGGAAATACTTCCTTCCTCCACAGAGCTAAGACTGGCTGCCATGGAAATCGCTGTACATTCTCTGCTCACTCCAATTCCCTCCTCACAATCACCCCTCTGCTTCAAACAGATGTCAGAGGCCACATTTAGATAAAGCCATAGGTGACTATAATTATGGTTAGTTGCATTCAGTTTTAGTGATATTTAAAAATCTTGTTCTCATTTGGGCTTCGGGAGATAGAAGGAAGAACTAATGATCGATACTTATGTGTCGGTTATTTGCGTCAGATTGGCAAGGTTTTTCCTTCAATCTTTTAAAAACAATACCAATTAAAAAGTCCCCCCACCTACCCAGCCCACTCACTTCTAATAACACAGTGAAAACAGAAGAAAGATTGGGGTGAAATAAACATTTTTTGTATTAGTTCTGTTGGGGGGGGGGGGGCTTTTCATATGTCTCTGCCTAGAGAAATGAATGTATTCCTCAAATATAATTTGGTACAGTTAGTCCTTGACTTACAACAGTTCATTTTGTGACCATTCAAACTTATAACACCACTGAAAAAAGCGACTTATGAACAGGGGTGCGATTCAAAAATCCTAGCAACCGGTTTGCTGCCTAGTTGCTGGGTAGGTGTGGCCATGGTGGGCGTGGCCTACCAGAACCTCCGGGATGACCATTTTTCACCTTCCCAAGAGTCCAGAGGCTTCCCTCGGGCCTCTTGAAGGGCAAAAATGGCATCCCCCAGCTCTGGAGGCTCTCCAGAAGCCAGAAACAGGCTCATTTAGCAACTTCCGGTACTTCCGGTAGGGCCATTTTTCACCTTTCCAAGGGTCCGAAGGCTTCCCTCAGGCATCTGAGAGGGCAAAAACAGCCTTCCCCCAGTTCTGGAGGTTCTCCGGAAGCCAGAAACAGGCCTGTTTCACAACTTCTGGTCCATTTTTTGCCTTCCCAAGGGTCCAGAGGTTTCCCTCGGGCCTTTGGGAGGGTGAAAATGGCCTCCCCTGAGCTCTGGAGGCCCTCAAGAAGCCGGAAACAGGCCCACTTCCAGAAGGCCCATTTTCCCCCCTCCCAGAGCTTCTGTGTGGATCCTGCACTTACCTGCGTCAAAAATGGGCCACATGGAGACTCCTGGGAGGGGAGGGGTGGGTGGAGCCAACCGGTCGGTTCAAATACTGGATCAGCAAGCCAGGTGCAAATTTAACATCCAGTTCGCCCAAACCAGTCCAAACCAATAGAATCCCACCCCTGCTTATGAATGTTTTTCACAGTTACAACCATAACAGCATCCCCATGGACATGTGATCAAAATTCAGATGCTTGGCAATTGATTCATATTTATGATAGTCAATTGATTCATATTTATGATGCTCTGTTGTCACATGAACCCCTTCTGACAAGCAAAGTCAATGGGGAATCCAAATTCACTTAATAACAGTGTTACTCATTTAACAAGTGTAGTGATTCATCTTTGGCAAAAACGTTTGTAAAATCGAGCAAAACTTCACTTAACAAATATTTCACTTAGCAACAGAAATTGTGATGGTATGTCGATGACTACCTGTACTTGGTTTTGTTGATAGATCTTGGGACCAATTTTTTCAGAGGCCATTCTGTTGAGGCTTTACAAAGTGCTGTCAACAACATCTTACTGAAATGAAGTCATGCGTGTGTTTGCGTGTGATGATTTAAGCCTCCCAATCTAATTTAATCTTTCTACTACTGATTATATCTCATCAACCTGGTGTCAACCCT
Organism: Notechis scutatus; assembly: GCF_049901735.1. Lineage (NCBI taxonomy): Eukaryota > Metazoa > Chordata > Lepidosauria > Squamata > Elapidae > Notechis > Notechis scutatus. The sequence goes on from NC_142009.1 coordinate 44,717,707, forward strand.
TAGCAGCCACATAGAATGGTTTTCTATTTTTATCTCACAACAACCTCTTCACCACCTGATCCTTTAGATCTTCCAGCAATTTACCCATCACTGCTATAATTGAGTCCATACAGCTTGTTGCTGGTCATTCCCCCCTCCCCACTTTCACTCATTTCAGCATCATGTATTTCCCCTTTTCTTCCATTCAATTGGGTCCGGTATTCGGCTTAGATGAATCCCTGCATTTTCTTGGCAAGATTTTTCAGAAATGGTTTGCCATTGCCTCCTTCCTAAATTTGAAACAAAGTGGACTGTCTCAAGGTCACCCAACTGGCTTTGTGCCTAAGGTGGAACTAGAACTCACAATCTTCCAGTTTCTAGCCTTATTATGCTTTAACCATTACACCTTGTGCTTGAAAATTCTTCTTTCACATAAATTTTCTTTGGGAACTGGCTCTCATATATTTCTGAAGGGGATGATGATGATGACGATGATGATGTAGTAGTAGTAGTAGTAGTAGTAGTAGTAGTAGTAGTAGTGCCAGTGGAGCTGCAAAAGTCTGCACTACTTGGAACAACATACATTTTAAGAAGATACTTGGTTGATACCTAGGATGCTGGCAGCAACCCGTATCAACCATCAGAGCCTGTGCATGATATTTGTGATACATGTTTAAATGGCCAGTTGACTGAGTTTCATGTTTAATGAATAAAAGTTTATAATAATAATAATAATATATTCAAACATGACCATTTGAATTTGGTAATTCGGTCCATTTATGCCTTGAGTAAGACCTCTAGGTTGATTTGTTTGAAGATCCATTTGTATGTCCCCTGTATTATTAGAAGTCTTCTTTTGATTCTCTTTCTACCCTGGCTTTTTCAAAATCCAACTTTCACTTACAGTTTGTCACAAGGAAAACCATTGACTGTACAATTCTGATCTTTTTAGATAGGAACACACTGTGGCCTTTTTAAGACCTTCACATTTACTGTACAAGTGCTATCTCAACGCATTTCTTGACTACTTGTGGTTTTTTTTAATGTTGATAGGTAAAGGTAAAGGTTCCCCTTGCACATATGTGATAGTCATTTCCCGCTCTAGGAGGCAGTGCTTATCTCCGTTACAGAGCCAGCGCTGTCTGAAGATGTCTCTGTGGCCATGTGGCCGGCATGACTGAACACCGAAGGCACACCGAACACTGCTACCTTTCCACCAAAGTGGTCCCTATTTTTCTACTTGCATTTTTACATGCTTTTGAACTGCTAGGTTAGCAGAAGCTGGGATAAATAACCGGAGCTCACTCCATTACGCGGCACTAGCGATTCAAACCACCGAACTGCCAACCTTTCTGAGCAACAAGCTCAGTGTCTTAGCTACGAGCCACCACGTACCAATAATTAATGTTGATAGTTGACCCTAAAAAGGACACGTTTTTCACCACTTACAGATCATCGTCATCAATACTTAAGTTGGTTGCTGTACTTCTTGTGATGAGATTGGTCTTCTTTATATTTAACCATAATCTTATTTTGTTCACCATTCTTGACTTTTCTTACAAAAGCTTACATTTGCTGCTATTAAAGTTGTGTCATCAGCATTGGGCAGGTTATGTTTTTTTCTACTAGCCAAATTATAGTTGATAAGGACAGCAAGCAAGTAATTCAACTTAAAAAAATATTACACCATAGTACCATTTAATTAATTTATAAATAAAAAGTGGTGGGGATAATAATAAAAACAGCAGCCTAGTTACCACCTGCCAACCACGTGAGCATTAGTCAGAGATGTGCTAGCATACCACTGTGGACTAAGGTGCTTTCCAAGTAATAATCTGGCAAGAACAGGAGAAATGTACTGTATTTTTTTAAAATAATATTCCTGGAAGTTAGTATTAGGAATATGCACACTTTAAAAGATTATTTGGAAGAAATATTATAAACCTCAAGAGAATGCAGAGTGAAGTACTGTACTGTTCTGTTATTCATTAAAACCATCTGATTTTTTTTTTCTTCAGGATTTTGCATACGCCTGAAAAAAAGAGGACATAACTTTAGGAATCCCATCAAAGACATGCTGCTTCAATGATTTCATTTAATAAAGCAATGGGATTTTTTTTTTCAGCAGATCCAGAACATTGAAAAAATATGTCTGTGCTTTAATGAATAGCAAAGAGGTACTTTGCACACATGAGCTCCAAAGCATTTCTTCCAAACCAGGCTGAAGTGTGCAGAGCCATAGATTAAAAATTGTTTTAGATGGCAAGCCAACCTCAGTTCACTGAAAGTAGAAAGAACAGAACCATTCAATTCAATGAATAAACTGCCTTTAGAAGATTTTAAAATGAACTGTCATCCTGCCAATATGGTTTAGAATATTACTCAAGCATGGAAATAAAAATCCACAATGTGTGTTAGGTACAGTTCTTTATCAAAGTATGACAATACATCTACTTCCCTGGATGTTTCAGAAACAAACTTTATAAAAGTCTAAAGATAGCTAAGTGTAGTAGTAATTTGTAATAGCTATTGAGGTCCTCCTGTAGATGGCGCTAGGCACTAGCAGCAAACTGCAGTGTCTAAAAACCTATATAGGGCCTCTTGGCTACTTGCATGATCTCATTCCCTATCTTGACAAAGGTGGAAAGTCCTGGACATTCCAGACATATAGGTGATCTCATTTTACTAACATCACCACTAGTCTTAAGGATTGGTTGGGAGGTTGTACCAATATGGATGGGAGGTTTAACCCATGTGGTATCTATTCTCCAATCCAAATACTGTATCTATGCTACTCTTCCTTGCTTGTAAAAATGGTATAAAAGTAATAAACACCACGTATGTAGTCAAACATCTTGGCACCCTGCACAATGACTAGTCTTTGAAATCCATCATTATGGCACCCAAACAGGGACATCTACCCTGCGAGGCGGGGCCATCAACCCTACGGGGTTGCAGCTACCACCATGCTTACCATCATCTGGAAACAGACCCCTAAGGTGCTCACCTTCGTTCTACGGGACCCCGGGTCCTACAGGACCCATCAGTGGTAAGTATGGGTTGCAATCTATCTCAGCATCAGCAGAAACATGTTCAGGAACTCAGATTCCTGCTACAGCTAAGATTAAAGATTAAATGTTGAAGTTTATTTGTTTATCAAAATAAATTGGCATCTCATCTTGTAGGAAGTGACTCTGGGTGGCATACAACAAATAAATAAAAGAATATATAAAAACAATCATTATTTAAAAATCTAAAACAATATTTAAAAAAAAAACCCACCAAAGAGTAAATTAAACACAATGATGGAGCCAGCAAAAAAATTATCAGTCCACTGAGACTCCTCCTCCCCTCCCAGGTCTGATAATGCAGCCAATTTTTGGAGGACTTATGGAACATCAAGAGGGATGGATGGGGAGGGAGGAAAGTGTTCCATTAAGCAGGAGCCATGACAGAGAAAGTCCAAACCATTTGAAAACCCTAATGCAGGGGTGTCAAACTCAATTGATGAACCAGCACAACACTGTTTCTCCTACCCCCAAGCTGATCCAGAAGGATAGTATGGTTGATGGAATTGAAAATAACAGACAAGTCAAGTAGGGCAAGGATGGATGCCTCAACCAACATCTTGGCTAAGCTACAGGTCATGAGAAAGTGCAACCAATTCCAGCCCATGTCTGGACTTGAATCCCAGGTGAAAGGAATCCAGATAATCCATTTTTCAAAGACCCTCTGAAGCCACCTTGTTAATCTCCCTCGCCAATAAAATGAGGTTAGATATTATATGAAATTTGTCCAGTATGGTAGGATCAGTACTGGCTTCTTAAGAAACCACAGCTATCTTAAGAGGTAAAAGAACAACCCCCCTCATTCAAAGAAGAATAAATCACCGCTAGAACCCATTCACACAACATTTACATTTACTAAATGAGTATATGTAGAGTTATATGTAGGAGAAAAAAGCAAGTATATGATGGTTATCAAAGGAAAAACTCCTGGAAGGGAATGGGTTAGGTAAAAAGCACCCACCCTTATTTAACTAGATTTGTAGAAAGGAGAAAGCTACAAAGAAAAACTAGGCAACAAAGCTTCCAGTGCTACAATTAATACATTCTCTCTCTCTCCCCTCCTCTCTATCCCCCCCTCAACAGATATGCTGCAGAAAGAAAAAGATTAAAGAAATGGTAGGAAAATCTACGTAAGATATATCACTTGTATTCTCCCAACAGAATAACTGCAAGAACAAAACAGAACAAAATACCCCTGTTTGGAAGCATGTCATATGCATATATAAATAACTAAAATACTGTGGATATATCCTCTGTTCAGGTGCAATCCTACACACATGTCATTATAAGAACAACCCACAATTTTAATAGGTTTTGAAAGCCAGATGAGGGACTTAGGGCCAGTCACTCTCTCTCTCTCTCTCAGCCCAAGCCACCTCCTACGCTTGTGGGGAAAATAGGAGGCGGAAGGTGTGTTGGACATGTTTACTGCCTTATTTGTAAAAATTATATAAAGGTAGGATATAAATAAATAAACAAATTCACAGATTCACAGATGAGTAAATATAATACTAAACCAATAATAATAATAATAATAATAATAATAATAATAATAATAATAATAATAATAATAATAATAATAATAATAATAATAATAATAATAATAACCTGTCCCATTGTTGCTTAACGTTATATTTGAACCACATGCTTACAAGAAACCCACAGGTAAAACATGGTTGCAAATATTATGATTTTCAGATTTCACAGAATCCAGTGGGGTTTAATTTTGAGTTAGCATATACAGAATTATACTGTGGTTTTCAAAAACCATTCACAATATAATCATTGTAGTCACACAGCTAGTCATACACATACAATATCCCAAAGGTTGCTCCACTGAGTTCAGTAGGGTTTACTTCTAGATTGTAAGTGGGCATCAAATTGTAACCTTAAGCTAACAATTACTATTAAATGTCATAGCTGACTATAGATAATGTGAAATATTTATATTTTACTTGCAAGCTTTCTTAGTAATTTAAAAACTCGTAAGTTTATGAGTGTTTTGTCGAATCCATTCTAAGAGAAGAAAACTTATCACCTGCATCTGCAGAGGAAATATTTCTTACACTTGACTTAAACGTAGAGGTCAAAGAAGTAGAAACATTTCAGCCAGTGTTTGCTTGATAACCATCCAGCTGAACAGACTGTGAAAACATATAGCTATTAAGAGACTTTGTCATTGACTTTCAAAGACACAACTTGAGACCCACATATTTAACTATTGTTTACTTTCTTCTAAAAATAGATCAATTATTCAATTGGTAAGAGAATGTGAAGATTCTGCATGTAAGACAATTCTTCGAGTTTTAAACTCTTTAACTCTTTATAAGAAAATGGACCTGGAGCATTGAAGTTTTATCTGCTATGTCTAATTAATAAAGGTGCAGGAAGGAAAATGGCATTGGCGATGGCAACCTCGGTAAAATTGATCTCTTGTAGTTTTGATGTTTCCTGTTATTATTGTTCTGAATGTATAAAAATAAGAACCCAGAATGACCCATGGAATTCAATTGTGCTCATAAGGCAAATAATTTAAAATATGGTATCAACGAAAGTATAGGATATAATATTTGTATTTTCTGTGCTTATGTCTTTGGTAAGTAGACTTTAGCATAACACTATGGGCTTCTTTTATAAACAGAATAAGTCATGTCAGTCACTGAGCATGTTCTCTTAATATAGGCAGTTATTGTTTGAACAGTAAACCATCTTTATGCATCTGTGAACCCAGTCTCGAGGTATTATTGACCTCAAAACTGGAGAATCACTTTTTACCTTAGAGTTAAATTACTTTATCTACTTTGTACCTTGGACTGAAGACATGGCTCAATTTGTTTGGAATGGAAGTAGATCTGTTAATTAGCATTTCTGAGTTCTCTTGTCTCTTTCTTTGCACCTTTCTCTTTTACCTGCAGGAAAATATGGCATCTGTCCTAGTGCCTGCCCACACTATAAAGGCTGCTAACTCAGCAGGTGGTAAGAAATGTGGTATAAGATTGTCCATTTACCGATCCAGCCATTGCTTCCTGACTCCTGCTGGTAGGTTTGATTGCTTGCATCTGCTTCCTAGTTGCTAAAATCAATTCTGTGCAAGCTCAATTTCCCTAAAAATGATGCATTTAAGTTTATCACCCCAAATGGCACCAACTAGAAAATTCCACAGACTATTTCACTGGAGTAATATCTTCCAACACTGCATAAAAGCTGAAAGATGTACTAATATTTTGACCATATGTTTTTAAAGTTCATTAATGCTTTCAAGCCAAATTGGAACACCTAATTCGTACCCATTCTTGGCTTTTATAAAGCCTTCATTAGCCAATTAATATTTTCAACTATAATTTTGTTTTGGAGAGATTTCCATTTGTCATAAATAATTATGAGTGCATTTTTTTTTTCAAGATTCAAGGTATAGCAGCTTTAAAAATCTCAAAATTCAGCCCTGGATGCCACCTGCACTTCATGCAGGAGTTGTAAATCCAAGAGGGTCCCCAAATTGCATACAGACTCTGAATCTTAGTAAGACCTTCTCCTGGAGTACTGCATCCAGTTTTACACACCACATTACAAAAAAGATGTTGAGACTTTGGAAAAAGTTCAAGGAAGAGCAACTAAGATGATTAAAGTCCTGGAGACTAAAACACATGAAGTACAGTTGCAGGGTTTGGGTTTGGCTAGTCTAGAGAAAAGAAGGACTGGGGGGGACCTGATAGCAGTATTCCATTATTTGAGAGGCTGTCCCAAAGAGGTGGGGGTCCATTTGTTTTCCAAAACACCAGAGGGCTGGAGAAGAAACAACAGATGGAAACTAATCAAGGAGAAAAGCAACCTGGAATTAAGGAGAAACTTCCTCAGTTTGCCTTCAGAAGTTGTGGGTGCTTCATCGCTGTAGGTTTGTTTGTAAGAAAAGCCTGTCAGTCACTTGTCTGAAATAGGGGGGCTGGACTAGAAGACCTCCAAGGTCCCTTCCAGCTCTATTCTGATTCAAGAAGAGTGTAATCTTACCCAGAGGGAAACTTTCCAGTCTCAGGAAGAAAGCTTTCCTAAAATGATATGTTACTGATAGGCAATATGAAAGGTTAGTCAACTAATAAAAAGCTTGTTTGCACAGTAAATTCAGATACCAAATTGAGAGAGATTAAACACACCATACACTAGCATACACAGACAGAGGCACATGTCCATTTTTCTCCCTTGCAAACTCTGGCTTATTTAATTACCAGCCTGACCCAATTTCCTTTTTCCAAACAATTAGTTTCAAGTACTCCTTGCCCCTACTCCCGTGAGTTCTGACTCATGCAAACATGAAGCTGAAAGTAGATTGCGCAGCAGATGTTTGCTACAGTATCCATCACTAGCTGAACTGAATTACTCCTCATGCTTATAATTTGGTGAGGATTGACTGAAAATTATTCAGTGTAACAAGTAATAACTTCTCCCATTGCTATTAATGAGTTATTATCACTTAAGGACAAAATAAGGAAAAACAGAAATAAAGCAAAATGCAGAAAGGAAGGAGGAAGGGAGGAAGGAAGGAAGGACCTATGCTGAAATAAATTGATATAACAGATGCTCTAATAGCAATAGCTATTAGCTAATAGCTATTAGCACTTAGATTTATATACCGCTTCATAGTGCTTTACAGCCATCCCTAAGCGGTTTCAGCAAGTCAACCTCGACCTGGTGAGAATTGAACTGCTGGCAGTCGGTAGAATTAGCCTGCAATACTGCATTCTAACCACTGCACCACCATGGTTCTTATATTAAATCTAATGTTGAACAAAAAATTAAATATATGCTACATGTAATAATGTAATATTAGTAATAATGATTGGTTTTTTTAAAATCAGTACCAGTAAAAGGCAAGCTCACATGTAGAAATGTTTTCACATTAGGGTTTTAAATCAATTGTAATAAAGTTCTTCTGCAGGGGTAAAACAATCTTCTGAATTGTATCTCCTGGATGATAACTCTAAAGTTCTTCATACTTAAAACAACTTCCATATTTTCAGGATCCAATTGAACATCATGTTTGCATCTTAAAGCTGTTTCTCTTTTCTTAACACTCTGTTAAAAGCCTTATGAATATTAGACCCCAAACGGTCTCAGCACAGAACAAGTCCAAAACATGACTGACTCAGTGTCCCTTGTGAAATATTATCCTTCCAACATAGAGTTTGAAGCCCAGCCCAGTCTTTACTGCCCCCATCCTCTGAGGCTTCCACAGAAAAGAATATTTCATTGAGTTAATCAGTTCTTGAAAACACAGGATACCAATTTAACATACTTTCATACTCCAGCCCACTGTTTTGTTAAAATAGGATATTTCAACTGGCTTTTTCAAGTTGCTTTCAGATACACACATATACAGTATATACCCTGCAGGAAAAAAAATGTTACACATGACTAAAAACTCTGAGTAAAACCATTTCTACATACCAGTTTTAGTTATGGATAAGAATTAATGGTAGTTTTTGGAACTTTCAAAACTTTTCCAACACTTTTAGTAGTTTAGGAATTTCAGTTCCTATTAACTGATTAGAGAACCAAATTGTAAAATCAAAAGACCAAACACACTGCCATTCAGTAATAATCCAAATTCTTTCTGCAATACAGTGAATCTAAATAAGCTGGTACAAAAAAGTACTGATACCACTTTTTGTCTAGGAAGAAGTATTTACTAGCATTTTTTTTCAGATTGTCTGAAATGTCTGAAATTCTTGCAAACGTTACAATTAAAATTTAGACTTCACATGTTTAGTGCAAAAAAATAAAAACGATTTATAATTAAACCAGGAAACAAGTCCCTGCCAAGTATTAATGGGTGGAAATAATAATTAGTGCCCATGAAAGCCATTTTGAGATTAAGAATACCATGAAGCAGTATAAATCAAAATATGACCAAAGGTATAGTTTGGAACTAGTAAACATCCATCCCTTCATATATGAAATTTGTAATTTAGATTAAGAAAACTCAAGAAACATAGAGGCTTGACCGTTTCATAAAAGTGTTCTCAAAATCTTATTATGCTGTTTGAATTATTTAGCTAATATTAAGGTATGGTTATTTCTAAGAATTTATCAGTCTTGTAGTAACATTTAAAAGAGAATATTTGTAGCTCAGGGTTGAAATGAGGGGTCCTTGGTGCTGTCTTAAGTTTGCTTGTTTTCTTACAGATGTTGCAGCCTAGCACTGATGATGTTACCTAGCTTGGGTAATGAAACGTCTGCAAGAAAACAAACTCAGAGAGCACCAAGGAATCCACATTTATTCTTCTCACAGACTCATAGGGATTTTTTTAAGCTATCTATTTGTATAATAGTTATCTGAGATAGAAAGATGAACCTTTAGCTTCTTTCTCTCTTTGACAAACTCCTTGTTTTGCTCAAATCATTCAGATAATTTGTGATATATTGCAGATGACAATACAAGCTTTATGCACTTCTAATTTTTAATGGAAAGAAATGTTCTTCTGGGCAGATTTAAATTATATACCGTCTTGTTATTGCCAAACCTTTACAACAGCCTCTTCATCAGCGTTTTAATCCAATATTAACATATCAGATGTATGGAGTGAAATTGGAAGGGCAGAACACAGTGTTTCTCAACCTTGACAACTTTAAAATGTGAAGTCCATACACTGCAAAATTGTCAAGGTTGAGAACATTGGTATTACCAGCCAATCAAGCTGGCAAATCCATTTGTCAACATGGATCAAGTGCTTTCCAATATCTTCAAAAGAATATCCAAGTATCATGGGGGAAGAAACTTAGAATTTAAACTCTAGAACAGAAATCTACATACATGTTTTGATGGCGGTGGATAAATCAATGTATATAGTTTTTGTTTATTTCTTGCCTGAAATAAATGTCAGATTCCATCAGCATCTTGCACCAAGAAAGCAAAATGAGTAATAAAAGGTTAAGAATCTGGAAAACCAATATCTATAACTAGACCTGGTATGGTGACCAACATCAGGCTGGGAAAGAATACCCTACACAAAAGGTAAGTTTGAATGATTTGGTTTCTTTTTATAAAGATGTTCAGAACTGAAAAAGCTTCTTGGATGAGAAGCCAAATGTTTTCAAAAGAAAAAAACCAAGAAAGTCCTGTTGTCTTTTGAAAAGCACCTTTGGAACAACCATGACCTGGATGATTGAGAATCTCCATAGGCATTTGGCTAAGATCTTTATTTTTTTGAACCCTGACTTTTGAAATGAAATAATATATTAAAATATATTGTTATGTTAAAAACCTACAACCTTTCTCTATCAATTCTCATCAAATTTAGTAATCTACTTGTCCTCTTCCCCTAACAATCAAAGCAATAGGTTGTTTTCCAGTGACTCTTGTCTTTGCATTTTTTGTGTTCAGAAGTTTAAGCTTTAACTTCTTATTTGTACTTCCAATGAGCAATCTGATACTAACTTCACCTAGTAATGAAAAAAATGTACTTCTTGCTGTCCAAGTTATTCTCAACTATTTTCTCCAGTATAGTTCAAAAATCAATATTTCTTTGCTCAGATTACTTTTTGATGATCAAACTTTCATAGCCATATATTACAACTGATGTGATCATTACAAAAAAGCTTTTAATAGTCCCACATATGAACTGATCATATTCAGTCCATTGGTCACTATTGTGTTTTTCATATCTGCTTACAAACCACAAGTTGCAATTTCAGTGCATCATCTTGCAAAATTTTAAATAGTTCTGTTGGTATTTTATCAACAACTGCAACCATCTTGTCAGCAATATTTTGAGAGCCAATTACACTTTCTAGAATGTCATGCAGCAAGTCTATTTATTTATCTGCTGCCATGTATCGGGTGGTGATTTAGAGTTTTGCAACTCATATCTGGTTGCTAATTAAAAATTAAAACTGTATTATTTTTAGATTCTATTATTCATATTGCCATCATAGCTTCCTACCTAACATGACATGTGATAACAAGCCTGTAACCACAAATACAAGACAAATGTATATGTAATTGGCTTCAAACTTTTGCCACTGCTAGTTGAAGAATTTCATTTAAAAGCACTTCATTCAATGGACTACTGTGAGAATTCATTAACTTACTTTCCACTTTTCCAAATTCCTTCCTTTGTGTTTTATAATGAGCTATTGTCTTGTCTTGAGGGTATTCAGTTTGCTATCAATGTGTATATGGATATTCTTTTGTTGCTGTGGAATCACCAGAGCTGACTGAATATACAATGGTGGGGAGGAATTCCATGAATAAATCAGGCCTAAGAAACAATAAGATACAGATGGCTTTTTAGTTAGTTCTGCCAGGATGCTGTACAAGCCAACTTCATGGGACTCATTAACCCACAATAAGCAAATTGCCAGTAGCATCATCCAGCATGTATATCTTCAAATTACATTATATTTTAAATTAATGAATGTTAACAGTTAAACATTGTCTGGACCACCTACTAATCACTAAGATTTGCAAAGTTTTTCAGAAAGGAACACATATGAATCCATTCCTTACAATGAATGCAACTGCATTGTTTGTAAGGCTATGTGAGCACATACATGAAGTGACCCACCCAGGAGCAGATTTGAAAGAGCTGAGCGAGCCCTGCTAATGTATGTTGTTATACTATATATATATATTGTAATACTACTGTACCTTCAAACAATGCCTTCAAACTGCATGTTGTGAAATAATCTCCCGAATTCTTGACACAACCTTATTAATTTTTCCATTGGGCTGGAGAAATGTAGGTCTATTCTATTATATTTTTTGAGAAATAAGCTGTCTTAGTTCTTCTCACTTACTGCTACTCTGAAAGTCATTTCACAAAGCTACTGTACGATTTCATCTCAGGTAATTAATTACAAGAACTATAACGTTAACAACTCATAAACTCAGCCTTGGGTTTGTTGCTTTCCTCTTCTCTTCTTATTCATTTTCATTGTCTAAGATGCTTTTAGAATGGAATCAAACAGAACTCTTGGAAAAAGGATCTGAGTATCTGTTTTAGCTCACAAGTAATATAAAATTCATTATAGATACCAAAAAAAAAAAAGTTTCCTTCTCTTGCCATCGTTCACCAAATCCACTATACCTATTCAGCTTATAAAACAATGACCTTTTCATTCAGATCAAAGCTCTGGTTGCTTTTCCAAGTGGAGTGCATAAAGATTACAATATCTGGCCTGCAAACTCCAGATTCCGCCCCCTGGGCAGTAGCCAAGAGTTAGACCTAACCATAGATTGCCCTCTTGCTAACCCACCCTCTCCCTCAAAGTTCAGTTTTCTGCATTTCTTTTCAGCTTGATTGTCTGGATATTTGCAGCCCATGCCCAAGAGCTGTATACTACATGCTACTTTAGTTTTATCTGTCCAATTTAAGAGATGGTGCCCACATTACAATAGCTGTTCATATGGCTGTTTAAAACAGCCTATTTGAGAGCTATTGACCAAAGGTAATGAGGTAAACAGATTTTTTTTGTTTCGTGTAAGTTAGATAGGAAAAAGGGCATGGGGTGACATGGCAAAAACTGGCAGATTCTTACAAGCAGGCTGTCGTAATTAACAGGTCATCATGTGAACTCCACTGTGTGCAAAATGAACTCCATTGTATGCAAAATGAACTTGGAGGATTCTAGAATCAATCATTTTGAATTGTTCCACTTCCCCAATCCAGCACTCTCTTGGACGTGTTGGGTCTGCAACTTCCAGAGTTGTTAGTCACCATATTTTAAAATTAATGAGTTTTTGACCACTCCTCTCAACAAAATATGCATAATGTGGATAAAAAACATTAATGACTATGACATACCAGAAATATTAAACAAAAATAATATAGATCAGATTACTTTCCCCATAAGAGCCTATCAGTGCTGATGAAACTTTTTTAGATACAGATTAGATTCACACACCAGGCTAAGCAGTGGATTGCTTACGCATGGTTTATTGAATAAACAAGAGCTGACCACACTCCCACAATATGCCAAGTTTTGAGCCATAGCTATGCACAATGGATTGGGTTGCACAACATGATAAACCGACTCTAAATAAACTTTAGCAACCTAAGGCTAAGCATGATAGGTGAAGAAATTCAGCAAAATATTATAGAAAGGACCACCAATTCTAATGTTACTGAAATAATAACCATAAATTAGTAAATATTGGAGACTTAGAAGCCGTCAGAGATAGCTGCACGTCTGAAGACTTCAAAAAGCAGCAAGGAGACTGGGACCCATGAATTCAAGAGTATGAGACATCCATAAGGGAGAGGCTAAATTCAGGATGGTAGCTAAACCTTTGCCCATATGCTTCACAATTATCATCTTTTTATGAGGGAAGGCAGCATTTATGAGTTATGATGCAAAACTAGTTTTACCTTCATTCACCTGGACCAGATCAGATCATGCAAACTACAACCTGTATGCAATATAAAACAACCTGGTCTCCCAGTACACAAAAATATTTTACAACTATGTCCTCAGAAATGTGAGAATGACATGAAACACAACATTGTATATTCTCAACACAGGCATTACTGAAATCAAGTGGCCATTGCAGTTGCTGGTTACTCTGCTCAAAATGTCCATTTGAGCTAAATTAATATGAGCAAAGGCTTTTTGTATTTTATATTCAGAGGAACCAGGAAAGTAGCTCCTCCTGTCTTTCCAGAAAATACATAAACTTCATCCAATTGAACTGTGTCATTTCAGACATAATTTGCAGTTGAAGTCAACATAAAAGAAATCATAGACCCAGCAAGGTAATTTGGAACCTACAAGGATGCAAATACCTGCAACTCTTTAAAGCAACCACTTCCCCCTCTTTGCCCCCAATCACACTCCAAGTCACTTTTGGGAATCAAACCCAAATGGCCTTACTATGTAATCAAATCATCCAAACTGTTTTTCAATACTGGTTCAAACACTCTTCATTCTAGTGGGATGTTTCTTCAGGATTATTTGGAAGAAGGAACTGGAGAGTAAAATTCAGATTTATCAGTTTGTCTGAGAGATTATGTTTAAATGTAAAGAGATTAGGTCTGCCTGTAGAGTGAAGGGTGAATATCTGCATCCAACAACTGAAAAAATGTGATTGTTGTATCCCAAGACTAAGGAGAAGGGAATAAGAGGACTGAGTTGCTGCATGTGTCTGCATGTTTGGCAGAATATCGACCAACTGGGTATGAGAAGTGAAAAAAAGCAAAATTGAGGCACTGTCATTAGCTTTCATGCTGGGTAGAGATACTGTAAACCTTATTTTTGCACTTCTTCAAATCATCAAGAAATATATGAATGGGAGAAGAAAAGCTTAGGATACATTTATTGATTAGAGAATGTGTATGATAAAGGACTCAGGGTTTAATTAGACCAATGTTTCTTAACTTTGGCAACTTCAAGATTTGGGGTGTTGGTCCACATATCTTGAAGCTGCTATGATTGAGAAAGATTGAATTAGACAATGTCATGCAGAAATATGAAATGCGTATATGATAGAAGTAAAATGTGTGAAATTAAATACAATGTTATTGAATGATTAAATACTGAGCTGGGAGTAAAACATCTGAGATGTTCCTTGGAAATTTAAGAAATTTATGGATAAATATACAATGAAACCTCGTATATATTAGAAGTATGTAGGTTGAGAATGATATTTATACTTCCTTTTCTCTTATCTCATGCCTTTAATTTCTTTTTATTTCTATTTCTTATTCTATTTTTGCTATCTGCATAATATTGCTTAGAATAGTCTCCATTAATTACAAAATGGAATAGTGCATGCTGTTATAATTTTATCCATTACTTTAGATGTAAACCACCTTGAAAGGACTGTATAGTCCCCAAAAACATAATATAAATACTTCACTAAGTCTATTATATTTCTGCAATCAAAAACTCATTTTTGGCAAGGAAAAATCTTGTGAAATGTTAAACACATTTATTATTGTATAAAAGAGTTTGTTGCCATAACAACCGTATTAGTTTTTAAAGGGCCACAAGATTGTTCTATTTGCTACACGTAATTCTGCCTCTGGAAAGGGTTTCAAAATGTCCTTTTTTCCAGATAATCTGGAGAGTTTATCTGAGGGCAGACAACAGGGTTATATAGACCTGAATCTGTTTGAAGTTCCATCTATTGCAGAGATGAAGAATTACCGTATTTATCGGCGTATAACACGCACAGGCGTATAACACGCATCTTCATTTTAAGGGGGAAATTTCAGGAAAAAAAATTTAAAAAATTTGCCTGCCCTGCCTTAGTTTCTGGTTGTTTGGGAGCAGCTTCGGCTGAGAATAATAACTATTCGCCTCTTTTACTCAGCCAAAGCTGTTCCGATTCAACCATTAACGAAGGCAGGCAGGCAGGCAGAACGGAGCACTGCGGGCGGGCGGGCGGGCGGACGGGGTGGGGGTGGGGGAGAGGCGACAGGAAAAGCCCCCGCTTCTTTGAAGCAGTTTCTTCCTGTGCTGGTGGAGGAGCGAGAGAGCGACTGAGAGAAGCTGACCCAGAGAGAAGGACAGGCTTCGGTTGCTTCCTCCCTCCCCTTCTTTCATTTGTGTCCTTGATCCCCGATCCCAGCAGCATTCACCGAAGGCTTCTTAACATTATATCGGCGTATAACACGCATACATCATTTGCCCCCTATTTTCAGGGGGAAAAAGTGCGTGTTATACGCCGATAAATACGGTATATACAAAATATACATTTGTTTTTATAACCATTCTCTGAGTGCAGCTTAGTATCTTATTGATTGATGGTCTTGAAACATAGAACATCAGTAAACATTGATAGTCAACTATTAAAGGTTACTAAAAATGGTAATTGTTGAAGGTAGAAAATTATTCAAGAGCCAGCCTCATCTAGTGGTTAAGCTTTAAGCCAGAAAGCAGGAGTTCTAGTCCCACTTTAGCCATGAAAGCTACAGTAGCTGGATGACCTTGAGCCAGTCACTCTCTCTCAACCCAACTCATCTCACAGGGTTGTTGTTATTGGGAAAATAGAAGGAGGGGGACAAAGGTGTCTTGGATATCTTCACCACCTTGAGTTATTTGTAAAATAATAAAGATGGGATACAAATAAATATTTTTGGTAACAGAAACAATAAACTTCTCAAAACAAGTTGCGGGGAAGGAGTGCTCCTGTCCTTATGTATCTTATTTAGGGGGCTAACTGGACTTTTGGTTTCAACCTATATAGTATTCCTGTCTTTAATAGATTGCCACATTTAAATAGTATTTGATGTCCAAGTATAATGGGAAGCTTGGGGGAACAGTTCCCTTTTTTTCTGCAACTCAGTTGTGTCTTCAACTTATGAGCATTGACACTGTTTGAATAAAAAGAATAGGTAAGGCCAAGGGGGGAAAACATGGCATCTGAAACACTAATTAAAGTATTGTGACATAAGCATTTAGAGGCTACAGTCAGTTGACAGGATAATAGCTGTCTAGTGTTTGTGTTTGTGTCTCACTGTGTATATACATACAGGGAAGCAGAGATAGAGAAGAGGAAAATATTGAGAGGCTGTGAACTAAAAAGCATACTAAGTTAGAGGCAGTATCCGACGCATATCAATTTGAAGTAAGCTCAATAGAAAAGAGATGTAGTTCAGTAGTAGATCACATTAATCTTGCCAAAGTTTCTAAGTAGTATGTTCCCTTTTCCCACTATTTTTATTCAATTTGACACATGTGATAGATATCCTTGCCTTATTTAGTTACAAGGACTCCGTGGGAGTTATAGTCAAACCCATCTGGAAGACAAAAAATTGTCAGTGTACAAAATCTATGGTGGACAATATAAGACAACTTTCTAAGTTCCTATTTAGTTAGAGGGGTTAGTTAGTTATTTTACAATTGTATCTGAAAACAAAAGTGTTGGGTTGGGATACAATCTCTTCCTTTTCATGCTTGCATCCTAATGCAAATACAAAAGGGTAGAGTTTGCACCATGATGTTGCAAAGCACATTATTTCACCATTTTATGTTTATTTTATTTGCATCCCCCTTTATTATTTTTACAAATTATTCATATGCAAGACACCTTCCTCCTTCTTTCCCCACAACAACCACCTTGTATGGTGGGTTGGGCTGACAGAGAATGACTGGCCCAAAGTCACCGGGCTGGCTAAGACAGAACTTGAACTCGAATCTCCTTCTTTCCGGTGCCTTAACCACCAGACCAAACTGGCTCTTTTGGTACTACTGTGGATAAGAATGAAATGGTTGAGGCAATAGGCTAGCATAGTAATTTCTCTTGAATTGTTTTTGTGTTTCTCTATTCTTTGTTTTTAAAAGTGAAAAAACCGTTTAGGTCCTGAGAAGTAAGTTTTGGATTTATCAGTTTTCCTGAAAGAATGTGCCTGAAATGGAGTTCTATTAAGCAAAGTTTGTGACCAGGTTTTAAGTATGGAATAGCAATATGCCAAAGGTGTGACTCACCTTGACATACACTGGTAAAAAGTCTGTGAAAGAAAGATTAGTAGCTGTTTGAACACCTTCTGTCAGCAATGCTGGAAGGCAAACACAACTGAATCCACCCAGAGTATTTATGACCGTCACCCCCATCAAGTGATTTAAATTAAGCTGTTTGTAGCTTAAATCAAATTGCATTTTTGTTTCTGAACATGATTGTAATAAAAACAAACTGCATGCAAATTTATATTTTTATGCCTATGCATATTGACATTTTGTATAGGTAGTTAAAGCAGCATAGGTCTGATTACCAACAGTAATCAGTAAGTACTTCATTTTTCTGATTGTATTTTGCAGATTTTCTGCTTCCAATGGCATACAGATTAGCCACCATGGGAAATAGCAGTTTTGTTTAATATAGGTTGTTAACGTGATACATTTGGTTTTGGCTTAGCAGGTTGTTTGAATCTAGTGATCATGATGCATGAACCATGGTTGATGGTTTACAGCAATGCATGATTTTTTTCAACCGTAGCTTATACTCCATGGTTCGACATGCTGTTAGAATGTCAAATGAGATGAGTTTACAGTGACCCAACAAGCAGTTCTTATGCTACCCATCAGGAACAGCTTGTTCCATTTGCATTCATAATTTGAAAACTTGACATTTTGCAGAACCTGCAGGCGTTGACAAGGAATATTTTAGTGGCTGAGAGAGAAACAGATAATTGAAATTTAGGTAGGGTATGTATGTGTAGGATGTGCGATTTTCTGATAAATATTCAACATGGGTTCAAGTTTTGTTCCTGTTTTTTTCTCTGCAGACCTATGCCCTATAAAACTTTCCAATATTACAGGAACCAACTATATGCAACTGTAGCATGGCTATAGCAAAGTCTGTGTTTGATTTTAAAAAATCTAGACTTTTCCAAAGACAGACATTACAGCTAGTTTCTTCTGAATTTTTGTAGTAGAGGGTCAACCACACCACAGGGAATTAAGGGAGCTCTAGAATATTGGTAAGCATAGATTGAGGAACATTGGCCAACAGCCAAAGTTTCTTGAATGGAAGCATTATGCATAGATGAAAGCCTTTTCTTTAGAAGCAATCTTTCTTCAGACCTTTCTTTCTTTTTCCCTTTAATCTTCATTTCCTATCATCTTGGATAATCAAGCAGTAATGTAGTCATCAGCTTGGGCCGTTCTATCATCAGCCTGACATCCATCTGTACTGATATTACACATCAGCCTAACAGGATGAACTAATCAGTTGCCATCTCTGCTGCATGCATGAAATTATGAGTTATGCCCTGTTTTAATTTGCCCAAAGTCCTACAAGCAGAAGCATTTTAGGATGCAAAGAATGTCTGGGATTGTTCTGAAAATTCTGCTTAGAAATGTTGAAGGTGAGTTAAAATGGCTCTGCTTCTTAGATAAATAACAAATGGTAAACACCAAGAATATTACTGCTAAATTATAACATGGTATTTTTCAGAGAGTGAAAATGGGCTTTCCAATTTCCTGAACCAATGATAGTGCCTGTGGTTCATCCAAGCTCATTGTTACCACGTGCCTTTTGCTCCCTACACCAACACAGTAAGATTCAACCTCAATGTATAAGATTAAAAGAATAGAAAATGAGGGGTTTAGGAACATATAAAGCTGTGTGTATTCCATAGTAATTCTTACATCAACAGATCAGTGGTGGGATTCAATTTTTTTTACTACCAGTTCTGTGGGCGTCGCTTGGTGGGCGTGGCAGGGTAAGGATACTATAAAATCTCCAGTCAGAGGTGGTATTTGCCGGTTGTCTGAACTACTCAAAATTTCTGCTACTGGTTCTCCAGAACTGGTCAGAACCTGCTGAATACCACCACTGCAACAGATGTTCAGATGGAAGGGAAGGTCACTTTTTAGCTAGTCACCGTTATAGTTCTAACTCTTCATCCTATTCCTCAACATTATTCCTTCTTCCCGTTACAGGGTGTGAATTAAGAAGATGGAGGAAAATGTCTATGGAGATTCTCAATCATCCAGGTCATGGTTGTCTCAAAGATGCTTTTCAAAAGGCAACTGGACTTTCTTGATTTTTTTTTTCCTTGAAAATGTTTTGCTTCTCATTCAAGACGATTCTTCAGTTCTGAAAGCTAAACTGAAGAAGGTTCTAGGATGAGAAGTGAAATGTTTTCAAGGAAAAAAAAACCAAGAAAATCCAGTTGCCTTTTGAAAAACACCTTTGGAACAATGAAGAGGAGAAACAGAACAAATAAAAATTATGAATCCTGAGCATGCAGAGAAGCTAGCTTCTTAAAAACCACAAACCAGACCAGTCCAGCTGACAGGCAGAGGGCTAGATTGAAAAAAAAATCAAAAAGTTTGTAGGACCACTACAATTCATAAAATTAAATTGACAAGGAGTACTTACTAGAATAATAATAATAATAAAAAGTGACAATATTTCATGAATACTTGTTTAAGACCTACAGTTGCTCCTAAGTCTTCCTTTTTTTTAGATTTCCAGGCTCATGAGCTAAACTTCTTCCTCCCCTCCAGCTTCTGTTCTGGAACATATACTCTAATTGCAATATGACCAAGCACTGGATAAATTTGGAGGTGGGGGAGGGATATGTGTGTTTCACCACATAGTCATTTATTTGCACCTAATACCATGTTCTAAATGTTAGCTAGCAAGCAGCACTGCCTCATTCAACAATACCATATGGAATTAACATCTGATACTGCTTACGCAAGATTCTCTTCTCATTGAAAACACGTCAAACATGCTGCAGATTACACTGTGGCATTTAAATAGTAATAATTTGGATGTGAAATCTAAATTAAAAATGTGTTGCACATTAGAAGCACAAATTCCTCCAGTATGGATGGAAAAAATAACAATTAGTCACTTTTAACAGTAGAAGCCAAGGTACACAAATGAGATCCCCTGTGATCTATTATAAAATCCACATTTATTTTTACCTGAAAAAATAATTTAGGTCGTACTCCAGCACTTTATTAAGTATGTTCCTGATCATATACATGCTGAAAAATAACATCAGCTTTATAATGGATTAAGTATGTAATTCTCAAGGTGCTATGATGGAGTTTACTTATTCATAACAATGTCCCATCTGCTTTTACAAATGATGCTTAAATCTTAAATCTTTCTCTATATATTTTTGTCAGTAAAGAGGAATTAAAACATTTTCATTGACTAGAAGTGATGTATTCCTAAATAAAAGAAGAATTTAAAATACACGCCTGTAGGGGGCGTGCATAAGCGCACCAACGTGCCTACCGTCCCTGTCCTATTGTTTCTCTTATTCTTTTATTTTTCTTATATGTACCCATTTCATGTATTCACAACTATGTATACATTTATACTTATTATCTTGTAAACAATTGGCAAATCAAATAAATAAAATAAATAAATAAATAAAACATTTTCATTGACTAGAAGTGATGTATTCCTAAATAAAAGGTATCTATAACATTAAGTGTGAAACTTCCTTTTTATGCTTTCACTTAAATATGACTGTATCCAGTTAACCCAGTTATATGGAGTCCTTTGGATTCCATATAAAAGACAACTTCCCATGACTCACGTGCATGAAAACCTTTACACTTATCCACACAGATGAGAGCAAATAAACGAAGAATAATTTCTCGTGCAATAAGGGAAATATAAGCAATCTGAGTTCATTATTTTGAGGATGAAGACTGATAAATCAAACAGATATTCAGTTGATGGATCCACAAAAAGAAAGACATCTCACCCACTGCTAATATAACATTGTCTCAAAGTAAGTACTTTTCATTTATCCATGTGTGGGGTATGAATGCATTTTACAAAACTGCGAAACCTATGAATGGAAGGAATAGTATTTAGCCAATGCAACTGAAGAGTGAGATAAGTTTTCATCCTTTACTTGCCATTCTGGATTCTTCACCCATGTTTGCACATGTATTTATGATGAGGAAAGCTTCTGGCAGAAAAACTTATAAATAGATGGAAAACCAATAAGTATAGCTTCCTCATTACCATTTTGCCATTTTTATTATTTCCACTGGAAGAAATACTGAAGTTCAAAAACAACTTCAGCCTGAAGTTACAGATTTATAAATAGAAGGCATGGCTTGGGTTTAAACACTCAAGGGTATCTTAATCTATTAGTCCAAGCATAGCAGATAAGTAGGCATTGTTTATATTTTTCACAAACAAGCAAGAATTCACATGCCATCAAAATGTGTGCAGAATTGAATTATTCATTACACAAGCATTATCCAGAATAATTTCTGTGGGGTTATAAAATTTCCAGAGGTGATGTCCAATATTTATTTTGATATTGACAATATGGCAGAAGTCTGATTTTGAAGGTTCTTGGTATCATTTTAAACACAGGGATGAATGTTGACAATTGCTGGTTAATGCAGCTACAAAGACAAAGCTTTGTTTGTAACTATTAATACTTGTCAACGTTTACTAAGTAGTTAAAGGATTTCCCCCCAATTTTTATATCATAGGGTCTTTGGGAGTCTGACATTCATTCCAGGCCTAGCCTATCTTTGTGAAAAACAACAAGCATATTATAAATCAAATTACTATAATATTCTGAGCTAAGTCTTCCCAAATCCATAAGAAAAATTCTATTATCCCTTTTTTAAAAAGTCATAGCCCTAAGGAAAGGCTAAAAGAGCAGGCAATTCTATTAACAAACTCTTCTGACAACCATCAAACAAAGACAAAATAATCTGCTTATTATTTTCTTCGTTCTCATTTCCTTCCCCATGCTGATTTGCCCTAAACAGCAATAAAACAAAAAAGCTGTTTATCATATAATTCACTTGCCAAGCAGAGCATCAATTATACAAATCTTCCATTACTCTGACACCATGGAAAATGACATCATCACCTTGAAGCTGGAAGAAGTCCTGGAAGTGCCATTTCCTCCATTATTCCCTAGTGTTATTGGTGACCTTGGCACTGTTGTTACAATTCTTAACCTATGTCAAAATCTTCTTCACAAGATTGATGTAAGGCTAAAAATCTCGTATATGCAGCCTACTCTGCCTGGGTGAAAGTAAAAATAACCATTAGAAAAATCCACGTACTGTATTATATCCATATAGAGTCCTTTATGGGTAGCAACCTTGATTTATAGGCTTGTGAGTCTTCAGCACCACCCCTTCTCCAGCCCATAATGGCCAATAGTAAGAAATCAGTCCTAGTGGCAGCTACTCTGAAAACCAATTTTGTAAATATCTTTCTCTGCCAGCTCCTGAAACCCTTCATCTACACTCTTGGGACTTTCTGCATCAACAATGGTCTCAGACCAGGAGTTTTGTCTACAGCTTTAATAAACTACCCCATTTTGCATATACAAGTGTTTGTAGCCACCTTTTTAGACATAAATAATTTAGGATAGGGCCCTGCTGGGTCTTTTTAAAAGCTGCTTTATACAGTATCTTGGCTTTATTTGCCTGTCTCGCCCTGCTCACAGAAACTCTCCAGCTTTCCAGAACATGATGATGATGATTGTTTGTTTGTTTTTAAAAAGCAATACCATTATCAGAAGAGGGATTGAAAATAATATTCAAAATACTGCAATGTTTTGGTTCAAATATGTGATGAAAGTGCAATTAGAATCCCATGAATAACTTGAACCATCGGTTCATGACCCATCAGGAGAGAAACTGTAGGGCTGGGGGGAAAAACACAGGATGAACTAAACAAACCAGGGTCTAAATAAACTCTCTTAAGAGAAACTGTTGTACCTTATGATTAGGGAAAAAGGGGGGAGGGGGGGGGGGGGGGGGGGGGGGGGGGGGGGGGGGGGGGGGGGGGGGGGGGGGGGGGGGGGGGGGGGGGGGGGGGGGGGGGGGGGGGGGGGGGGGGTTTGGGGGGTGGGGGGGGGGTTGTTTTTGGTTTGGCTTGACTCTTGACGGATATATCTTTTCTTTTATGTATACTGAGAGCATTTGCACCAAGACAAATTCCTTGTGTGTAAAATCACACTTGGCCAATAAAAGAATTCTAATTCTGTTGTAGCATCAGAGGGAGTGGGGTTGCTCAGGAAAAATCTACAACCCAGGAATATCCATTAGAGAAGACTCTGGATTTTAAAAAAAGGAAGCCCTCCTTCAGAGGGCACATAATCAATGCATGAAATTTACTACAAGAAGACATAGTAATAGTCACAAGTTAGAGATGTTGAACAGTAAACAAGACAGTTATGCATATCATAAGGTTATGAATGGCTACTCCTTTTGGTGACTGTTTCTCATATTAGAATCAAACCAATAAAGTACAGATCAGACAGTCATGGGAATGTACAGTCTGTACAAATACAGATTAGGTGAAACCTGGCTCAAAAACAGTAATTATGAGAGGGACCTTGGAGTCCTAGTGGACAATCACTTAAACACGAGCCAGTAGTGTGCAGCAGCAGTCCAAAAAGCTAATACCATGATGGTGAACCTATGGCACGTGTGCCGAAAGTGGCACGTAGAGTCATTTCTGCCGGCATGCGAGTGGTCGCCCAGAAGAGCCCCACTGCACATGCACATGCCCTCCCCTGCCAGCCAGCTGATTGTTGTGTATCTACAGCACATTCGCAGGGGGCAGGGGGCAGGGGGAAGGTCCAGGGTCACACGTCCATGCGCAGAGGCATGTGGCATGCGGGGGATTGTGCGTGCATGCGCATAGGCATGTGGTGCGTGCGTGGGGGGTCGTGTGTGCATGTGTAGAGGGCGGGGGTCACATACACATTGCATCATGTGTGCAGGCACACGAGCACATGCGTGTACCCGCACTTTCAGCACGTGATGTGGAAAAGGTTAGCCATCACTGAGCTAATACAAGCCTTGGTTGTATAAACAGAGGCATAGAATCAAAATGACATGAAGTGTTAGTACTGCTTTATTAAGGCCACATCCAGGGGTGGGATTCTACCAGTTCACACCTATTCGCTAGAACCGGTTGTTAACATTCTAAGCAGTTCGGAGAACCGGTTGTTAAAAGAAATTACTGGCCTAATCCTGTAAGGAAGGCAGGAAGGAAACATTCTGGTGTTGCTTACAGAAACTGCCTCTCCGTTAACTCTTATTACATTATTGGCAGACTAGACTTTCTTTCTCAGGAACCTCTCGGAGTTTTTTTTCCCTCCTTTGCTGGTACTTTGCTTGTGTGGAGTCACCATTCAAAGTTACAATGGCACTGAAAAAAATGACTTATGGCCATTTTTCACACTTACAACTGTTGCAGCATCCCCACAGTCATGAGAGGCTAGGCGACGAGATGCATGCCTCAATGTGAGTGATATTGAGTTGGCCACGCCCAGCCAATAACATGACCACCAAGCCATGTCCACCCAGTCTCATGACCACCAAGCCACGCCCACCACCTAAGCCAGGCCCACAGAACTGGTTGGTAAAAATTTGAATACCACCCCTGGGCACACTTGGACTACTACATCCGGTTTTGGTCACCACATTACAAAAAAGGGATTGGAGTAGAAGATGCTGGGAACATGAATGGAAAGGTGCCATTGCTTATGGTCATCCCATTGGCATCTAGCAGAGCAGCCTTCTACTCCAGAGAAATGGACTTCATCTCTCCGAATTCTCAGAGAATGGGGAGATACTGAGAATTGTTGGAGGTGGCGTGCACACATCTGGAGGGCATTTATCTGGATCAAGTATTAATACCATGTATCTTTCTTAGTTTAAACCTTACATGGCCATGTTAGGGCAAACACAGCCTTATATGGGGAAAAAGTGGTACAAGTGACAGGTACAATTCCATTTTCCTGTTTTACCTTGTTCCATCCGGGTATTGTAAGCAATGTTCTCTTTATGCAGCAGTTCTCATGTTGGAAGTCAGAGAAAGAACACGGTTTAAAAGTCAGTGGTGAATGGAGCAAGTATTAATGGGGAAAACTTTCCCTCTACCTCCCCTTTTCTGTATAAAAAAAAAAAAAGGATTGATTCCTTCCCTGATGCCTGCAGAAATAGGACAGGCAGGTGGATGAAAGACACTTGGCAGAGGCCATCTCATATCTCAATTGACCCAAGGTTTCCAAAGACTTTTGTGGAGGCTCATAAAAACCTACAGCATGTAATGGATGGGGATAACCGCATGAAAAAGAAATTTCTCAAAAAAAGTCACTTAGTTTATAATATTACTTTAATCTGCTGCACTCAGCTACAGAGAGGGCGGGGGAGAGGACATAAGGAAAAATTGCCTGCCAAGATTTGAAGTTTCCTAATGAAATCCAGAGCAAGTGGTCTCTAGGTCTCTTTCACTGTCTCATGCACAAAATACACAGAACAAGGCGGCAGTATCAAGGTGCCGTCAAACCAAAACAGAAATTTCTCTCAGCTGCTAATGCAGAATAGAACAGTCAGGGTTACTAGGTTTCATGTCAACTCCAATTTAACCGTCGAAGGCTGTATTGGAGACTTCATATTCTGCACATTTGTACCAAAATGGGAAAGATTAATTCAGAAATTCCTAGTGACTGATATGCCAAAAAGAATAAAGGTTCAAAAACCCAGCTTCTATTCTGCAATCATTAAATTGTCTTTCCCTTATGCTGCTATACTGCTTATTTTTCTTTACAAAAAAAAAAAAAAAAAACTTCCTCCGTTTCTTCTGAGGTCTTTACTTGGGAGATGCTATAGCAGTCTTCCCATCATAACTTTTTCATATAGCAGAAATTTTAGTTTGTTTCTACAAGAGTTATTAATAACATTTTTACCAACACCTGAAACAGACCACCTCCGCGGTGAGAGACTCAACAGTTGTGGTACAAGTAGAAAAATCATAAGGAGCCAAGTCTGGAACTGAGCAGTGCAGCCTTCAATGCCGGATTTCCAATGCCACTGGCACTTCCAACAGGCTGCGCACCATAAGGCAAAACCATACTGTAGAACAGGGGTCCCCAAACTTGGCAACTTGGAAGACTTGTGGACTTCAACTCCCAGAGTTGAAGTATAGCTGGCTGAGGAATTCTGGGAGTTGAAGTCCACAAGCCTTAAAATTGCCAAATTTTGAGACCTCTGCTGTAGAATGAAGCAGTGGCCTGAAGGCTGTCAGTTGGCTTTGCTGACCAACATGGAGACTATAGGCCATATCAAACCTTCTTTCTGGGCTAGAATCAGAATGTCTTAGGATGAGTAAAGCAGTAAAATCCTATCTCATATGCAAGTTGAAAAATAGTAACTGTGACTTCATGTCTTGCTTTGTGTGTCTAGCCAAAGTTCTCGGTAAGTAAGGCTTTAGCAGTTATATGATAAGGTTCTTTCCCATCCAGTATATGCCATTGAGGCAGGGGAGCATTAGCATGAAAGAAATGGTCTTTTTTTCCAACTCTGGTCTTCAAAACTTGATTGCAGCCTACATGCTATTGCAGCATATATATACCCTAACCCTAATACATGATGCCTGTATGGAAACTCCTTGTCCAATATGTCATTGTAATAACCAGCTCAAAGGATGAGGAAATAGAGATCACAGAATCTTTTGGAGATAATCAAACATGGGAGAAGGAAGAGACAGAAAAACCTTAGGAACTTCAGAGTTTCATCCTAAAAAACAACAAGATGCTACAGATATAAAGACATCAACTGACCTCAGTGCCATTTGAACTAGTGTGAGGCTGGGCTCTCAGGAACTAAGAGCCCAATTTCTTAGGCAAGCTGTTGGAACAACATTCTCATCTCTGTCCCAAAGGTACTTTTTCCAAAAGGCAATTGGTCTTTCTTGGCTTTTTTTTCCTTTGAAAACCTTTCAGTTTGCATCCAAGAAGCTTCTTGAGAACTGAAGAAGCTTCTTGGACGAGAAGTGAAATGTTTTCAAATTGCCTTTGGAAAAAGCATGTTTGGGACGACTACGACCTGGATGATTGAGAATCTATATAGACATTCTCATGTGTACTTCAAACCTTTGTTGTTGTTAGTTGCAAAGTCACGTCTGACCCATTGCGACCCCATGGATAACATTCCTCCAGGCCTTCCTGTCCTCTACCATCTTCTGGAGTCCATTTCAGCTCATGCCTATTGCTTCAGTGACTCCATTCAGCCACCTCATTCTCTGTAGTCCCCTTCTTCTATTGCCCTCAATCTTTCTCATCATTAGGCTCTTCTCCAGTGAGTCCTTCCTTCTCATTAGGTGGCCAAAGTATTTGAGTTTCATCTTCAGGATCTGGCCTTCTAAAGAGCAGTCAGGGTTGATCTCCTCTAGGACTGACCAGTTTGATCGCCTTCAAACCTTAGATCCCTACTATTGCTGATCTCAAAAGTTTTGACTTTCAGATTGTAGCCTGGATATGTTGCTTACTAATGGCCATGTTCCCCTTATATACTTATTAAATTTACAGTCTCCTCAATCAATCTTAGTTGTTTACAGCAAATACCATAAATGACAATGTTCACAATAAAAATATAACTCATAAAATCACAAAGATAACAATAAGAATGCTAATGATTAATCATACTGTCAAGGATGTCCTCTATAAATCCTCCAAACTCTATAATATTTTTTTTCAGAAGGCTGATTAGGTGGGGGCAGATCTGTTCCACAATACAGGCAAAGACCCTGAAAAACAGCACTGTGGGATCATTCTGCCACAATTCATGGAAGTGGGAGGCCACCAAAAGTTTCTCCTGTGATGCACAAGTTTGGTGAATCAATAACAAGGAAGAAGGCAATCCTGCATTTGCCTTTGGTGCCAAAGCATATAAAGTTTTATGCATAACTCTGTACTCTAATTTGTACCCAGAAGAAAACCAGAAGCCATTGAAGGACCTTAAGTATTAATCTAATGTGTGCCTCGTGGTGAATGAAAACCAGAAACAGAATCACTGCAATCTGATCTACCTCTTCCCTTCCTGATATTTGTATGGACCCTGTGTGGGTACAAAAAGGTCAAAATATACAATACAAGACCAATTAATGAAATAAGAACACACATATAATGTATCTAAAAAAGTAAATCCAAACAGAATGATCTTCAGCATTTGTAAGAAGTAAACAGGATTGAAGACATCTGCCCTGCTTGGGAGGAGGGTATTTTAAAAAGAGAGGTTATCGTTGCGACCATCTGTTGCACATTGAAGTTACTTAATTAAGTAACGAAGAGTGCATGAGTCACTGTTGTGAGAGTCTCTCACTCAAGGTAGGATTATAGCAGGTGTACCAACATACGCCCCCGTGGCCACAAACTTTTCCCTTCCATAAAACAGTAGTCATTACTCCAAGAGGAACTTCAGATCACAAATCTGCTTTTCCGGGGCAGCTATTACCCAAACTAGAGATAATACAAGATCTATTTAAGAACTTTATGGTCTAAAGATTTGGTCTTAGAACTGGAATAGACTCATCTTCTTCTCTTGTATTATTCTCTTACAGGACTGATACTTCTGCTATGAAGCTAGAGTATCATTGGTCAAGAGAATGATTCAGAAAATAATGCTCCACTGGACCTACAAGAGAAACTGGCTGAGGCATTAAAATTGGAAAGAGAAATACAGGTAGTCCTCAACTTACAGCAGTTCATTTAGGGACTGTTGAAAGTTACAACGGCACTGAAAGAAGTGACTTACGAGCATTTTTCACACTTACGACCTTTGTAGCATGCCCATGATCATGTGATCAAAATTCAGATGCTTGGCAACTGGTTCATCCTTATGACTGCTGCTGTGTCCCAAGGTCATGGAATCCCCTTTTGCAATCTTTTGACAAGCAAAATCAATGGGGAAAGCCAGATTCACTTAACAACCATCTTATTAACTGACCAACTGCAATGATTCACTTAACAACGGTGACAAGTAAGGTTGTAAAATAGGGCAAAACTCACTTAACAAATGTCTCCCTTAAGAACAGAAATTTTGGGCTCAATTGTGGTTGTAAGTCGAGGACTATCTTTACATATGACAAACTAAAAGAGTGACTTTGAAAAAAAAATTCTATTGAATTTATAAAAGAGGCTTGTTAAAGCCTTAAAGAACTTTGTGTGATGGGATGAAGAAGAAATGAAGAGAAATCAAATCTTATGATTATATTTAAATGAACTAAATATTAATTAAATATTTAATAGCCCTGGCTGTGTAACATAATCTGATTACTGAATTACCCGACTTTTGAGTTTACTCGATAGGCAGTAATCATAAAAGAACAAACAGGTTTGATTTAGGCAACTGGGTAAGACTTCAAAAACTCCTAATTAATCAAGAACTCAACATCTAGGATACACTATTGAGGCATGAAGCAACACTTTAGGAAATCCTCACAATCTTAATTTCTACCTCCCCGCAATTTAAATTTTTATGGTTCTAATCATGCCCTAAGAAACAAAACAAAAAAAATATTTTGCTGTCTCTCTCTGCTTTACAACATTTAGACATTTGAAGAAGAATCATAGCTCTCCTTAATAATTCCACCAGTAGCATTAACAATATGTTCCACCATTAGCATTAACAACATATCACAGTATAACAAAAATTAAGAAGTGATAGCTGCACATTCCCAAATCATTTCACATCAACTATTTGCTAAAATGCACAGACCAAAAGTTTAACACCCATCAATTTCTAAAACAAATAAAAGCAATGGAAATGGTTTTAGAAACAAGGGCTTGAGTTTTCAGAAGAATTTTTTTCTCAAAAACATGTATTTTGGGCCCAAACATCACTTTAAAAAAAAATCATTATCTTCATTAGCCACATTCATGTTTGATAAAGCTATATTTAAAATAAATACAGTATGTAATTGTGATTTAATGTACAATTTTATCACCATATGGATTATATTTCTGTGTGTTCCATTGAGGTACTGGCTGAAAAGCTAGAAATATTAATATTATTAAATATATTACTGAGTGAATGAAAGCAAATGTATTCTGACCATGTTGTTAAGCTTTTCTCCATTAGCGGTTTTTCTGAAATAAGTTAGCTATCAGGCCATGGACTTTACAGAACTGTAAATCAAAACAGAAAACACTCAAACTAATGTGTGATGAAGAGCACTGTTATTATTGAGTCCCTACTGTGCTGCCATAAATGGCTACCACATTTTGTAAATAAGTGAGGGAAGGAGAAGGCTTCTGCTTTGATAATCAAAAGGGAAGTGAATCCATCATGGAGACAACAGCTTAACAAGCAGGTGAAGCCCAAATACCCAGAAATTGTAAGACTATTTTTAGAAGACCCTGCTTCCAAGAAAGTTTTGAGGGCATAGACGCACTGGCATCTACAATCAGATTTTGAAATTGCCCTTCCAATTATCTGGATGAAATTATTTGGCTAAAGAGTAACTGTGCAGTCTGGATTCGGAGAAAAACCATTTTCCCCAGGATTAGTCATAGAGAAATGTAACTGTAGAAAACATTCCATCTGGTTTGCAAAATATATAAAAACCAGTGGAAAGACAGGACAGGGAAATATAGCAGAATTAAAATAATAAAGAAATTTAAAGTACTCTGTACCAACTGGTTTTAGATGAGTCTGAACTCATACTAAGGACAACTGTACAGATGAACGGTGCTATCCAGTAGGTCCCATTGGCCAGAATAGTGGTGATATCTCAACAGCAGAAGTGGTTGTCATTAGAAATGGATTACTGTATCTAAAGATTTTGAAGGTTGGCCTTCAATGAGATAACAATAACCAAACGAAGGATTGGATTCTGACCAAATATGTTGGGAAATGCCCAGCAAGACAGGGAGGAGGACTCAAGTAGGGAATTAGCCTTGAACCATTGCACAGTTTCAGGAGGTCAAAGACTGACCCAATCCCCAATCCATTTTATCTTTTTGTTCCCAAGAGAAGGCAAGCAGTTTGAGGAGATTCTGAGTAATAGGCAGAATATAATAAAGTAGTTAATTTGAATACTAGACATTGGATCTTGTTGTTTGTACCTGATATATAGGCCTATTATATATTTTTGATGGAGGGAATAAAGCATTACAAAGCACTAAAGTTATTCTTTATTGCTTTAAGTGACACTGCCCACCATGGGAAATATCTGGATAATTTGTCACTTGAAAAATTGCTTGATCAAATTTGGTTAATTAGCCAGTTTGATTTTTTTCCCCAATAAAACTCACATGCTCAAAAATGAAAGTGGCAAATCATTATATATTGCCTTTTTATCTGTTTTAGAAATGATAAACTACTCATTGTGGTATTTAAATGTCCAGTACATCACATTGGCCAAACAGTGAGGATACCGTAATAGATAACAGCATTGTTGTAACAACTGGTAGCAAACTCAAATTAATCACCTGCTACTTTAAGGTTCCATACTGCCCTGATATACCATTGCTCTGTAGCATTGCAGGAACATTAAAAAAGGGATATTCACCCAATGGAAGGGCAAGACCGCATAAATGCCAGTCTTAGCATTAAGCTCTTCACAAGTATTCCATTCATGCTGGGTGCAGCCACTGGCTCTGAAACTATAAGTCCTCATAGTCAATAATTGTCAGGCATTGCTCTGTGGCTGAACTTGAAAATCAGCTGCATCAATCCATATTTCTATAAGGTTTTTTTAGAGAACCAGAGAGATGCTTTATTTTGAATCACATCTTCCAAATGGAATATATCACTTCTAAGCTTTGGCCCTTCTTTGTTATGATTTTAATTATTGATTTACTAACAGTTTTTTCCTGTGGGAGGCTAAGATGATCCATAAAGCACTCTCCCTTTATTTTATTTCCACAGTGTAACCCCATGAAGTAGGTTGCGCTAAGAGAGTGAGACTGGCTCAAAGTCATCCAGGGAGTTTCTTTAACAGTCTGGATCCAAACCTGGGGCCCCTCTGTCCTCAATTCTAAGCTTTAATGATCATGTGAATCCCAGTAACAATTCAATGTACATTCATTTGGAGATAACCTACAGTACATCCAATCCCAGTTATAACCCAAACTTGATAGCAGAGCCATCCACAGCCTACTGCACAGGAGAGAACCAGAAGTATCATATACCCATGCTGTAGCTGCATGGATCTTATTGTCCATGGAATATCACCTTAGACATAATTCATTAATGGTGTACTGGGAGGATTGGAAGGTACATTAAACATAAGGGGGTAAATGCAGTGTTTATTTCCATGTACAAGTTTTCTTTTATACAATTCCTTCAGCAATACTTCCCCTTCCTATCACCCATTTAATCTCCCCATTCTTTTTTTAAAAAATTTTATTGCAGTTTTCAAAAATACAAATCTCAATCATAATCTTAACAACGTTTTGGCATTGACAAATACATATATCCTATATACATATATTTATAATCTCTCCATTCTTATCCCCTAAGTTGACCCTATAATTTTCCAATGAATATAACACTGAAAGAAAAACTAACCACTGCTCTCTCATATTTGGTATATACTAAAGGCATACAACTAATAGAATAGAGTAGAGTAGAGTAAAGAGTAGAACAGAAGGGAAGAGAAGAGAAGAGAAGAGAAGAGAAGAGAAGAGAAGAGAAGAGAAGAGAAGAGAAGAGAAGAGAAGGACCATGGCAGTTTTCTAGTTCAGCCCCCTGCTCAAATAGCTATCCCTATACCATTTCAGACAAATTGTTGTCCAATCTCTTCTTTAAAATGTCAAGTGCTGGAGCATTCACAACTTCTTGAGTCAAGTCATTCCACTAATAAATTGTTCTAACTGTCAGGAAATTTCTTCTTAGTTCTAGGTTGCTTCTTTTCATGATTACTTTCGATCCATTGCTTCTTGTCCTGCCCTCAGGTGCTTGGATATATATATCAGTGCTCTCTGAAATCCCTTATGGCTATTTGCACTTATACTAATCTCATGGACTTCAATAGAAATTTCAAGAATTGAATGGCAGAAGTACCTAAAATTCCCACCATTTTAGATTATTTCTTGAATATGGTTTCACTCCTCCATTTATGGAACATTAGCAGCAGCTATTTCTAATGTTCAAATGTTAATCCCACACAGAGATGGATGTCTTCCACCTTAGCTGGGGAGACTCATGCTCAGGACATTTTGAAAATAATCTCATTTGGGAATTTTGCCCAAATAGCTGATGTTTACATGAATGCCCATCTGTTCATGGCTGAGTGCCCAGCTCAACCATAGATACAGCAAATCACTGTCACTCCCTGCACCAAAAAACATATCTTGGATTCAAAGTCCAGTTATGTTTAATAAACAACAGTTCTTTGCTAGTATGTGAATGCCGAATGTTGCTGCTGGAAGATTGAAAAATTATGAACCCGTGCAAGCAAATCTATACAAACCTTCATACTTGCTTGAATGGTACAGAGGTAGAATACAAGGACATAAATGTCATATAAATCTGAGCTTTGAAGCTGTATTCCATTAAATCGGTGCCCATGAAACAATTATTTTGAAGAGCATTCACTGTTCAATTTCATTCAACAGATTACCCTCCACAGCAGATGCTTCTCAGGGTGGAAAGCAAATGTTCAAACAATAAGGAGACATAAAAATGTCAAAATAACAACAGAGCAACAGTAGGGCAAACAGGTTAGGACACAGGTTTTGGCAAACAACAACTATAATAATAGCAACAAGTAAAATATGGGTCACCTTTAAAACAGACTGATGCAGAAGAGCATGA
Source organism: Notechis scutatus (assembly GCF_049901735.1). Classification (NCBI taxonomy): domain Eukaryota; kingdom Metazoa; phylum Chordata; class Lepidosauria; order Squamata; family Elapidae; genus Notechis; species Notechis scutatus. The sequence continues at coordinate 44,751,759 of NC_142009.1, forward strand.
TTCTTAAAGCAATCTGCTCCAAACGTATTTAAGGCTTAAAAAGTTAAACTGGGCCCTAATCTGGAACAAAAAAATGTGTAATAAAAGCTACTGGGCTTTTGCATATCACAGCTGGAGCAACAGATATGTTTAGTGGGTTTCCAGTTGGTGAGATGACAGATCAACTTCCCAACTCACATGCTGTGATTCCCTCCTGAAAATTACTCTGCTGTGCTTACAGAAATGAGAAAAAAAGACAAAAACCAATGTGCTACTTATTACCCATTTTTTCTGTAAACCTTTAAATTCAAAGGTAATCTGAAAAACAAGTAAATCTTTGCAGTTTATACTGTCAGATGGACTCTGTAGAACTATTTGTTTTATCTATCATAACCATCATAATTATTTTCTTCCCTACTTTAAAAAACTAGAACCCAGTTTTACAATTACAATCCTACATACAGTACATGATTTTATAATCCTAGAAATCTTTCAAAAATTAAAATGAGAAAGTGGTAGTTAGCTTTCATTCTGAATTATAAAGAAAGTATAGAAGAAGTAAAAGGAAACAATTTAATGCTTACAACTTTTCCTCCCTAAAAATGGTGTCTTATTTTACTTTAATGAAATCATATTAAAAGGCTAAATTAGAAAGCAATAAAAGATTCAAATCTAAAATCATCAATGAGTTAGAAAAAATTAGGAAAGGCATTCAGCATTCTTGTTCCTTACCTGTAAAATGATTTAAGAACTTAACAATCATTAAAACCACCTAAAACAATGAGGTGGGCTAAGGAAACTGTAATTCACAAGATATTTGCAAACGTCAATTTTCATGTGTCCAAACTTGCATGATAAGGATATATCAAGGGAAACAAACTAGACAGCATGTGAAAGGCTGCAATCTCCCAACATGTGTATTGAATAATGAATAAAGTTTATAATAATATAATAGTTCTAATGAATAACATTTTATAACTTTGCTTTCCATGATTAGGAAATACTCCCCATTCTGAAGCTTACTGTATAAACTTTGCAAGGGAGTCTAGGATTCCTTTTATTGCAAATCTCCTCTTATATTAAAAAAATGCAAAAAGGTGGTGTTTTTTATTGGCACAATCCCACCTGCAGATGCAAGAAATCTTCTAGAAATTGCTTTCCCACTATCTCTTTCGAAAGCAGACAAATAGATTCATGGTATATCCATGCTGACTCAAGCTGTTTTCTTAAGAGATGAAAAACAGAATTTATTTACTCACAGATCATATTAAAACACTTCTTCCCTAGAATTACAAGTCAAATTGTTCAAAAGGAATCTGTTTTTTAACCATACTCATTCAAATACACTTCCCTTTTATTCTTCACTGCTTTCAGCCTTAACATTACTGGGGAATTTCTCAATGTCTGATCACAAAACCAATAAATACTATAGAGGATTCTGGAAGTGGGAAATAACTAGATTAAACTACATACTTTAAGAAAAATATTATAAACTCTTTTTTGTCAGTTAGTCTGAAGACTGGAGTCTAACTATCTGTAGAGCTTTAAGAAATGACAATATCTGAAGATCTTTACAAGGTTAGGCTAATATCTGTCTTGCAAAGAGCTTTTTTTCTGACACATTGTGTAAACACCTTCTCTTTCAAAGCAAAAAAAAAGTTCAACTGTTCTCAATAGTGAAGATTTAGTTGTGGATACTGACAGAGAAAAAATCACAGGAATACTGAGAAAAAAATTACTTTGAAGTTCTTTATTTTAAGAGAAACTAAAGCTGGGTGTAGTCAAATATGTATCTTGGACTTCAAAAGAGCAAATTGTGATAAATTCAAAGCAACGCTAAGTAGATTTACATGGAAAAGAAGTCCTGACGTTAGGAATTGCTAAAACTGGAGATCTAGAAATGGAATTGCAAAAAAATTCATTAAGAAGAAAATGAAGGACAACAGAAGAAAAAAACAGAGCACAGCAAAAGACAAAGTAGCTGCACAAAAAAAGCTTAGCAAAAATCTGAAAAAGGGGACACATGTAGAAAACAGAGAGGTCAATTTGAATAACCACATTCAGCTCATTGACACTATCTAAAAGTGTCAGAGAACTAACTCAGGTTAGTGAAGGATGTTCAGGACAGGAAAAAGGTGTTTTTCACTAAAAATGTGAAAAGGAGAAAAAAAAATCAGTACACTAGCAGCTTCATGAATATGGCAAAATGCTAATGATAATGAAGAAAATTCAGTGAATCAGAAAGTAAAACTCAACTTCTGTTTCAGCTCAGTTTTATTCCAAAAGGTGGACTAGGGATTGCACCAAATAGTTATGAAGAGAAAGATGATGGATGGAAAGACAGTCAGACAGTGTTCTTTCTTACCTGCAATTTGATACATCTAGTTTGAATGAAATATGGGCATATTCAGAAGAATGAAATAAGATCTGCAATCTATTCCTGCTACTCAAGCATGAAAAGTTGGCACTTGCTGGTATGCGGATTCTCCCACCCACTACCCACCATCCAGATATCCTTCTCTGTGTATCAAGCATGAGCCACTCTCTTGGTACACAGAATGCAAAAGTATAACTAAGTACAGGATGTACAATATAAGGCCCATCTGAGGTTGCTGAAGCAATTCCCATGATCCCTCAGCTTTAGCCATGCAACATGGTTAGTTGTATGGACCCTAGGACAAGCTTGTCCTACACGTGCCATCAAATAAAGTCTACCATGGATCTTGTCAGTCAAAGAATTCTTACTATCGGGATCCAGAAGAAGAGCCTTCTCTACCACAGCACCTGCCCTTTGGAACATCCTACCCTCTAAAGTAAGATATTTCCTCTTCCTCCTATCCTTCTACATGTGCCTGAACCTGGTCCTGCTATCTGGCCTGGGAACCAAATGGGCAAGTTCCATGCTGGAGGTGGCTGCTGGATTGATGGTATATTTGATCTTCCCCACATTGTTCCCTATTCTCCACCCGTCCTTCGTTTTGTTATATTGATGTATTCTCATTGTTTTCTTTTTCATCATTGTATTGTTTTACTTCTGTTTTGTTTGTTTTCTTCTCATTTCTTCCTTTTTATTGTTGTAAGACATTTAGAATAGTCCCTCGGCAAGATAGGGGGCAAATAAATTTAACAATAAGTAAATAAAGACATATGAAGAACTACATATGCCCATTCTCAGTTTAGCATTGTGCATGAATGTAGTCAGTATTTGCTTGCATTCGCAGAAAGAAAGCACTGGGAGGAAGGCAAAATAATAAAAGGAAAAAGAAGGCTCATAGAAGACTGAAATCAAAGCTCCCAGTTAGTTGCCAGATGTCTCTCAATGCACATATAGTAAGAGAGAGCATGACCAGCATGATTGGCAAACCTCTAAATTACTCTAGTTAAAGCTGGCTTAATGCTGGCATTAATTTGTACCCTCTAACTTGTCCCTTGTCATGCATTACTGAAACCACATCCTAAGAATTACTTTTAGTTTGGGTTACAAATTGGTTGAGGGCTGCTGTCAAGTCACTGGCTGCTTGTTGAAAGAATGTTTGCAATTGAGTGGTTTTTCACTTTAAAAACCAACAAAATGCAGAAGGCCATGTATGCTGCCAATAAATTCCATAACTGTTCTCTGTTTGATGGGCTTAAGTAGCCACTAGAATGGATGAAATCCCTCTTCTGAAATGTGACCTTGAAGTGCATAATGCAAAAGCAAAAATGGCACAAAAGGACTAAATGCTTTCTTGACCATAGCAGATTTTCTTGCAGCATCTTCCTACCTCAATGTACCTTTCACTAAAAGAGATGCCAATAACAAAAGAGAGTATACTGTGGTGTCAAACTGAATTTCATTGAGGGCTGCATCAGGGTTGTTCTTTACCTCAGAGGGCTATGGTGGGTGTGGCCAGCATTACATCACTTGTGTTGGGGGATGCCTGTGGTGGCCCAAGCATTCTGCCAGTGAAAACGGGCTCCTGAGCTCCATTTTTGGCTGCAATGGCCTCCTGCAACCCTCTGCCAGTGAACATGGAGTTCAGGGGGGGCATGTGCGGCCCTCGTGAGCTCTGCTTTCAGCTGGGACGGCCTCCTGTAACCCCCTGCCAGCACAAATAGAACTCAGGAGGGCTGTGCGTGACCCTCCCTAGCTCAGTTTTCACTGGTAGAGGAATCGCGGGCCAGTCTTTTGCTGTTTCCAGGGCGACCCCATAGGCCAGATCTAAGCACCCCGCAGACCGGATCCAGCCCCCGGGCTTGAGTTTGACACCCCTGAGGTATACCACATGAAGTGAAAACTCTATGCCTGTTTCTGAGTCCCTCTGTTACTCTCGTGCACTGCCTGCCATTCACTAGCAGTCTTTTGTAAGTATCTGGTTTTTGTAAAAGTTGCAGAGATGCAATTCTTTTTCTTTACACATTCCTTTGAGTTGGAGGAAAGGACTCACCTGTGCCCCACCCCAAATGAAGATTTGATTCTTTGCAATGCCCCAATGTCAGCCTGTAGTTTGCAAATTCTGATAGCAGGCAGGGTTGCATGTGCTTGCTGTTAAATCAGCTGGCATTCATTCTAAAGGTATCGTAGTACAGCCAAGGGAAAAGAATGACTGTAGAAAAGAGAGTGCAAGGAACTATGGTGTAAGTTTTGAGTGGGTGGGAAAAAAAGTTTAGTCCTCATCATTCAGGTCCTTTGCTTATACAGTTGTCCCTCACAATATTCCTTTTCATGTGATTTCAAGTGATAAAACAAACACAAGAATCTAAAGATAATTTTTCTTCCTTTGTATTTCACTTTTGCTTCATCTCACGAAATATTGGCTATCACCCAAAGGGCAATATATTCTTATAGCTGAGGGAAAAATATATACCTAGTTAGATAGACATGTATAATTGAAACTGAAGGGCTGTGTGTAGGAAGAGACTTCAAACAATGCAGTAGAGCCATGGGGTCCCACTTCAACAACCCAAGTAATGAAAAAGAGCTCTGCTTGACAGTCTGCTGAACCTGTCAGTCAGACAAGAAGCCTAGGAAGATTGCTTGGTACTTTATATAGCCATTTTTCTAGCCCCATGTTGATAATGTATTCTATAATGAATCACTGACATAAAAACTAGCCTTGATTCAAAAGGTTAGATATACTTCTTTGAGAAAAACATATTTATGTGATTCCTCAATTCTCCAGTTTTTCTAAGATTAAGCATCCAGATATATAGATACGAGGATTGTCAATTGTGAGAAAAATTAACAAACCAAACATCAAAATCATGACTTACTTTTATAGCAGAATTCTGGCAAGATGCATTAGTGATATAATCTGCTCAATATTCCAATACTAAAAAAGCTTTCAAGGAATGGATGAGTGAGAACACAGGAATTAATGTAATTTCCAACAATACATGTCAATACATTCATACTATTCTAGTTTTCAATTTTTCTGCCATTTCAACTTCAGAAAATGAAAGCACCTTTTTTTTTTAGAGAGAGCAGTGGTTGATAATTTGGAAAGAATTGTAGAGTTGCAATGGAAATACAGGTAGTCATCACTTATTACCACAATTGAGATCAGAATTTCTTTCATACGTTATTGGGGTGGGAAATAAAAAGAAAAGGTCACAAATTGTGGTCAGTAAGATGCTGAGCTTGTCAACTGGAAGTAAGTTCCTAAGTACTGTTGTGAATGAATAAAATTACTAAGCCTAAATGCAAAGCAGGTTTTGGAAGCCTGCACATTTGATTGGTCCTTAAACAATGAACAAGGATTGGTTCATAACAAGCCCCTGATTGGCCAAGCTTAGGACACTTCTTATTGGTTATTAGTTTGAACTTGATGCACTTAGTATTGGTTAATAGGGTAGCAGCCAACCATATAAAAGGGGTTACTGCTACCCATGGCTTGCTCTGTTCTGTTCTATTTACTGTTAATAAAGAGTTGAAGTCACTGGTCAGATGTCTGGTCTCCATTACTCTCCAAACTTAACACTGGCGACGAGGATGGGATACGGAGACCGAAGAGCTGACTGATCTACAGAGCAACCAACAGAGCACGTGGTCAAACACGCACCATCAACGGCAACATGACCAGCGGTGCCGTACCACCCGCTCCATTCGACCCAGAAACCGAAGACTGGGAGTCATACATGGATCGGTTCCAGATGTTTCTGGAGACCAACAATTTGAAAGACGCGACAACCAGCAAAAAAAGAGCTATATTTCTAACCCATTGCGGGCCTACCGTGTTTAAAATGGCAAAATCACTTGCCAAGCCAGCCGAAGTAAAAGCGATGGACTGGGACGTCCTCGAGCCTTTGCTACGGGCTCACTACGCGCCCACCGTGCCAACCTTAGTCAGAAGACACGAATATTACCAGAGGGACCAACGGAAAGGTGAAAGCCTTGCCAACTACATCGCAGACCTCCGCAACCTTGGAGGCCTCTGCGGATTCTCTGATTTAGAAGAAGCCCTCCGAGACCGCCTGGTTCTGGGCCTAGAAGACGCACGATCCAGAGCAAAATTATGGCTAAGGGGACATCAGCCTCACTGATGCCCTCAAAAAGCCACTGCAGCGGAGGCGACCAAAAAGTCGGCAGCCTGAATGCGCCGCACCAACGCACCGCTACGCCAACTCGCCAAAGATACCTCGCCTCGCTCAGAGAGACACCCGGTATCGACTCACCACGAAGACCTAGAATCCCCATCCGGCGATGAGGAAGAGGTCAACCGACTCGAGCGGAGCGAGACCAGTTCACACAACTCTCATCTCGACCTTGTGCAGGATGTGGGGCGAATCACCCCGATCCAGCTGCAAATTCCTCGGCGCACTCTGCCACGTTTGCGGGAAAAGAGGTCACATCGCAAAGGTTTGCAGAAGCAAACAAAACTCCAAACCTCGACAGGCGAATGCCAGTCTTCAGAATTCTTGGCACACCCAAAACAAACTGAATCACCAATGGGGAAGCCACTCCTACAGAAACAAACCGTCCACCACTTCCACCAGGCGTGAAGAAACCAGGCGGGAAGAGACCCACCAAACAATTACCATAGGCCATGCTACATCCCTTGATGCCGGGAAAATCTGAGTAGAGGTCGCTATCAAAAACAAACCTTGTGTAATGGAGGTGGACTCAGGATCATCCCTCTCGATGGTGTCCTGGAAGACGCTTCAACAGCTCATTCCGACGATTCGCCGCAAGACCTAAACCCTCAAAGGGTTATCCTCAAAGATTACCAGGGTAACTGAATTCCCGTTGTCGGGTCCCGCCGATTCCAGGTCTCTTTCAAGGACCGCACCGTCGCACTGCCACTGACTGTCGTGGACCGTGACCGGCCTAGTCTTTTAGGCCTTCAATGGTTCAGACCGCTTGGAATCACTGTAGCGAGTCCACCGTGCCGAGAGCAACGATTGGGAGGAAGCCCTCGTGCAAGAATTCCAAGGCGTTTTGCGAACGGACTAGGCAAGTACAAGGGGACCCCGATCTCATTTAACTTGAACCCGAGGTAGCACCCATCCGCCTTAAGCCGCGTCGGTGCCGTTCGCCCTGAAACCTAAAATCGATGAACAACTCGATAAGCTAATAGAACAGGGCGTGCTGGAACCCACCGACCACGCCCGATGGGAAACCCCAATAGTGACGCCTATCAAGCCTGATGGGTCACTGAGAATTTGCGGAGACTACCGGGCCACCCTAAACCACGCACTTCAGCAAAGTGCGTATCCAGTGCCGGTAGTGCAACACCTGCTCCATTCTCTGGGTGGCGGGAAAGTTTTGCTAAACTAGACCTAGCACAGGCATATCAACAATTGCCTGTAGATCCGGCCACCGTGGAGGCGCAAACTATCGTCACGCATAGGGCGCATTTAAATGCAACCGGCTCCAGTTCGGGGTGAGCGTCGCTCCAGGAATTTTTCAGAGCTTAATGGAAAGGCTGTTACAAGGAATAAGAGGGGTCGTACCGTATTTCGACGATGTGCTCATCACCGCCCCGAACAGAGACATTCTAGAAAAACGACTCCGCATAGTTTTACAAAGATCATCCAAACGCTCCACCGGAACCGGACTTGAGAACAAACCCGGTGGAGCCACGGAAATCATCCAGACAGACCAAACGGCCTGTCTACCTTGAAGGTTTTGTTACAGCTCCCCTCAAACGGAACCCAAGGGGGAGGGGTGTTGTGAATGAATAAAATTACTAAGCCTAAATGCAAAGCAGGTTTTGGAAGCCTGCACATTTGATTGGTCCTTAAACAATGAACAAGGATTGGTTCATAACAAGCCCCTGATTGGCCAAGCTTAGGACACTTCTTATTGGTTATTAGTTTGAACTTGATGCACTTAGTATTGGTTAATAGGGTAGCAGCCAACCATATAAAAGGGGTTACTCCTACCCATGGCTTGCTCTGTTCTGTTCTATTTACTGTTAATAAAGAGTTGAAGTCACTGGTCAGATGTCTGGTCTCCATTACTCTCCAAACTTAACAAGTACCATGTGACAGGGAGAGCTTCTGTTATTTGCCCCAGCTCCTGCCAATCTAACTGTTTGAAAGCATGCAAATGTAAGTAGATAAAATAGGTACCACTTTGTTGGGAGAGAAACAATGTCCATGTGCCTTGGAGAAGAGTGATGTCGGCCACATGATCACGGAAGCATCTTCAGACATGGTTGGTTCCCTTGGCTAGGAAACAGAGATCAGCACCATCCCTAGAGACAGGTATAACTGAACAGAGAAAACCTTTACCTCTTTTTTTTTAACCACAGGATGCTGTTACCAGTTGTAAATGCAAGCAGTTGCCAGCATGTAAATTGTGATCACCTAATCATGTAGTGATATGGTAGTCATAAGCGTAAGTAGAGATCATAAGTCACTTTTTCCAAGACCATCAGAATTTTAAACCATCATTAAACCATCATTAAAAACAGTTGTAAGTTGAGGTCTACCGATATAGGAATTCTGTGCTTGCTCATTTTTTTTCAACTATTACTGTTAAGTATGGTCGGTGGGTCCCATTGAAAGACGAGGCTCAAGTAGTGAACAACAGCTCTTTATTTAGGAAGCAGATTCTGAGACGCCGACCCTAGCCGCGGCAGCTCTTTTTATAGAGCTGGCCACGGCTAGGCAGCCTATGGCAGACTTTTGAGCTTGCCACGCTTGGTTTTACCCAATCGCGGCAAACCCCATACGAACCAATCACGAGTGCTTTATCTCGTCCAATCACAGCCCGGCTCTTCCGGGCAAATAGGAATGCAGGTCTACAAGCCTGCTAGTATGGAACAATTACCATCTATTAGGTTTTGTTCTCCATCTTTCATCTGCTATGAGGAAAGCTAGTTACTTATATTAAGGAATTATATATAGTATCTGGTTTACCAAGATTTGAAACTTTTAAAGAACCTGGTTGTCAATGAGGTCACCTTCTCACAGTGGCTCTGTCTACCCTGTGTGATCAGGAACAGTACGCTTTCTGCAAATTTGAGGAATTGTTATCTTTAGAGGCCACAGAGTCAAAGTTTTCTCAAATGCATTTCCCCTTTGCTGGAAGTTTACCTCTGGGATCGGAGTAGCTCCTATCCTGTTGAGTTTATGGAAATCTGTTTACATTAGATTTCTAAAACAACTTCGGGATAGGAAAACCAAGATTCCCTTTATGTTTTTTTAAATATATATGAGTGCTCCTCTGATTTAAATGAAGTCATATACATATTTGTTGAAAAGAAATATCAAGTTATGCAATAGTTAAAATTATGTGTAATCTCCACTAACTGAAAACATCTGGAAAACATTATAATATGGAAGTTTTTTTTTTAAAAAAAAGCTGGCATTGAAAAAGGGGAAGCAAAGCCATTGTGCCAAACTCTCTCAACCTGTATTGCAAGAACCTGAAATGGAAAACTGGAGAACGCCACCTGATATCTTGTAATAATATCAATTGCAAAAGTGCTGCTGATTTAATTGACAACTCTCTATTTATTGTATCAGCCAATCAATTTTCATTGAAACCACAAGGAAGCCTGTAGACAAGTTGCGAGTTACAGATTTCCTCTTGCGTTCTTCTCAGCAATTAGTGATGGCATGGCACCAAAATTCAGACTGAACTGGCTCAGAATGTGCATTTGTCCAGCTTGTAACATGCAGCAGCACTGCGAACTCCTTGACAAGTTGTCTGGCTTAGATGGTAACTGGAGCATCTGCGCCCCAATTCCCAGTACTGTGAGTGCTGTGATGAAGAAAAGAATTTGTTCAGGATGCTTCATCCTGGATGTTAAATGATCAATATATCATCCAGCAAGGCGGCAAAGGAACAGGAGTTTTCAGAATGTCCTATAACCATAGTAAAAACTCAAAGGACCTTTAAAAATTGCAGGCTCTTGCTTCTTAGTCTTCCAGATAACAAGGAGGAAAATTATGCAAAGGGAAGTCTGCAGCTGCCAGAAATGTGGGAAGAGGTGAAATAGGAGGCCAAGATTTGGGGGGAAATAGAGAAGCCATAAGCTATCTTTCATCTTATTATCCCAATGAGGTACAATCAGAAGCATGGTGGGATTTGAATTCTGAACTAGGAGTAAGAACAAATATAAATGCCTTTCTGAAATTAAGGGGAAATCGTTGGACTTGCTGATTTCATTCAGAGCCAAGTCAAGCGAGGATCACACATCCATGATAAGATTTTTAAAAGAACGGTATTGTAGGCTGCAGCTAGTATCAGTTTTGAAAGAGAAGGTTAGCATATCCTGATGTTTATAAGAAAATGGAATCCTTGATTGTTTAATCCTTAACAGAATAGAAACAAAAAGGTGTGGAAGAAGAATCTAAATTCAGGACATTAAATCTCCGTAAAGAAAGTGAACCAGGAAGCAAGACAAGTAGACCTGAAATTTATAGCACATTTCAAAGGTGCTAGACATACAGCAGCATTACATCTTAAGGCAGACAGGTTACCATTTGCTGCTGGTCAAACTGTGAATGGAGGAGAGACAAGATCAGTGCTCCTCAACCAATCAGAAAGAACAATATATATAACCCACAGACTTTTTGCAATTTTTGTTAGTCTTCCAGTTTGTTAAGAGGTCTGTTGATTCGGCTATATACTGTCATTGGAGAAAATATTGCTTTCTAATTGATTGTTCCATGAGTTGTCTTGAGAATTAGAAAACAATAACAAGAATTATCTGCTTTTCACTACCACAGAGAGATTTGGCACATAAAAATGAAATATTATATATAAATTCCAATAATGAAATGAAGGAAGGAAGGAAGGAAGGAAGGAAGGAAGGAAAGAAGGAAGGAAATCAAACTTTTTCCCACATCAGTTAACAGAAAAGTGAGTTCTTAGGAAATGCATGATAGAAATACTTTATTTGCAGCTTTACATAAGCCTAGATTCCCACATCATAATAACCCATGGTACAGTCTGAGTTTAGTTTAGTATATTGATTAAATAGTGTATGCTGCAGTGTATGAATTTCTCCTATTGTCTTACTGGCTGAGCTAAGAAACTTTAGTTTGCGGTATAGAAGTTCACATTTGGCAAATCCACTGCATTTGACGTATGACATAATACAACAATCAATATGATTATATTCAAATCAAGGGGCAGCTGAGTGGCCTTTGGTTCATATCTCCAGCCACAATGAGAATAAGAGAAAACCTGCAAATATTACAGTTGGCAGCACTATCAGAGATTCTCTTGTTTACTTCTATTGCTGTTGCCCACTGCCAGTGTGGTTGATTGAGGAAGTTTATCAGAAGGCACTTTTCAAGGTTTCCTCTCATAGACAATATTGGCCCCAGATCTATTTATATTTTCCTTTTCATTTACAAAGTACAGAGTACTTAACTTCTGATTATCTCTGTGGAAGTACTAGCTCAGCTTCATTGATAAAATTAATGGGCTCTCAGAAGATTTATAGCTATTGAAGCAGTATCCATATTCCACCTTTTCATTCTTGGCATCATTTGTTGAATTTATTTCAGTTTGATTAGCATCATTGAGTGTTTAATAAATCATCATCATTATCTTTATATGTAACTGATGAATGTCCCGAACAATATGAGAGTCCTTAACTAAGGCCGCTACATAGAAATGCCAGTTCTACCTCCGTTGACAATCTAGCACTCATAACAATCATAGCAAACAATCATTGCAACTTGAGGTGACCAACTGGAATAACTTTAGGCAGATGCATCACACTGCACTCCATTCAATAGTTACACCTCGGGACAATGAACCACAAAGCAAGAATAAAGGAAAATGCAAATAATGCTGCAGCTAATATATATACCCAAATGAGTGCATACAACTGAATTAGATTAAAGGCATCATTATATAGTTCACTGCAGTCAGCCAGAAGTTCAGAGGATTTGGCATTTTTTTCTTCCTATTGAGACCTTCCCAAGGGCCTGGGATAGGCTATCGTCTGTCTGTCTGTCTGTTTGTCTGTTTGTCTGTCTGTCTGACTGACTCTCTGTCAAGTTTGGAAGCCATATTAGCACCAGACTCTTCCACACTGCCACATTCTTGAGCCTGGGAAAATGGGAGGCGGGAATTTTTTGGAATGTATATTGTTAGACATAATAGCACTCTTTTTCTAAGTCAAGGTCGTGTTATTTCTGCACCTGGTTGAGAGGACATCTCAAGTTGGGATGATGGTGATTGGGGCATGTGATGCAATGAGGGGTGCAGGGGGTGGATTTGTAGTTTTTACTTATTGCAAGGAAACCCGGAACTTTCAGATTCGGGATTTCCCAGATGTGCCAGTTTACTACTCTAATAAAAAGAACTTTGGAGAGGATATCTATCTCGGAGTTATTTGTTGGAGTGGAGATTTTCTGGAACACTGACACTTTCTCCCATGAGCTGTTCAGAGCATCCAGTAGCGGAAGGTGCTTCAGTCTCTGCATGTCTAGGCTGGGCTTAATTTGTGGAACGCTCCTCCTCCTCCACAGGACTCCTCCCCAGCGTTCCCCAGTTTGGGCTCAGCCTCATTGTGGATAGGCAGTGCTTTTTGTTCTTCCTTGGCCGAAACAGGAGTATTACTCAGCAGGTTTGGATATAGTCCAGTTCATTTTTTCAGGCTTTTAGCCTCCAAATCACTTTACGATCTCCCAACGTTAGTTCTCTCCATCTGGTCATCAGAGATCATTTGCATTTTCGGGCAGCGCTGTTTCACACCCGAAGCGGCGGGTGGCTTCGGCATTGCTCCAAGCCCCCGCCATCTGCTTGTTCTACCCCCTGCCATTGTGATTCCGCATTGCCTTTCTCTATATCAGCAATAGCGGCGTGGGCATTTTCGCTCTCATCTGAGTCGTATTGTTTGATGTTTCCCCTCAGAATGCCGTCTTGGTGTGGAAAGCAGTAAGAATTCTTTCCACCCCTTTCCCCACCGTTCCTTTTAGCCACAAGGAAAAACCGTCGAGGCATTTCCCCACGTGGTGGGAGTTTGTTGCTGGGAAGCGTGCGCGTGCCAAAAATAACGCCCATTGTTTTTGCCTTTATTTTAAAAAAAAAAACTGCGTGGCCATGCTATTTGGAACTTGAGCTGTGTGAGGTAGTTTTCCTTCCTGATCAGAGGTTTTTCCTTCTGATAACCTAAGGAATTATTACACCTCATTTGCTTATTAGATTCAAGGCCATCCGTGTATTATTGTTGGCTTAACCCTCACAGCCTTATCCAGCAGCACAACATCGAGCACCCAGGCCCGTGTCCGCCTGTGCAGAGAAGCTGTTGAAGGCCTCTCTTTATTATCTTGGCCTTTCAGGTGTTCTTAATTTGGCTGTTTGGATATTTACTATACCAAGCTGTTTCTCTACTAATATATCTATCTATCTATCTCTATCTCTATCTCTATCTCTATCTCTATCTCTATCTCTATCTCTATCTATCTATCTATCTATCTATCTATCTATCTATCTATCTATCTGACTTTCATTCACGCCAATAATAATAATAATAATAATAATAATAATAATAATAATAATAAAATATTCAGTATTAATATCTTAATAAGGAAAGATATTATTACTGTGATACGACTCATATTATATATACATATATCTTAATTGAAACAAAACAAAACACAACAAGGGGATAAGATATTATCAGGGCAACCGGTCCCTTCTTGGATCAGGCCCCTGGGTGTGCCAACTGCCTCAACGGTATCGCTTTGAATAACGAGCATACCGCATCTCTTTCAATTCAAAATGGCAGGCGGTAGTAGCTCTCAGACCTCAACATCAAGGGTCAAAGCTAAATCTCAGCATAAATCCAAGCAGACAAAAAGTCATTCTAAAGCTTCAGAAAAGGATGCCAACAGGCGTAAAGCATTAGAAAAGCAAATAGATAGGTGTGCAAGAGAGGCACACAGGGCCTCCTGCCCCCCAGTCCAGTACCGTCTACCTCTTCCCATCCTCCTCCTCCCCTAGATCTCTCCCTGTCATCCAGACACAGCTTGGTTTCCCAGAGTCAACAGGCCCAGTTACCTGGAACACAGACCACATGAAGGGCTCCTGAAGCTACATTCACTCCGATGGCTGCCGGTATTCGACAGGACGAAATTCTTCCAGAGGAAGTTTCAGAGAGAATGAAGGCGTGGATGGAGCTGGCAATCCACCAGGGAATTGCAGCAGGTCTTCAACATGCAGTTCTGACCAGGGAACACCCGGTAACCACTGACTATGATTCTCAATCTCTAAGGCCGTTGACCAGATCAGAGCAACACTATACCCAGGTAGTTTCAGGGGGACATGCCCCTCCAGGGGCTGCAGGAGGAGGAGGAGGAGGCAGAAGAAGTGGGTCACATTGATCAAATGGAACAGATTGGGTCAGGATCAATACATGACAGTGACCCGGCCCTGTCAGAAGCAGACCCCCTAGAAAGTGAGATATCTGAGGATGAGGGCCTTATTCCTGATCAACTGGTATCTTCAGGCTTATTCCGCCCACAACTGTTCAGATCACTTTTGTTTAAGGCAAAAAACATTGCACGCCTGAACAAGTCGGCCCCTTCTACCACTCCAACTTTTTCAAAAGTGGGACCAGAAGATCTAATTTTCAACCAACTGGTAGTCGAGGCAGATGTGATTCCAGTTCCTCACATGTTTTCAGTCCTGGTACAGAAACAGTGGGTGTCTGCAGCAGTGTACCCTGCCCCCATGGGATATGACAGGAAATATTTTAATTTGGCCCCTGATTTCTCAAAATTGTTGAATACTCTGAGGCAGATGAACCCATAGTGGGTTTAGCGTCCTCGTCCTCCATTCCCAGTGAAGCGCTGGAGGCATTAAAGACGGAGGAAAAACAGGCCAAGCTTGCCCTACGCAGGGCCCATCAGTCTGATGCATGGGCCATTAGAGCGGCCACGGCCACTTCCTTCTTTACCCGTGCTTCTGTCAGGTGGCTCCGTCTCTCACGGGAGCATGTCCCTGATTCCAACATTAGAGCACACCAAGATATTGCAAAACTTATAGCAGCCGCTGAATTCTCAGCTGACGCAACTTATCATGCAATCAAGTTTTCAACCAGGGCCATTACCTCACATGTCACAGTGCGACGCTTACTATGGTTAAAACATTGGCAAGGAGACATTAAGCACAAATGCAAGCTGGCCCTGCCCTCGACCCACTGCTAATCGAAACCTGAAACAAAAAGAAAATTCTACCTTCCCTTTTTCGGAAGTCAGATTCTAGAAACCCTCAGTCCTTTCGGAGGGGATCCTTTTGGCCCTTTTATCAGGGATTCTTCTCACCCAGATACCAGAGACCCCCATCATTCAGACCAGGGCAGCAGCCAGAGAGTTTGATGTGTTTGCATCCACTGAGGCCTCCTTTGGCAGAAGAGTTCTGCAACGGGTCCACAGGGACCAGGAGGGGTTTCCAGGCCAGACGGAGTCCCTCCCGTAGGACAGGCCAAGCTTTGGTATGTCCCACTACTGGATGCTCTGAACAACTCATGGGAGAAAGGGCGTTGGAACTTACCTGACACGCCCGTTCTCTTTGAGCTGTGAAGAGCATCCAGCCCCACCTTTTTTCCGTCTGGTGGTGTCCTGTTTCGGCCAACGAATTGTTAGGACATTGAGGATGAGGGTGTTTATTTCTCTCGTCTTCGCCAAAACTGGGGAACGCTGGGGATGAGTCCCGTGGAGGAGGAAGAGCGTTCCACAAATTAAGCTCAGCCTAGGCATGCAGAGACTGAAACACCTCCCGCTACTGGATGCTCTTCACAGCTCAAAGAGAATGGGCATGTCAGGTAAGTACCAATGCTCTATCTATCTATCTATCTATCTATCTATCTATCTATCTATCTATCTATCTATCATCATTTATCCTCTATTTATTCTCTTTTTAAATAACTTTATTGTTTTTTAAATAACTCAAGGCAGCAAACATGGCTAATACTCCTTCACCTCCTATTTTTCCCATGACAACAAACATGGGGGGATATTGACCTGAGAGAGACTAAGTGACCCCAAAGTAACTCAGTCAACTTTCATTCCAAGGTTGGACTCGAACTCATGGTCTCCTGGTTTCTACCCTGGTGCCTTAACCACTGGACCAAACTAACATGGTTTTTAAAAAATCCCTGTTTTTATAGCTTGATGAATTCAAGCAAGTAGGGGCTAAAAGTATTTCTAGGGGGCTCGATTTCAGAGCATGAGAGCCAGGAAAGAACACTCTTTTATTGCTATTTATGCATATATCTTTTCCAATAGTAATCTACACCTGATCTCCTTAATATTTTGGACTGATTCTCATCTGTCCCAGCCAGTGTGGCCCATAGCAAAGGACAAGCGATTTTGTACATCGTGTGCTTTTGCATGGGTGTGTTTGCAGGTGTTTTCTTTGAGGTCATTCATGGGTCATGTCTGGATCAGCATGATGTTAATCCATTTCACTGTTAGCTTCATAGCACAGATGTCCAGTCCAACCATTTTTCTCTCTGGGGTTTTAATTAAAAAATCAAGACAAAGAAAAACAGCTGGTAGAGGGTTCCTTTTAAACATGGTTGAACTGCTGTGGCTCTTGTTTTTCTTTCTTTCTCTTAAAAACAATGTGCTCGGCAGCCATTGCAATGTGAGCTATATGCTCAAAGCTTCTTGCCCTTTGTGGTGCTTCCTCGAATGACCTGATCAAGGCCTTTTTCCAACCATGACATCTGCTGAAAAGCAGATTATGCTGTTGAAATTAAGCTGTAAGCTGTAAGTTTTGCTTTTACTGCTTACCACCATGGTAAAAAAAAAAAAAAAAAGAACAAGGAAAGATGATTTGCCATGTGGCTGTCTAGGAAACAGCAATTATTATAGAGATGACCAGTTTCCTGGTTCTATGCCATAAACAGCTGAGCCTCAAGGAAACTTAAGGTATTATTGTACCTTAAAACAGCAAAAAATTGCAATATACAGCATTTTGTTTTGTGTGAATTTGATGTCTTCTTCCTAATATTATTGCTTGTTATACTTCTATAGAAACTTTAAGAAATAAATATACAAATTAGAAACCAAAGCAGGACAATACAACACCACAAATATGGACCTAAAGGAAAAGTTTATGAATCAGTAATATAACGTGCATTGCAGACTTCCAAACTATGCAAACAATATAGTATCTTTTTTTTGGAAAAAGAAGGGCAAATAAGATTTACATCCAAGTGCTTAATAAGAGCCCACTTCCAACACAGCATCTTGATAAATTCAGAGGAAAGCCTCTGCTGTGCATCTCAGCATAACTTCTGGAAGGATAGAATGGCTATGTGATTAATTCAAATGCTACATTCTTTGCCATTCCTTCTTTGCCAGTTCCTTCTAGACACAATCTAGAAGGAACTGATTGACTGTGATTGGACACTTAATACGAATAAACTACTCCCAGGTCATGTGATCAGAAATCAGGCACTTGGGACTTCCGGTTTGAGCTTCTTCAGTGACAGACCGAAGCCCCGTCTCTGCGAGGCTTCCATCCGTGCTCGCCGCTGAAGCGCCCCGAGCCGGCTGGTTTCGGGGCTAAGCCATCCCGTAGAGGTGGTGAAGAGGGGGGAGACTGCCTGCAGGGTTGAGGAGAGCCGCATCTCTCCTCCCCAGCCGGCCATTACTCCCTTTCCCGAAGGCGGTTGCAGCGGTGGTCAGAAATGGCCACCACAAAGAAGAACTCAACCGGAAAAGAATGTGCAGGAGGAAGATAAGAGGAGAAAGTTTTGGTTGACCGGGTCAAAGAGCAAAAGCAACAAATAAGGTATCCTGGAATTGAAACTATTAAAAAAACAATAACATTGTTCCCTAAGAAGATTTTTAAGCTGCGAAGGAGAGAGAAAAGGGAAAAGATTTGGTTTTTTTCTCCTTTAACTATACTGACAGCTAAGAGACTTAAGTAAGAAATTGGAAAAAAATCAATTTTGACATCAATAAGCATTTAATGCTGAAAATAAAAAGTCAAAGGGATAATAAAGATTTCTGGATAATTAAAAGCTTTTGAAAACAGGAAAGGGGAGAAAAAGAATAAAAGGGCAGGATCTGGAAGGGAGGAGACTGCCTGGAATTAAAAAAGAACTTACAGCAAAATCTCAACAAGACTTCCAAAAGATACATTCTAACTGAAATATCACAACAAAAACCCCAGGAAGAGAAAGTCGAAAAAGAAATAAGAAGATATAACTCGGGACTATCTGGATTACTTGATGATTTCTGGATTCTTGCTTATTGTTTTGAATGACTAAAATCAATCGGGCGGTTGTTTAAAACTGTTTAAAATGGCTCCACTTTTAGAAGAACTGAAAATGGAACTTAAAAAGTACAAAGAAGATGCACAAGAAGGGAGAGGTTCTTTTGGTTTCGCATTTCAGTTTTTAGAAATGGAGATTTGGAATTATGAGAAACAACAAGAAATGCCTGCAGAACAAGAAGATTGCGACAAAGAAGAAGCCATCTTTAATGAACAAGTAATCTTAGATGGGGGAAAAAGGAAAGGGGGGAAAGAGAATGGAAAGTTTAAGATTGGGAAAAACAACTCCAAAAAAAAACAAAACAGAGTGAAAAATAAGTATAAAATCAGAAAGCAACAGAAGAGGGAAATGCAGAAGAGAGAATTAGAACTAGAGAGACAAGGGGATAAAAGGGGGAGGGAGAAGATGAGAGGGAAGAAAGAAAGGAAAAGAAGTCATAAAGGACAGAAACAAAATATAGAGAAACAGGGCCTATTTAGAGATAATGGGTGAAAATTTAATGGAAAAAGGGATTCTGCAAAGGTACATAAGATAGTATGGTTATATTAGAAACAGAAATAATTTTAGAAAATATGAAACAATGTATGATTAAAATCTGATAAAATAGCTATTGTAATTCAGTGGAATGCTTGTTAATAAATAAATGTAACAAAATGAATATTTAATGATTTACAAAACATATGTGAAGAGAAATAAGGGAAAATTAATTATGGAGATTATATGTGTTTTTAAGGAAGTATGATATTTAATTGAAAAGAAGTGTTAAAGATGTTAAGATTTTAATGATTATTAATGCTAGAACTGAACTGGAATGGAATGAGGGTTTATAATTACATATATTTACAATCCTTTTTTTAAAAAAGAATATAGTGTGTATTATAAGAATGTGCCAAGCAGAATTCGATTGGAAGTTATGTATTATGTATTATATTGAAGGTCATAACCTTAAGGTATATATTGAAGTTTAAACAAGAGTTGAATGGATGTAATTGAAAGATATAAAGGTGTCATACTCCAATTAGTAACTACAGGAGAAAATTTGTTTAATGAGAAAAGATAATATGAAATTGAAACAGAACAGACAAAAGTATAAATATAATGATTTGAATTGAGATGAGATAATCAAAATAAAATTGAGAAAATTAAAAGAGGGGAAAAACTATATAGAAAATGTAAAATAGTATAAGATATGGAATAGAATACAAAAAGGAGCATGAAATTGAGTTTTGTGTCTGTATAAAGAAGTTCAACCCGGGACCATGCTATTTTCAAAAAAGATGTTTTACTTGTATTTTGTATGTGTGAAAACCCAAATAAAACTTTATTAAAAAAAAAAAAAAAGAAATCAGGCACTTGGCAAGTGGTTCACATTTACAATGGATGATGTATCATTCAATCATATGATCACAATTTGCAACCTTCCCAGACAACTTCTGACAAGCAAAGTTCAGTGGGAGTACCTGAATGATGGTCTAATTCACTTGATTCGCTTAATGACCACGGTAAAAATGTTTGTAAAATCTGGTCCAGTCGCTTGATGACTCACTTAATGACTGCAGTGCTTAGTGACTGAAATTCTGGTTGTAGGTTGAGGCTACCTGTAATTTCAAAGCAGCAGCTTTCTAGGATTTCAGCTAAAGATATTTCTGATCATCTGCTCTCTGATGTTTTTCACTGAAGATATTTATTTATGGCATTTATATACTATTGATTCCACAGGCTCCTGGTGGTTTACAAAATTCTTAAAATCAATCAATCAGGGAAAATTGTTACATAAAAACATTAAATATATAGCAACAAACTACTCCAGCACCTTAAATATCAAAACCTGCAGAAGAGCTGCATCTAAACTGCCCTCCTAAAGTTTGTTCCTTTATTTGCTTGTTTATTTTATACTGCCTGACTCTCAGCGACTCTAGGCAGTTCACAGATTAAAAATTCCCAGAACAATAAAATAATAGTGATGAAGAAAAGAAACTGAACAGTAACCAAAAGGAAGCCTGCATTATCCAGAAGAGGGTTCAATCACCCTCATCTGAGGTCTGAATGAGCAGGGATCTCAGGAAGAAAACTATCTCAGAGGGCAAGTGCTATTGAAATATCCAGGAGAGGCTATTCTGTAGAAATAAAAGGCAGACTGAAAGCATTGTTTCCTGGCTTCTCTCTCTTCACTTGCCTTGACTCCTAATTCAGGAGGAGCAAACTGGGTAAGATGGTGGTACTTGAAAGAGGCCAACTGATCTCTCTTCAGAGGGCTTTATCATATCTGGAATTAAATCGCAGATTGGATGAAATTCTTGACTATGTCAAGTTCTTTTTCCAAGACACAAATCATACATTTTCTTCTTAACAAGACTCACTGAAATGAAAGAGATAGTGTTATAAACATTTCAGAAATGAATGATTTCCAACAAAATTATCTTGTAAGATATTAAGATGGATATTGTTTACATTTCTTTTGAATGGTTTTAGCATGAATCAATAAGGAGGCAGTTCTTTTTCCTGAAGATGACTGAATCTGCAGATGGCTGCTTACAAAATCTCTTGAACTCTTATCAACCTAAGAATACACTTTCAGAGACCGCTTGCAGTCTTCAAAAGATCCAGTTCAAAAGAGAAAGGCAGTATGGACAACCCCAATCAAGTTTTTACATGCCACTTGGTTCGATCCCCATATTTATTGTACCAACAGAATGGTGAATCTTGCACCTTATGCAGTTCATACAGTGCTTCAAAAGATACCTGCATGAATCAAAATAAATTAAAGAAGACAGATATGGCATTGCTTATGGAATAAGTTATGATGGGCTCCACAGAGAGGCAACCATTCTCTATTGCTGATAAATCTCAAGCCGTCTGGCATTTATCCCAATTTTACAGGACTTCATGTACCAGGGCCAAGATTTCAATTATAAATAATAATAAAAAAATTATTAAGAGAACAAGATGAGTCACTTGCACAAGATTCTTGCCGATCTTGGCAACTGATCCTGCTGCTTCTATGTTTTTAGAAGGGCACATCAGCACTTTGAGATCTTCACAGGATAATTACTTTTCTTAAGTGACTTGTGAATCTGAAACCAACAGGAATGGTGGTTCCTATTAAAGCAAAGACCAAGTTTCTTAGTGCTTGTTCACCCACAGCCTTGAGGATGGAAGGAAACAGGATGGAAAGGAGCACGTTTTCTTTCCTTCCTTTCCCCTCCCCACACCGCATTTAATGAAACAAAGCTTCTATTGCAATCTAGCCAGTACCCTGAATAAAATTGCTGCCCTGAGTCAAATTGTTTGTTAGACAGCTTTCTAAATCTTAAAAATACATAAATAAAATTGTTCATTTCAGTAATATTAGAGCTAGATTTATATAACGAGTTAAGCCATTAGTTCTGATTTTGGTTTAATATATTATATGAATTTAGCCCTCATTTACTGTATAAGCTATGGTTTATGGATTCAATATAAAGTCAATTGCTGGTGTTTTTTTTTAAGGAACTATGGTTCAACAAATATTTTGTTGTTGTTCAATTGGTAAGTCGTGCCCGACTCTTCGCAACCCCATAGACCACAGCACACAAGACTCCCCTATCCTCCACTGTCTCCTTGAGTCTGCTCAAACCCATCCCCACTGACACTATCGAACCATTTCATCTTCTGCTGCCCCCACTCCTTTTGCCTTCAATTTTTGCCAACATCAAGGTCTTTTCCAATAAGTTCAAAAATATAGCCTCATCCAAACTGATTATATTTCAGACGAGTGGACTTCATCTCCCAGAATTCCAAGCAATAGCCATTTTGACTGGGGAATTCTAGAAAGGAAATCTATATGATATAGAGCAGGGGTGTCAAATTCGTGGCCTGCAGGTGCTGGCCCAGCCCCGGCTCGATTTAGCAAAGGGGGAAAAAGTCCTGATACGTCACATGAAGCTGCCCTGATGATGTGAGTTTGACACCCCTGTTATAGAGGGTTTTCCAGCTTGAGGAAGGCTGGTTCAATACTTCCTTGAATCCAGTCATTCTGTTGTAAATACTGTAAGCCCTCCAGGACTCACACAATCATTTTTGTTTCTGCATATACTCTAGATCAAAGATTGGTCAGGAATGGTTTAGAAACAACTACAACTACATGTTTAATCTTTGAATTGATTTCTTAATATATTTCTTTGGATGTAAATCTAATATTTTCCATGGAATTTATAGTACCCTTAATTGAAATGTATGGGACAGTTTAATTTTGTGTTGTAAAATATTAAAATTATATTTTAAGTATTTCACACATGACAAATTACAAACTTCAAAGAACTATATATTTGACAAACAGGGAGGAAGACTTCACTTTCATATATCTTTCTCTGCCGCAACCGACCAAATCATGGAGGCCAACACTGTTTTACTGAACAGTGATGCATAATCAAGATCTCTTTCGCTTGTAGAAAATCTGGAATGTTTTTATAAATTACAAAGGTAGAGTACTGAATATACTTAATGTTCAAATGTATTGATTGCATAAACATTAAGGGTGCAATTACTTGTATGCTTATGTGAGCATGCCTTTATAAAAGAAGTAAAAATCTAAGAAAAACACATTATTAAGATTCTTTATTTGAATCATCTTGGCAGGATGATGTTAAAACAAACTAGTTCATTATTTACCTTATTACTGAAAATCAATCGCTACAAAATTATACTTATGAAATATTAGATGTAAACTTTTACAATGCACAAATGACTAACTGATCAAGGTGTTTTTAAGAACCCAAGTGTTAACTCTTGTAGCTTTGAAACTGATAAAAGTTATCACCTCCCATAGTTTCCAACTCCAATTTCTATTTCAAAAGAAAAAATAAACTCACAAAGGCCTAGATTAAGGCTCATATTTCTGTCCCTTTCCACCATGATTGATTATTTTTAAAGAAAAGTAAACAATTTTCCTTTAAAAAACAATAACCACAGTTCAGATCTGGTATATTGGGGCTGCAGGCATTTAAAAATCAGAAAACACTGTAGAACTTAAAAGTCCAATGTTTTATTAATGCACTGCTATTTCAGTTTCACCTAGCAATCTATTGTAAAATTAATTAGAAATACTGTTTCTGCTCCTTTTCCTTCTATATCCCAGAATATACTGTAACTTCCTCTTATCCTGAGTAATTTCCTAAGGACTATTTCCACAACCTATTCTGTACCAGGATCATTTTTGTTTTCACAAAAATCCCAATGAGGTCACTCAGGAATTCTCTTTAACAGAAGCCGATTCTGCCCATCATGCCATGGAGCTGCCAGGAGAGAAGGTCAATGGGTTTCTGACATTCTCAACAATTGGTCATGTAATAAATAACTACTATAGTAATTGTTGTACTGAACTTGTATTTGAACACAAAGAATGAATACATTCTCCAGACCATTTATTCCGTACTGTTTTCTTGAATGGCAATGAATTACTATTAGAGGGAAAGAAAGAAGATGTGATTAGTGGTAGGAAGACACCTAGTTCTAGAGCTCCCAATACTTAAAATTAGCTTCTGAATAAGCTGAACATTTTCTTGATGCCCATACATGTACAACTGATAACAAAGAACACCCTTCATCCTTAAGCAAAATAGGTGCTAAAACTGTTCATGGACAAAACCTGCTCAACTTCAGTTGTGGATTGTGACTGTGCATAATGCTTTTTAAGAAACATCAGCAGTCTTGGGATTTCTCTATCAACAGGACAAAATGATACAATTCCATTTGAATTCTTATGGATGAAAAATATGTACTATGGATGAAAAATATCCACTACTTTATTCTCTGTTTCTCTCCAAATTTAGGCCTCTGAGTCATGAATTCTATTAACTCAGGAGCAGCCTGTTGTTATATATTTTGTTTTACTAAATGTTGCTTAAATCTCAGAGAACCCCAGAGTTAAAATGACTAGAAGCAACCTAATGCTCACTTATTAGATCACTGTTTCTCAACCTTGGCAGCTGGAAGAAGTGTGGACTTCAACTCCCAGAATGCCTTTGCCAACATTCCAAGGTTGAGAAACACATTGTTAGATTGAAGGGCCATTCAAAAGCTTCAGCCACAAGAAGAGAATGGCTCCTTGTAGCATCCTGTTCTCCAGCAACAGTTTTTCTGAAGAGTCTGGTTTCTTTATATTACTAATAGCATAGCTGCAACTGGCCATGAAAGCTCACTGATTTGAAAATGTCAGGATAATGAACAAAATACTAATTGGAATATTGAATATTAACATTCCTGAAATCTTCCCTACTCTGCTTGAATATTTTTCTTGTTATTTCAGGCT
Source organism: Notechis scutatus (assembly GCF_049901735.1). NCBI lineage: Eukaryota > Metazoa > Chordata > Lepidosauria > Squamata > Elapidae > Notechis > Notechis scutatus. Next base: position 44,776,713 of record NC_142009.1, read on the forward strand.
GGCCTAATGCTGAACCTATGGTGTTCTCTTTTTGTTGGATCACAAATCCAACATCTTTTTGAAATTATTTTCACTGTTAACAGACAGGCATAAATGAATACTTTCTTTCCAAACGCTCCATTGAAAAGCAACTTTCGGTCTGTTGATTTCCAGTTCTTTAATATGCCACACAGAAGTTGGGATTCCGTGAGAGCTACAGTTCAAATATGTTCTTGGAGCTGTCAATCAACATCCAATAACAATTTCTCCCATGACCTTATGGTTCCTTTGGGTACCTCCCCAAGGCAACTTGAAGAGCAGAATTACACTTTTTTTAAAGTGAAATTCTAGAAGACATGCATTTGGGACATTATTTGTGTCTAAGACTACACTATACATATACAAAAATTTCCTATGGTCACTGATGATGATGGTACTCCACTTTCTCTAATTAAGCAAAGTTCAAACCTATTGACTTTACCAATAGAATTTATAAACTGCCTCCCATATATCAAACACATCTACGCATTCCGGCATCTGCATATCCCTGGACTGATAATTCACAGGCAGGAAAAGAGTCTTTTGTGCATGCACAAGGTTGCGTATGGAACTTAGTTCCGAAAGCTGTCTGAGTCTTCCTGTTAATGTAAGCAGATATCAGAAGAGTGGGCCTCTGGTTAAACAAATGTCAAGGCAGAGTTGATGCTGAAGATCCTACTTCTTCACATGTTCAATGAAAAGAGGGACCACCTTAATACCTTTACTATAAAGCAGGGGTTCTCAACCTGTGGTCCACAGAGCCATGGGAGTCCATGATCTCGTCACAGGGTGGGGGGGGGGGGTCTGTGAAGGCTTGAAGAAATATTATGATTTAAATCTTGAGTTAAGTCTTGAAGTCCGTGGCCACAAAAGTTATTTAAAGGGGCTCTGTAGTGAAGAAAAAATTGAGAATCACTTCTATAAAGCATAGTAATGAGCTTACTGTACAAAAATAATTAATTTTTAGTTCTTCCACAGCAGCATTCCACAGGGCTTTATTTTTCCTCATTGCTCAAGCATAATCAAGCACGGGACATATGTCTATATTCCTGTTGTTAATAATACCCCCAGCAGTCAACCTAATACCAGGCTAGTACTACTTAACAGCACAGCTGCCGGCCAATCTCTATTGTTATGAAAGTTTCAGTGGATGCATCAATTAACTCTGCAGCTCAAGGGCTAATTCAAATGTTGATTTCAGCCTGAATCTTACACAGATTACATGAATATCTACAGTACTTTAACAAAAGGTACAGTTTTTAAATGGACATTTTGGGGCAAAGCAATCTGCCCAAACAATTACATAATATATCCTGATTAAAATCCATATTTGGCGATCCAACATTTTGAAACGGATACACAGTCGTGATGAACCTCATTCTGAAGAGTAAAGGAATTCCTGTTCAGTTAAGGTCATGCGTCAGAAATACCCTTTTCTGCACATCAGGCGTTTGAAAGGCAGCATCTCAGTTCCTGCCTTCATTGGCAGTCACAGTACTTTTTTTTTTTTTTTTCAAAATATAACCACGAGGATTTAGAATAACTTTTAATTTATTGCATAATATGTCTAAAATTATAATTTTCTTTATAACAACAAACTCAAAAGTACCTATTGTTTATATTTTTTTTAATTATATTGTAAAACTAAAAAAGATTTTTAAAAAAAATATCAAACTAGCTACTTATTACTCAGGCAAAAATACAGTATAACTGTGTGCTTTTCTCTTTTTTAAAAATCATCTTAGGGAAAAGCGTTGGAGAAAATACTGATTCCACTACTTTGAACAGCATACAAAAGGAAAAGAGGATCAATATTTTTATGTTCTTAAGTTCTTTAATGAAACTGAAAAGAAATGAAAGGTCACAATATTTCTTTTAAATGTATTTTTGTTATATTTTAATTCATGAATGCCTACCTTGATTAGATTAAATCATACTATAATCTATTCTGAATCTTGCAATCTTAATTGCAATCTATGGAAAGCTGCCTTGATTATCTTCCTTTATTTTTATTGCTTTGAGTACCAAATAAAAAAACCAAACACTACGGTGCAAATATATGATTTTCCTCAAAGACTCCTGGGAATTGCAATTATGGAAATTATGGTCACAGTGCGACTATTATCAGGTATTTCCAGCCTCCAACTCAAAGAATTACAGTTCTCAAGATTCTCTGAAAAGATGAATGACTTTAAAATGACTATTTAACCCTTTACGTTTGCATATGCAAATGCAAATATATTCTGTATAAAAATGGTCAAGCATCCCTTTAAGTGATTACTCTGAGCATTGTTTCAAATAACACTCATCCGATATTTCTAGCGTTTTAGAAAATGAATATTTAATTCATACTGGTTTACCTTCCATTTCATTTACACTGAACATAATTGTTCCCTAATAAGAATTATGACCAACATTGCAATATTGGGAGGAGGGGGGTGGCATCAAGCAGCTGCTGGTAATGACAGTTTGTGACAAGCCAAGAATAATTACTCCAATCTTGATGTACTCCATGCAACAGAGCAGCGAGGTCCTTATACAGTATTTCAAAAGCTGCAGGCTACATGTGCTTTGTTTATCGCTCACTTATCCTGAACTGCAGGGTTTTTCAACATGCAGTTGATTTAGGAAACAGGGCTTTTGTTTTGTTGTGTTTCCTTTAGTTTTCTTTGACGGCTTCAAAAGAAAAAAATATCTCCCCTTCAAGAGAACTAAAGCCAAACAACTGAACCACAGAAAACTGCTGTTTATCTGTGTGATAATTGAAGTCTATTTAATTCAGTTGACCTTTCTTGGCCTTAAAACAGCTTTTCTTTTCCTTGTGAAAAAGTATACACGTAGTTTTGAGTTGCTCTGGAAGCATAATTCTTTATGCAGAATTATGTTTCCAAGAACACCTTAAGATTTTAAAAACTGGACTAATAACAAGATTTGAAGACCACTTATGCAAAAATCAATACTGAAGTGAACCTGGTTGACCCTCAACTATTATGAGGCACTGAGATAATAACCCCCTTTGAGATTAAGTGATTCTCATCCCCCACAAATTATCATTAATCTATATATTTTAGACAAAATATAAGAGGCAAAAACCCCATGGATAGACATAACATTTTTCACTGAGGGATCAAGAAGAAAAATATTTTCCCCACATCTGAAGCTGATGTGTGTTTAAAGAGAAAGCAAAAAGATCATTGTTTCAAAGTAGCTTGTTTGGGATGCTAATTCGTTTCCAGCCATAGGCTTCTAAACTTTTAACAATGGTATAGGAAAGGATGATCATTCCATTAGCGTTATCCAACTCTACCTCAAACCAAACTTCTTGAATTAGGCTCCAAAAATCCCTGCATTTCCTTTTGTAAGTCTGGTAAGGAAGAGTATTCTCATTTCTATCCCCACAATGTCCTGATACATTGCTTTTACATGTCCAGTTAATTTTGTAAGCAGTTTGTAATACAACATGTAGGTCAGCTGTTCAGAGGGACAAATGTATCAAAACATTCTACCAGACTACCAAATAAGCTGTTTGGATGAATAGAATAAGCTTCTTGGATTCTAGTCTACCTAATGAAATATGGAGTGTTTTCTTTAGAACTGATACAGCAAGACAACGCTCTTGGTTCTTTTAAAAGGGGAAAAAACACCCGTGTGAAATTGAGGATTAAATTAACACAATATCTTGACGCATTTTCATAGCAATGGGAAGAGGAAAGGAAATTTCTCCTGAACTACGTGATGGTTCTCTTCACCAGAAAGCACAAAAAAGCACACACTGACATACATCTACAAATGCAAGTTTAGAAATAATGACTTTAAACAGAAAAATAATTACGCACCCCATTGCAGGAATGAATGTTGATTTATCAAATCCTTCCTTACTAGGAACAATAAGGATAAGTTAAAATAATGTACAAGTTATGTAAAATATTAATTGATTTAACAATAGTTAGTGGGGAAAGCCACAATTGATTAGGTTTGTGCATCTGTTAAACCTTAGTGGCTGGGTTTCCAAAATGCACTAAGTCAAAAAGCGAACAAACCACATTATGGCTCAACACAGCATTCATTTTGGGATCTTCTGTGGTCTCAAGGCAACCTAAGGAGGGGCTACTACTTAAGTAGGAAAACCTTTGGAAATGGTGGGCATCTGGTGTTTTAAAGACAAATGTATTTATTAATAAAGTGTATACAATATGCCACCCATCTCCTTATCCAAAGTAACACTGGGCTGCAGATGTTTTCACAAAATATTTATCATGGTGGGCAGGTCCAGTCACTAAGTATAGTACAGGTATCTTCAATTTATGACTATAAATTGACTACCCACATGACCGACCTTTTCATGCTGGTTGTTAAATGAAACAATTGTTTGCTATATATTGGTTTAACAAAACAGAATTTACTTCTGGTTTGCCAAAAACCAGAAGTAAATTCTGTTTTTTGGCAAAAAGATTGTAAAAGGCAGTCATCTGACCACAGGATGCTGCAAATAGTCATAAATGTGCAGAGCACCCAAAATGTGATCACATGATCACGGGGAACAGCTGTTATAACTTTGGAACAAGGTCATAAGCACCCTTGGGGATTCTGTGATAATTTCGATTGGTGGCTAAGCAACCAGTTGTAAGTTGAGGGCTACCTTATTCCATAATAAGGTTCCATTATAAGAGGTAAGCTGTCCCTCTTTACCACATCAGGATATTTTTGTCACCCATCTTACTTTTGTCTTTTCTCCAAACAGAGCACTGAGTTATAGCCACATCCATTTTAATTCCTACTGAGGGAATTTCTGAAAGCAAGGATGATATCTGAAGTTGGCATTCGTTTTGGCTTTTTTTTCCTTTTCCCCCTAATTAAATGATCAACTTAAATCAGGATAAAACTAGGCAAAGCAGGCAGCCCTGTAGAGATAAGAGAGGTGTCTGAGGCACAGTAATGGTATATGCATTTAATTGCTTACAGATTTTATTGGAAAATCAGTCTTATCTTTTAAACTATATGTTTTAATACATAAAACATATGTATTTATCTATTTGCCGTATTTAAGAACCACCCACCTCCTTCGCAGAGGGATCCTGGGTGAGGTGCAATAAAATATGAAAAGCATAAAAACAGTATGTAAAATTTAAAAGAAGCAGGGAATGTTAAAAAAAATATTAAAAAGCGGGGTGGTGGGGAAGGCTTTTGGGGTGGCCAACCAACCCCACAGCTGCATCCTCATCTGCGAGCCCCAAGCAAGAGTGCAGAGCTAGGTGTTTAAGCCTTTACAAAAGGCCAAGCGAGTGGCGGCCCACCTCACCTCCAGGGGGAGAGCGTTCTGCAGGCCAGGGGCCAAGGGCTGAAAAGGCTGTCTTTCAGTTGAAATTCTTTGGCTGCCAGTCTGCAGTATAACTTCCCTGGCTAACCAGATGGGATGGGATGATATAATAGGATGACAATGGTTCCATAGAAAACTTGGTCCCCATGTCGTGTAGAGATATAAAGGTCATAACCAACACCTTGAACTGGGCCAGGAAGTAGACCAAAACCCAATACAGCTTGCACTGCAATGCCAACCATCCAGAGGTGGTATTCAGCAGGTTCTGACCAGTTCTGGAGAATCGGTAGCAGAAATTTTGAGAAGTTTGGAGAAGCGGCAAATACCACCTCTGAATGCCCCTGCCCCATCTATTCTCTGCCTCCCAAATCACAGCTGATCGGCTGGGTCTTCTTTTGTTCCCCTGCACAGGAGAAAGGAGCTGGAAATCAGGTTAGTGGAGTGGGGGAGGGAATGTGGATTTTGCAGTAACCTTCCCCCATGAGTAGGGAGGGAATGGAGATTTTACAGTACCCTTCCATGCCCACCAAGCCACGCCCACAGAACCAGTAGTAAAAAAAATTGAATCCCACCACTGCAACCATCCTTTTCTAGCCTGATGACTTCTTAAGGCATTTCTTCTACAAGGGTTGGTCTACTACTCAGCCTATCTGAAGGAAAGGCTGCTACATAAAATAATATTTTAACCATAATTTATAGTTTCTTATTATAAAATTACTGCATGATAAAAAAAAAATCTTTAATGATTTTATAGTCATACATATATCCATCTTTCTGCTTGCCTTTTTAAAAGCTTATTTTTCAAAAATAGATTGCGACTGTATACATTTGAAAGGCCATTATTTAACATCTGGTCTGCATAATAAAACAACACTGTTGCAGGAAATCATTATACTGTTTGCTTGTCAAGACTGACAATCATTTAAATTTAATTTTGGGATATATTTGATAGCATTTCAGCAATTGCATTCCTTTTAAAAGAACAAGTACTCCAGCCAAATGCTGAACTTTTTTTTCACATTCTGTTTAAATACTGTATGAGTAACTTGTCGCAAAGAATCCTTGCAGCTTAGTCCAAACTTTAGATCAGAAGCCAAGTTTTTTCAAAGTAAAATCTGAAGTGTAAAAAGGTCATTTGGCAAAAAAACAAAAACAAAAAACCTGCAATATGTGAAATGCTGAGATGAAAATTGGCATGCGAATGAATCAGAAGGCTTAATATGTGTAGAATCTTAAGGCAGGCATAAAGCTTAATCATGAGATACAAACTGTTTTCAAATAATGATTTTAGACCATAGTCTGTGTGAGTTTATTCAAACAATGCTTCTGAATGTTCAAAAATATTCCAAAGCAAGATTAAATGCCTGTGCAGGACCAGAAGGAATATCAGATTATGACAAATGAGTATACATATCCTCTCCTCTCTACACAAATACTTCTAGCTCCCTTTGATTTGAGAAAAAAATAGCTTGTTGCAGGTAATCCTCGACTTACAAGAGTTCATTTAATGACTGTTCAAAGTTAGAAAAGAACTGTAAATAGTGACTTATGATCATTTTTCACATTCATAATCATTGTAGTATCCCCGTGGTCACGTGATTTACATTTGGATACTTGACAAATGACTCACGTATATGACAGTTGCAGTGTCCCGGGGCACTGGAGGATAAAACATATGATAAACAGCTGCAGAAACTGGGCATAGCTAGTCTGGCGAAGAGAAGGACCAGGGGAGACATGATAGCAGTCTTCCAATATTTGAGGGACTGCCACAGAGAGGAAGGGGTCAAGCTATTTTCTAAAGTGCCTGTAGGCCAGACAAGGAATAATGGATGGAAACTGAACAAGGAGAGATTTAACCTGGAAATAAGGAGAAACTTTCTGACAGTGAGAACAATCAACCAATGGAACAGCTTGCCCTCGGAAGTTATGGGAGCTTCATCACTTGAAGCTTTCAGGAAGAGACTGGACTGCCATCTGTCAAAAATGGTGTTGGATCTGCTTGGACTAGATGACCTACAAGGTCCCTTCTAACTGTATCTGTACCTTCTGACAAGCAAAGAATATGGGGATTCACTTAACAAACGTGTTACTAACTTAATAACTGAACAAATGTGGCAAAAAAAAAAAAGTCATAAAGTGGGGCAAAAGTCACTTAACAAATTTCTCACTTAACAACATAAATTTTGGGCTCAATTGTGGTCACAACTTGAGGACTACCTGTATTTAATCTGATCTAATAAAATGTGAACCCTGAACAAACCAAGATTATTAACCAGCTCATACCAGTCAGGGTTCAGCTATGCGTTATAAGTAATGCTCTCAAATTCTTCTTCTTAACATGATCTCAGCACACCATTTTAAATATCCTAAGAGATTTGATGACAGATGGTATTCACTGTTCTTAGGCTTGTTACATGTTGCTCTAAAATATTACACTGATTTGCAATTTTGGCTTATACAGAAGGAGCTTCCTTGATGAAGGGAAGCTTTGCTTTTAGTTTTGTTTTGTTCAACATCAAGGCTACTATACTTCTGACAAATGTTCAGTAGTACCTCTTTTTTGAAATATTTCTGGGATAACTTTCTTTGAAGTATTCCATTTTTAAAAAATATATTTCAATTAAAATGTACTTTAGCTAGAACAGCAAAGCTATGGCAGTCCTTAACTGAGAGCATGTAATGCTGCTGCTTACATGGTAACTGAATTTGCCAAGAATACACCATATGTCATTGGATGGTGACGTTTTTATATTTAACAAGCATTCTGGGTGAAAAAAGATGCACATTTTGCTCCTCGGATTAAGTAGGGGCTAAAGCAGGGACAGGCAACTATGGTAATGTCATGACCTGTGAACTTCAACTCCCAGAATTCCTGAGCCAATCCTGGTTGGGAAAATTGTGGATCAACTCTATGTGTGACGTGTAATTTCTGTACTGATTTAGCAGATGCCTGAACTTAAGCAGGTGTTTTATGGCAAGCATAAACCTTTGGAATCTTGTTCATGTAAGATTCCACTTAAGGCATTATATGGATAACTTGAGTAGACTACTGTTTGCTGAGTTAGAACTATAGAACTGTTCAAAAGTCATTCCAAATAATTTTCACCATCTCAGACAAGTGGAACAGCCGGAAATTTCTAACATTTCCTGCTTTGTAGCTTTCTTTTTCTTTTTTCAAATAAACCACAGGGCATGACAGGTAGTCCTTGACTTACAACAGTTTGTTTGGTGACCTTTCAAAGTTACAATGGCAGGGAAGAAAGTGACTTATGGCCATTTTTCACACATATGACCATTGTAGCATCCCCATGGTCACGTGGTCAAAATTCAGACACTTGGCAACTGACTCAGACTTTTGACGGTTGCAGAGTCCCCTTCTGACAAGCAAAGTCAATGGGGGAAGCCAGATTCGCTTAACAATTGTGTTACTAACTTAACAACTGCAATGATTCACTTAAGTACTGTGGCAAGAAAAGTTGCAAAATGGTGCAAAATTTACTTAGCAACTGTCTCACTTAGCAACATAAATTTTGGGCTCAATTGTGGCCATAAGTCTAGGACTACCTGCATAAGAAATAAATGCTTCCCAGCATTACCCAAGTTGAACAGGGCAATTTCAACCTGTCATTGCCCGGACTGCTTTGTCAGTTCTTTCTTATCCCTTTCTCTGTTCTGATTCCTTTCCTAAAAAGCAAGCAACTAATAGTTTATCATCCCTACAACTCAAGTGTTTTCCTTTCTGAAGCATAGCGCTACCATGGCTCTAGCACAGTGGCCCCCTTTCGGACACCAGAGACGGGTTCCGTGGAGAGAGATTTTTCCACGGACCAGAAGGGGTGTGGTTTTGCATGCTGTCTGCATTCCACGGATGGGGCTTCACTTGTTTGCGTGGCCTGGTTGCTGATATGCCACAGCCCAGTGCTGGTCCATAGACCAGGGGTTGGACACCTCTGCTCTAGAAGATTACCTTTGCTCTGAATCAATGCATTTACTACCAGTTAGCAACTGTTTTGTCACAGCAAAATTGTACTACCTTGCAGATATTGGTTACATTTGAAAACCTAAGCCTGGGTCAGACATGCTTGATTCTTGTACCAGAGTTACAAGGAAGTCTCAGAGATGTTGACTAGAATGAGAAATCAAATATCTTAGAAGAATGCAATGGCAAAACATTTCTGTGTTGTTGCCAAGAAAGTCCACATCTACATAGTGAACAGAAATCAAGTTGAAATCAAGGATGAACTGATCTCTTTAGCAAGTTCTTAAATGTGGCTGCCTAAAGATACCACCAAACTAAAATGGCTACTGTTCTGGAAATGGTTGAATGTGTGTTAATGTTGTTTCTTTAGTAAAATTAGTTTGCCTCACATCAAAATGAAATGTGATCACACCTGAAAACCTGAGTCCCTAACACAATAAAGAAGATCAAAATTTTGAACTGCAAGTCAGTCGACCTGTTTCCTTTTTTGCCTGGAATTGAAGATAAAATATAAATACTTTCTTTCATTCTAGGAGTGGCTGATCACATGTTTACTTTGGAATGAAAGCAACAAATAGTTGTTTTAATTTCATACAATACTGTAGAACAACAATATATGCATAGTAGAAAATTTGAAATTGTAGGTTTAGAAGATCAGATCTAACATTGTCCAAAGAACCAGGCACTAACAAGAAGGAGTCTTCAGGAACACTTCCCTTTGGACTTCTCCTTTCTTTAAATTACTTACTGATCATTGTAATTCTTTAGGGTAGATATTTTACGTTATAATGAATTGCTGATCATTACTTAATGTCTTTGTGAACTCAGATATCATGTAAATCTAGACACTGTAATTTATTTAACAAATCAAAAGTAAAACATGATGCATAAATTTAGGTATTGAGAAGACTTTGAGAAAAAGAGTAGTTCTTTTTCAAAAAGCAAAAAAGTATAATTATAAGACGAGAAGAATATGACAAAAGAAAGTGGGGGGAAAAAAAGCAACTACAATTTGCATGGGGATAAATTATCTGTTTCCTGCCCTTTTCTGAAACCCCACTATTTATGCTGCCAAGGACTGACTCTGGATATCTGAACCTATTTTTCCCAATTATTTAGCCATATGCATATACAATTAGATAAACATTGATAGCAAATACTCAAAACCATAAATAAATATGTTTACATAATATAGGAATAAATACCTTAAAATACAGAATAAGTTGTTTTAAAATAATCAACGGTTATCTAGATGCTGATAGTGTATACTGCTATTAGTGGCAGTGGTAGTACTAATGATAATTGCTGCAAGGTGAACTCCACCCTTACTCTTGGATACCTGGCACTTCCTGACTAGCTGCCAATCCAGAAATCCAAAAATGCCTTTCTGGTGAATCACAATTACTTTTCTTAGGGAAACCTTCACCATTTGTTTTACTTTTGAAGGTTGTCCTTTGGCAAAACAGGAAATCATTCTATAATCCTTCCCTCTGGCAACCAGGGAGAGCAGAATTTAAACTTCAAATGTTTAAATAACCTGTCCACTTTCTCAGAAACTACTGGATTATTCTACTCCAAATTAATATGAATCATTTTATCTTCCAGATCAGTATTTCTCAGCCTTAGCAACTGTAAGACATGTGGAATTCAACTCATAGAATTCCAGCTGGCTGGGAAATTCTGAAGAGTTGAAGTCCAACACATTGTAAAGTTGAGAAATGATCTAGATGTCTTGATATTTCTCACTGAGAAATCCTCTTTGGTTAGGGCCATTTAAACAGGGTCCATGCCACTTACTGATAGTAGCTCTGTACTTCTGGTTGCTATTGTTAAGCAAATCCTATGCTGCAGTTAAGCTATCACCTAGCCGAAATTTCAACCTCCTGACCTTCCTTGTCAGAAGCTGTCAGTGAAGGTTGCAAATGGTGTTCCCATGACCCTTGGGCACTGCAAAGGTTATTAATGAGCATTCATAAGTACCACTTCTTTAAACCATCATAAACTGTACATCTTGTCGGGCCAAGGAATAAAAGCCTATTTACTGGCCTGAACTTGTAAATTATTATTTAACTGCTTGAGGTCTTCCTGTATGCTACACATGAACATTTAAATTTTCAAAGGCACTGAACTTTCCCAATTTCCACCAAATCACTCACCTACCCAGACCCAGCAGACAACTGAGAGACAGCAGCTCAAGAGATATGGGACTGAACATCCACCTTGTGCTCCCTGATGTGTTAAAGCAAGGATGGCTTTGAGCCAGTGGTGGATTAAGGTTCACTGGTGCCCTAAGCACTGATCAATCTTGGTGGCCCCCTCCAGGGATTTCCCTTCCATTAAATTAGTGCTTTGTGACTGAACAGGCCTGTATCTGGATAATAGATCAACCTTTTGTGAGCATGCCGTATGTGCCCCTGGCCAAAAAAGTTAACCTAGGCTCAGCCCTTTGAGATAGGCCAGATTATGAAACAGATCCACTAGAATTATGGAAGTCTATTTCATTGATATATCTATAAAGCATACCCTCAAAGAGAATCAAGACAGAGTCATTTTAAGTTTCTTTCTGGCCCTTTCTTTCCTTGCTAGTCTTAATGCACACTTCACTAATGGCTATCTGCCTTCCCTAAGATCCAGGTAATATTTTTTGTCCCAGCATTTTAGCTAGAGAACTTGACCCTCAGCAAAATATCTGATTATAGTCATGCTATCAGGAAAATAACTGATGTTCAAAAAATGTTTATAGGGTGTAGTCGCCATTGATGAAACTGGGAGACGAAATGGTGATTTTTATCAGCAGGATTTCAGAGACTGGTTAAAATACACAGCTTTTTAAAACCCACACGTAAAAAAGTAAATTAACCCTTTCCCGAAAAAGAATCAAGTTATCTCAGCCCCGTATGTTCCAGGGGCACCCAATTTCATCAAATACACCAGGTAACGATCTTGAGGAGGAAAAAAAATGTGACTCTTGAACCTGAGGGGGAAAAGCTGTCAATACTTATTTTAAGCTTCTGATTTTCCTCATTCATAATTCCTCATAATTATTAAAATAATTATCTTTGAACAACTTGTTCAGAATATTTTAAAAATGTATAAGAGACATGTGTTTCTTTTTCCAAAACTGGATGTGCAACAAAAGACTAATATAATCATGTTGGCATATTTTTTTTAAAAAAAATCTTATACTTCTTTAAATTTATTGATAAGCCTGAGATGTCTTTGTTCACAACGAGCTGCACTGATACTTGTAACTTTACCATTTCCATCTATAAACAACATTTGGCTGATAAACTGTTTACTAGATAATTTGCTGTTAAGTTTGTCCCTTTACAACATGTTTCTTGTCAAAACAAATCACATAAACCATAAAAACCTCTGTGAGGTTCTTCTCCCCAATTTTTTATTCTTCCAATAAAAGCTTAGAACACTTCGCTAAGAAAGAATTTCTGGCACCAACTTGACACCAGAAGAGGTTGACTTGAGTCTGGGGTTTATCGCAGCAGTAGTACAACAGACATGACAGACTCATATTTCTGAGAGAGAAAGAGAGAGAAGAGAGTGAGAGGAAAGAGTGTGAAAGAGAAGTGTTTGCACACACAGAGCTTATATACAGTATTCAAAGAAAACTGTGTTGAGATAAAACAGAGTTAAAGCATTGCTAACCTTGATTCTTGCTTCCAGAGTTCTAGAAACATCTGGCACTAGTTTTGGTAGTGATGGTGTGTATCTGTTTGTGTGTATATATGTGTGTGTGTGTGTGAGAGAGAGAGAGAGAGAGTGAGTGTGTGCAAGATTGATTCCATTACTTTTTTAAAAAAGAGAAGCCGTGATGATGTCATCTTCTGGAAGGCCAGAGTAACTGACAAATTGTCCTTGTTCTTGCAAGTGAATGAAGAGATCAAAATGCTTTCCATTATTTTATTTACATTCAAGTCAGAGCAGCAGACAGAAAATCAGACCATCAGGAAAATGGCTGAGATGCTTTTTCCTTTTTCTCTGACAGGAAGAATTTGGAGTTGGTCATTTAAACAGTGACAGTTCTTTGTAAGATAATTTGGCAACTGCAGCTGAAACTAAAGCTTTTCACTTTAGCTGTTCAAAACTCTTTTCCTAAAGTTCAAAGAGTGTTAATAGCTGGAACTGACATAGCAAACTCAACAATTGTGCTGAATGTAATAAACTGATTATCATAGAGCTTTTTTGGAGAGGGGATTAGATTGTAAATATACTGTCAGATGAGTAGCTGCATTTATCCAGAATTACTTCAGCGACTGAAGCAGCATACAAGCTGGCAAAGAAAGAAACAAATAAATTACAACGCTCACTGACTGTAGGAAATAAAATACTGAAAATAAATTTATCCTTGGCTCTGACATTGTATTACATTGCTCTCACAATGTAGTTGTGAGAATTTAAAGTTAAATCTATTTTATAGCAGATTTATATCTATTAAAACAAGATTAGGAGAACAATGAGAGTAAGACGCTAAATAACACCAGACCACAAATTCAGTTAAAAGCCTGGCAAAACAGGCACATTCTTAACATATCGCAAATGACATTCAACATGAGCCATAAGTGAAAAAATTCCACAATCTGGGCAATTCATATTTATCTGAAGATGTACTTACAGATATGAAATTGTTTTGATTTCCCCCATAATTACTTGGAGGAAAGAGCAAGCAAAATCTTTTCTGCCATGTTATTTTTCCAGTCAAATCATTGATATTCTTTGACCTATTAAAAAAATACAAGACAGTCTTCCCACCTTCCATGCTGGGCTCTTGTATTTGTCAATTAATCAAAACTTTAAAGGAAAGAAGTTGGACCAAATATTTCCTTTCAACTGGACATTACAAGAAAAGATTGTCGATTTTTCATCAGGGAAGGTAGGGTAAACTTAAAACTGTTGGTATCTTTGTCCTCATCTTCCCATCTCTTGCCTTTCAATGATAAATGCAAAAAGAACAAGACAAACCAACCCATGAAAGACCAAATCAGAACCAAGCCAGCAAATGGAATTTGCAATCTGAAATAAATAATACTTTAGAGGAGATTTTACCAAGCTAGAGAAGTTTGCTTCTAAGGCCATCTCTTCCCCAGTTCTTAAACTAACTCCACCCTTATTTTGTCTGTCATGAGTAAAAAGAAGGGAAAAGAGAAACTGAAACTAAGAAATCCAACTGAATTACTTTGGATCTAATCAGAAAAGAGTTAAGAGTTTCATTCTATTTGCTTACAAAATTGAAATCTTAATGTAGTTTCCATTTAGAAATTTGTTAATATATTCCTAACAACCACTAAGAACAGCAAAAAAAACTTGATGGTTCATAATGAGGGTAATTCATATTCTCAGCATTGTATGCCTTTGTGACTCATTTTTGATTGCCAGTGTACTTGTAGGTGTGATTCAAGATGCTGGTTATGACCTATAAAGCCCTATATGGCATAAGGCCTGATTACTCGGAAGTTGTGGGAGCGTCATCATTTGAGACTTTCAAGAAGAGATTGGACTGCCATTTGTCAGAAATGGTGTAGGGTCTCCCGCTTGGCTGTGGGGTTGGACTAGATGACCTACAAGGTCCCTTCCAACTCTGATTATCTGTTATCTGTTACTTGAATCTCTCTCTTGTGATATCTGTCTGACCAATTTGATCTGACATGTTCTGGGTTCCTTCAATTAAACAATGCATCTGTGTGGACCTAGGAAGTGCTCAGTGCCCACCCTGTGGAATGAGGCTTTTCTGGAAATTGAGATGGCTTCCATCCTATTGGCATTCCAAAGAGCCATTAACGATTAGATATTCCGGTGCCCCCTTGGTTGGATGCCAGCTGTTGATACAGTGCTTTGGAATTTATACTGGGTGTGCCTTTTTTGCTTTTGCTTTTCTTGGATGGCATCAAATAGAATGAATGAGTCAGTAAATAAATCCCACCTTGGAAGATCAAAGCAGGATATATTAGCCAGATCCTATAGTGATAGCAGTGATAATTTAAAAGGAATCTATTACTTATCAAGTGCAAAGATTACATTATTTTGGAAGTGCGAATAATAATCTATAACTTCAATGTGACTATCTACAGTGAAATAGCTGGTGTCCTTAGGGATACCATTGTGCACACCAAGAAATGTGTTTGTCCCACTTCCAGATCCAGGAGTTCTTTAGTCCTTAGTCCTCAATTTCTTTTTACAATCTACTTATCCCTTCTGAGATTAAAAACTGAATAGACGTAATATCTGCATAGACCTAATCTATCAAACAGGTTCTGACCTAATCTATCAAACATGGTCGTCATTGTGAGGAACAATTCTTATTTCCATCTCAGCTATAAGTGCAGGCCAATTAAAAATACAAGTAAGTACTAATATTACTAATTTTTCAATTGCCACTAATCTGATTTTTTAAAAATTTGATCCAGATTGTTAAAATGATTCTATCTGAGCTGGAAATTTGATTTAGGAAACTGGGTCAATTCAATTCTGAATGCAAATTTTGAGCCAAGAACCGTGCTACAAAAACTCACAGCAAACCCAAAGGATAATTGTGTTTTGATCCACGTATAAATCCAGGGATTGCAAATTCAGTCAATTTGCTTAAAATGTAGATCAAACAAAATTCTCTAGCCCAAAGGCCTTACAGAACTTGAAACCTGTAGTGCATTGGTGGTACATGAAAAGATTAGGATTTCAGATGAGGCAAATTTCAAACAGAAATCTATAACACATTCCAGCTCTAGCTGTTTCGTTCAGTTTATGGTACAACTGAATATAGCTTGAGATGTAAAATGTGTAGTTACTGATGACCTATATTAGGATAAGAACATATTCCATGTCAATACCTGAACAGTGCAAAATCTCCTGTTTTCTTTGCCTCTGAATTTATTAACGTACAAGTTTTATTATGATGGCCGCGTGTTCCCAGGGGCAGGATTCAAATTTCTTAACAATCGTTTCCGTGAGTGTGGCCCAATTTGTGGATGTGGCTTGCTGACTGGGCATGGCTTGGTGGTCATGTGACTGGGTGGGCATGGCTTGTATGTAAATATTATAAATATTTATGTAAATATTGATATATTTTTAATATAAAAAGAGCAACTTTTACCCAAAAGCAAGCAAAGCAGGCAGGCAGATTGAGTTGCTCACCAAATCACAGATTAACTTAGAGATCTATCTGTAATTGGCTACCTGAGTCTGCACCAAAGAGCTTCAGTCCTAAGGAAGATTCAGCTCTGCTTTTAGATTAGCTAGAAAGCAAGAAATCCAAGGATTTCCTGCTTTCTAGCTAATCTAAATCTCCTGGCAAAGCAGAACAGTTGATGGTAGTGGGGGGGAAGGAAAAATAGCAACTTATCAAACCAGTTGGATGGCTCGCATGCCAGGTAAGGAGTGAGTGGGCAGGGAGGGGAGGGGCCAGCCAGTAGAGCGATTTGCCGGTTCTCCGAACTGGGGACAATTGTGTGTGCAGCCTTTGCAATAAATCATCAGTGGCGCCGCCTGGACAGCTGACAAGCACTGCGCTCCGGTGTGCAGCGTTTGAAAATCCTCTTGTTTCTTGCTTTTTCAACCTCAGCTGTGCCACGCAAAGCAGCTGAGGAGGGAAAAGCAGGGAATAAAGGACGGCCTAGAGCCTGGGCAGGCAGGTGGGCGAAAGACCGAACCGATTCGGTGTCAGCTGCTCTTTGGTAGCATCCCACCCCGTGTGTTCCTACACGTCAGTTCTCTTTGGATTCAATAGAAAGGCACCTGCTTCATATACTAAAGGTCTTGGGTTTGATCACTGGTCTCTGTAGTGAAAAGGATCATAATTAACTGTGCGTGTGAAAGATGTCTGCCTGAGAGTCTGGAGGAGCACAGCTTCTGACTAAAGTGGATTAGACGAACCAAGTAATCTGGCATAAATAAGCTCCCTGTCATCCTATATGAGGTTTGGTTATTTTTAAGCAGACGCTTAATATATATATATAGCACATGGATTCAGGCACATGCCCAAAGTAACCTATTTCAATATAATGCATTAAACTTCAAAACTCCTGATTCCCAGAGGGTATGGTCTTTGTTCATGCTGTCTGGGAATATTGGGAGATGAAGAGCATTTGCAGGGCTGGAGAAAGGAGAAGATGTAGTTAAGTATTGGTCAAGAGACTGGATTAGCTCATTACCTCTGCTGTAATTTTTTTTTAATTCATCCAATAGATATGACCGTCTACCCCAACATGGGACACTGGGCAGCGAACAGAAATAATAAACAAACAAACAAACAAATAAATAATAGCAAACATCATTGAAGTTAAAATACAGGCAGCCAAGAAACAACCCAAATAATGAAAACAACCAAGAAGTGGGTCCCTGCACACAATTAGGGCCCCAGACTCAGACAGAGAACCAGATCTTTAGGGCCTTCAAAAAGTCCAGCAGTTGGGGTCACCCTGATCTCAAAAGAGGGAATGTTTCATAAAGTGGGCATGGCAGAAAAGGCACATCTTCTAAGCATTCCAACTGGACCCGAAACATTCCCTCCTTCGCCCTCTCCCTCTCTCTCTCTCCAGGATAGGGGTTCAGTTGGCACACGTTTTCACCTTTGCTCTAGTCTACAGTCCTAGAACTCAAGAACTTCAGCATTTGAAACAGCGCAATTTAGCAGTAGAAATACAGAAGACAATAAAAACCTCTTGCATCCAAAATAGCCTCCTGTAATATCTCCTCTGTTGCTTTTTTATCACTTTTGTTTGTACCAATGTCAGGTTGTGCCCTTTGCTGGCCAATGTTATTGACATTTTGGTACTGTGAAAAGAACTGTTTAATTGCCTGAACATTTCAGCATGTAATCTAAGTTAGCCTTTAGAGCAGTTTAGTTCACTCTGCTGATTTTTATGGATTTGTTTTTAATTATTACTTTTCTTATTTATTTGTGCAGAAAGTATTTCGTTGGATTGCTGGCAAAGCAGCTCTCTGAGCAACCTGCAGAGATCTAATTTATGGTTAGGTGCACAGAAGGTACTTATTGGAGTAAGAAAGGAACATATGGTCTCAAAGGAAGACCTATAACAGATGATGGGATTGTCTCTCACAAAGATGGATATCTTACATCCATAAAGCAATGTGTGCAGAACCCATAGCCCATGATTAGATTTATGTACTGTTTTTATTTTGTACAACTCAAGACTGTGTAATAATGGCATTCCCTTCTTCCTATTTTCCCCACAATGACAACTTTGTGAGAATGACTGGCCCAAAGTCATCGAGACACCTTCCTTCCATACTTTTAACGAATTACTAGAATTTTCAGTCTCCTGGTTTTTCTCCTGCACCTTAACCGTTGCACCATGCTGTTTTTCATTTTGCAGCCATCAAAACTATACAGAAATCACACTCTGACATTATGGCAGTAAACCATCCCCAAAAAAATGCTACAACCATTTTGAACAAATAATTAAAACAGTGCATAACTCTTTATTTTTGGCTCTATGTGAAAAAAAAAATCCCTGTCTCCAAAACCTGAGATGTCATCACTTCCACACTTACACTCAGAGGTGGTATTTAGCAGGTTCTGACCAGTTCTGGAGAACCAGTAGTGGAAAAATTTTGAGTAGTTTGGAGAACTGGTAAATATTGACTTTGACTGGCCCTGCCCCCATCTATTCTCCCGAGTCCGAACTGATTGGCTGGGTCTTCTTTTGTTGCCCTACACAGGAAATGGAGCTGGAAAGCAGGTTAGTGGGGTGGGGAGTATCCTTCCCCTGGAGTGGGGTGGGAATGGAGATTTTACAGTATCCTTCCCCTGCCACGCCCACCAAACTACGCCCACAGAACCGGTAGTAAAACATTTTTAATCCCACCAGTGCATACACTGCTGTTTTTGATTATCTGATTAAAGTGATGGTCACTTCGATCTATAGCTTACAATCATTATCATCATGTGGAAAAGGGGAGAAAAACCCTGCTAAGGAGATGTAGCCATTAGCAGGGAAGGGGCACTCTGCTTGGTGTCAGAAATGAATTACAAATGAAAATAGCTTTCTTTCAAAAATATATACTGCCATGATTGTTAAGATAAGTCAGCCACACCAATCTTATTTTATTCTACCAATCTTATTTCATTTTTCAACACAGTGACTAAATTAGTAGACCAGCAAAATACTGTGGACATAATATATTTAGATTTCAGCAAAGCATTCGACAAAGTAGACCACAACCTACTTCTTAGTAAACTAGAAAAAAGTGGAATAGATAGCACCGTCACTAGATGGATTCACAACTGGCTGGTAAACTGCACTCAATGAGCAGTCCTCAATGGGTCTAAGTCTACATGGAGGGAAGTAAGCAGTGGGGTGTCACAAGGTTCCGTCTTTGGCCCAGTACTTTTCAATATCTTCATTAATGACTTAGATAAGGGAATAGAAGGGGAACTTACCAAATTTGCAGATGATACTAAGCTGGCAGGAATAGCTAACACCCAAGAAGATAGGCTCAAGATCTAGATGGATCTTGACAGACTAGAACACTGGGCCATATCTAACAAAATGAAATTCAATGTAGAGAAAAGTAAAGTCCTACACTTAGGCACGAAAAACCAAAAGTACACATATAGACTGGGTGAAACCAGGCTCAATAGCAGTAACTGTGAGAAGGATCTTGGAGTCCTAGTGGACAACCAGCTAAATATGAGCCAGAGGTGTGCAGCAGCAGCCAAAAAAGCTAGTGCAATCCTAAATTGTATTAACAGAGGGATACAATCAAGATCAAGGGAAGTACTAATGCCACTCTATAAAGCCTTAGTAAGACCACATCTAGAGTACTGCATCCAGTTTTGTTCACCACATTATAAAAAAGATGTTGAGACTCTAGAAAAAGTACAGAGAAGAGCAACCAGGATGATTAAGGGACTGGAGGCTAAAACATACAATGAATGGTTGCAGGAACTGGGCTTGGCTAGTTTAGTAAAGAGAAGGACCATGATAGAGGTCTTCCAATATTTGAGGGGCTGCCACAGGGAGGAAGGGGTCAAGCTATTTTCTAAAGCACCTGTAGGCCAGACAAGGAATAATGGATGGAAACTGAACAAGGGGAGATTTAACCTGGAAATAAGGACAAACTTTCTGACAGTGAGAACAATCAACCCATGGAACAGCTTGCCCTCGGAAGTTGTGGGAGCGCCATTACTTGAGACTTTCAAGAAGAGATTGGGCTGCCATTTGTCAGAAATGGTGTAGGGTCTCCCGCTTGGGCGGGGGGTTGGACTAGATGATCTACAAGGTCCCTTCCAACTTTGATTATCTGTTATCTGTTGCAGAACCAGAGCAACAAGGGAAAAGAAAGGGATTATGCCAAAGAGTCAGAAGGAATCCAAAGAGGCAAGCAGACATCACAGTAACACTTAAGATACAGAGAGAATTTACACATCATGTACTTAACATATTTCAAAACTAGATAAAAAGGAATTGCATGCATATAGACATAGAAAGAAAAAAGATGTATTCATGTTGTACTATATCAAGTTTTCCACAATGTAAAGTAGTTTATAATGATGTGAATATTGGCCAAGAGCACTTTTTGATGGTGCTGCATTTTATTTGTCATAATCCTGAAGCAAACTCATTCTGAAACGTATGGGAAGCCTTCTTCGCACAAATTCTTCTGGGTCCATTCCATTGCTTGAGATTAAACAGGGACTAAGGCTTGGAAAATAATTTATGTAGTCATTCTGCTTCACTTTTGAACCTCTATACCGGAGAAATTTGCTTGGAACCCACCCTGTCTTTTTGACAACAAAGGCTTGCTATTTGTCCAAAAATTAAAAAGCTCTCTGTTTTAGAATTATTTTACAATTCTGATCAATTTTTACTGACTTCTATGCTGAACGTCCTCTGCTTTGCATCTTTTATATGCATTTCACACAAAAAAATACATGTTTTCTAGCTTAAACTGTACATTGCATGAGACATTTTTCAACAGTACTAATTAAAAGCTACAATTTGTTCTTTTCTCATATAGGTTAGAACTCAGAGATATAAATATTCTGAATGATGTCTTCTTTATTTATTGTGATAGAATTTATTAGGCTCCAGCTTACTTCCAGCTTGCCTCCCTATTGGCTTCTATTTCCTTTTAATAGTAATTTAAGATGCTGAGGGCCAAAGCAGGATTCCAGCCAAAGCAGGACTACTGGAGAACAGAGCATCACAATTGTTTCAGTCATCCCCAAATTTTAACAGATGAGAATCCCCAACAGGAAAGGGACTTGGAAAGTGAGGGTCTTTTCTGGCTACAATATGAATAGTGGGATACAGTAGGCAGAAACAGGAAAAAATGGGATGAACCAGACATTTTGGACACAGAGAATTATGGACAAATGCTTGGCTGATTAGAACATGGACCAGGAGTTCTATTTCATTCGTTTTTCTTAATTCCATTGCATGGAAATATACAAAATGTTTTTAATGTAATCAGTTTGACCTTATCAAAAGTATTCTTATGGTGTTTTTTTTTTTTTTTTTTGCTATGGGCACTTCTGAAACCACAGAATGCTGTAGGAGCGTTTGCAGTAAGATCAGTACACCTATCTAAAACTCGTTCTAGGTATTTCAAACTTTTCACCTTTTAACTTTGTTTAGCACAGCACCACAAATAAAGAGCAGGAGTCCTTGGCTCCTATATTAATGTTCCTTCTGTAGTCATAAAATCTGACTCAGGTCCTAAGACCAGAGCATGTTCTGAACTATAGAAATGTTGTGGAAGTGGGGGCAAGGAATTATTTAAAAAAGTGTCTTAGATATCAACAGTACAGAATGTATTAAGTGCTAATAGGAAATAACAAGTCAAGTGGTCCCAATAAAAGTTCCAAGTCAGTTTGGCTTTAAATCACCTTAATGATCTTATTTCTGCATCTTACTACAGAGATGCGTTTATTTTTCCCTTATATGCCTGCAAAGTCTTTGATGCATCTCCTCTGTTCTTTATTTTAGCATTTTGCCCAATTCCTACATGGACTAACTAGCTATTAGCTGCCATAATTCATGACAGTTGCCAGACCCAGGTACATGATCTCCTAAATGCTGAGCTTGTCGGCTACACTACACAACTAGATCTGGCTTGCAAAAATCCAGATTATTATTGGGAAGCAGCAAAGAGAGAGAGAAAAACTAATATTTTATTTTTTCTAGCAGTTGTCCAGATTTTTGGAGTCCAAATCTGGTAGCCTAACTCTTTAATTAAATTGCAACACTAACAGGTTGTGAAAGCCTTGCCATATATATTAAACTAAATGAATAAAAAGAGAACAGAGTAAATGAAAAGGAAACACACTCCTAAATTTGTTACCAATAGACCATACTAGATATAAGAAGTTAATGTGTCAGTTGACCTGTGCTAAAAATGATGGCAATTTAATTCTGTGCCTTCTACTTAACAAGAAGTCTTGGCTCTATAGAGATGTAATTGCAGAATTCGGGGAGATGAAATGCAGGCACTGATTTGACCTTTAAAGTTAAATTAGGCAACATAACAACTCTACTGGCTGCACTACATTCTTTGCAAGAGGTATTGCTATATTCTCCAAATGTACTTCATCTTACCTTTACCCCATTTTATTCAGACTGTTGTACATTGAGGACCTATTATTCTCAGTGAAGAGTTTAATTTAGGCAATATAAAAAGACATTGGGTGATGCAATAAAAGTGCACTGAACAGCAGATTCTGCAAACCAATGTCAGAACATGGCATTTTTAAATTCAAGTGAAGTAAACAACTACCTTTCAATCCTTTTTAAAGGATTTCATTCAATTTTCTTCCATCCAAATCAATTCTGAAGCCACCAAATAAGTTTAGTCTTCTCTGGGCTATGTGGAGAAGAGTTGTTTCCTTGGTTTTCCTTTATGTATGTATTTATTGAATATATAGGCTGGCTAACTCCTCTGCTTGCTCTACTTCTGCAAATATTGAGAATTTTCCAAGAATCTTAATATTTGCTTCTTATTTATCAATTTAATTTTCTTGGTTGCATAATAACACTGGAGTTCTGCTGGCACATACAGCATATTCCAGTGCTTAATATGTTATAATGTTCTTCTGAGGGGTACAGCTTGTTAATCTGAGTTGCAAAAATCAAAATGACCACTAGATGACAACGAAGAAATTTAGTTACATCTCTTTGTTGCTCTTTAGTTGTCCAGATTTTTTTTCAGTTCACATTTAACAACCCTAGCTGTACTTGTTATTGTGGGGGACATACAGGTCAAATCTGAAAAATCGTATATATATATGATCCTATAGATAGATAGATAGATAGATAGATAGATAGATAGATAGATAGATAGATAGATAGATATAGATATAGATATAGATATAGATATAGATATAGATATAGATATAGATAGATATATATAATATATAGATATATATATATAAAGATAGATATAGATAGATATAGATATATAGATATATAGATATAGATAGATAGATAGATATAGATATAGATATAGATATAGATATAGATATAGATATAGATATAGATAGATAGATAGAGGATCAAGTCCAGAGTATATGTAATTTAAGCAATAACTCAAAATGTTATATTTTTATTTATTAACAATATTATATTTATATTCTCTGATGACTATAAAAATAAAACAAATAAATGTTTTAAATAAATGTTTTACAAGGCACAAAAAGCACTACAGAAACAGTAAGATTAAAACTGAACCTATCAAGCTCATTTTGTCTAAAACTGAAAGGAGAATCTGACAGGGCAAATGAATCTCTCAGATTTTCCTCAGTTTAGACCACCTTCTGAAGATCTTACAAATAGCAAAGGATATAAGAAATATAGGCAAGTATTTCAAATGCTATGTACCCCATTCAAGTAATTCCTTTGTCTAGAACTTTAAAAACAGTTTTGATGGAGAGCACATAGAAGGAACTTAGCTCTGGGCTATGATAGGAACATTTCATCTGCTGAATTTTGCCAATTCAACCCTCTTAAAGAGAAAGGGAGGAGATATGATATTTCATTTTCAAACCAGTGGGTTACTCTGTGCCAAATAACCATTCCTTAATTTAGTGAGAAGGGCTTGTTCCTAACCATGCTTACTTGGAAGGAAATGCTCCTTATTTTATTTGTAAAGAGAGCATCATGACATATGGTTCAAAGGGTACACAGCTCAAAAAAGAAATGCTAAAAGGACAATGTAAACACAGAAAAATTCTAAAAGCACTAAGAAAAATAAATGTTTATAAGCCAGCAGGAAAATGTTTCTCGGATATAGAATATATCATTAAAACCTCGTCTCTATCCATTCTCATTTATCCCACAAAAAAATGTCCAAAGAAAAAAATGGCCCCAGCTGCTTAAGGTTTGAACAATAAAAATAATTTCTCTAGATTTTCAAAGATCTCTGCAAGTTAAAATCCTGCAGGAAGACAACGTATGTAAAAAAAAGGGGGACAGGACTTGACTGTGAAGTCATGGCTGCCATTTTGAGTTTTTTTTAAAACACCCTCCGATAGGGGAATGTGTGGAGTGAAGACCACCTCAGTGAAAAAAGATTATGTGGGGCGTCTTGTTGTATTGCTTCCTTGTTCTTTAGTTCTTTTTCCAAAGGAGAGGAGAGAGGAAGAGAATGACAGAGAGAGAATTTCATAGGTTGTAAGAGGAAATCCTATCTTCAGTGCATGAGATGCAGCCCATAGTATACAAGATCTCCGAATGATCTGCCAATTGTACATCTATAAATTATATTAGCTTCTGCTCCTAAGTACGATGTGTCCATCCAGTTATACTCTCAGGGTAGAATTTCATGGCAAAAGTCTAGGGATGGGCCAATTTTATGTCCTATCCATGTTACTTTTGCATGTTTATCCATAAATCCATTCTGTTCTGATCCCCATGTTAATCTGCATTTTTAATACCCTCAAAACATGTACTTAAAAATATTGTTCTCCCTCAGAATAGCTACTTCAATGTACAATTTGAGATTGGTGCCGAGAAATAATAAGATTTACAGTTTGGAGAAATGCAATTCCAATTCATTCACAGACAGAGAAGTGTGTAAGCGTCTCTCATTCAGAGTGATATCGTGATACACTGGACCTTCACTTCACCTTTCAACACACAGAGAACTTATTTTGCTTTTCTCCAATTTGGCACTTTCTGGAGATTCTGGGGCTGCAACTCCCAGGAAATCTCTGATTAAGATGCAGGCTCAGATTACTAGGACTCATAATCCTAACATCTCTGAAGGATGCCAGATTGGGAGAGTGGGACTTAATTTGTTCTTCTGCTGATCAGAGCAGTCATAAATAAAGTAGTGCAGAGTGATCATGTTTGTGCTGCAAAAATCTGGATGACCATTAGATAGCATCAAAATATTAGTTGTGTTTCTCTTTGTTGCTAATAGTTATCCAGAAGTTTGTGGCTCAGATCTGACAGCCCTAAATTAAGGACATTACCATTATTTGTTCATGCAGTATTATCATATAAGTTTTCAGTGCAAAGAAATGGGAGTTGAGCAATCCCTATCCTATCACTAAATAAACCAGACAGAGGAGGAAAACAGGCCACAGATTGAAGGGATAGAGCCTTGCTGATTGTCTCTGGAGCCAGCAAAAATGTGGCAAACAGCTACAAAAGCTGGAGGAGGTATGTATCACAGTTCTGAAACAAAATTTAACTAACAACTTTCTCTTCCTCCATCTCCTCTCCCAGATATTCCAAGTTAGAAAGCTCCTTCTTTTCGTAGAGTTTAAATTCAGGCTAGCATATAAAGTTTAAATTGAAGCTTTATGGCATTCTTACACAGAAACCAGAGGAATGTACTATAAAAACCTGTGATAACTCACTTTAATTGGAACAAGCAATATGTTTGCATTGCAGAAGCTCCACCATCAGAGGATCTATACAGATTTGTTTATACAGCATACTCAAAGTCAACACCCCCACCCAGGCCAATTAAGATATGCTTTATTATTATTATTTTCAGACAAAATGTTACTGTGTTTAGGAATGTTCAAAACTGCGTCAAATGAGTAAGGAAGCGTTTAGAAAAAATGGCAACTTATTCAAACTTTTAAAGCAATTCAAATAACACATTGTCTATGGGACTGGACTTTTGGTGTCTATCTCTCTCTCAGTTGATGGCATTAAAAATTGGCCTTAGGCCCACTGAAGAAATCCACTGCCAGGCAGAACAGCCTATTCCTCCCTCTGTTCTATCTTCCTGCTGCCTGTTGTTCAGATGCCCTCTAAAAGCTATGATATTTAACAACCCCAGCAATAAGAAAATGCAGCAGCCTCTCTTGTAAGTAATACAAGCAGGCTGGATGTAAGGCAAATGAACAAACAGGTAATGAGAGTGTCAAGACCCATGTGTTCTTCACAAAAAACTCACTCTCTTCAATAAAAGAGAACATTCCAATTAAGAGAAAGGATTAGGTCATCTTAAAGAGAAAATATTGGATCAGGGACAGTATTCTAAATAAAGCAGTCCTCCTGTACTGGTCTCTTCAAAAGCCCCCTCATGGAGTGCTGCATTATGTCTTTCCTTGGCTTTAGGCATTTTTGCCTTTGTGGTTCCCTCCTACCATAAAAATAATTGTAATATAATTATAGTTCATTATGATTTTTTCAACATTTTATTTATTTATTTAGCCAATTTATATCGCAGCCCACCTCAACAAGTGATTTTAGGCAATGAACAGAGTTAAAATGAAACGATTTTATAAACATTTCAAAATTTTAAAATACAACATCAGCCCAGTTCAATAGAACTTAAGGAAACAGAAAACAAAGGAACAGGAAATAATAGAGATGTTATTTTATAATAATAATAATATAAGTAACAAGAGCTAGTTTGGTCAAGTAGTTAAGGCATCAAGCTAGAGACCAGGAGACTGTGAGTTCTAGTCCTGTCTTAGGTATGAAAGCCAGATGGCTTTGGGACAGTCAATCTTTTTCAGCCCATGGTGGTAGGCTTTGGAGATAAGCTGGTCAGTTCCTGTCACAGTGGATTAATACTTGGTTGATGAAAAAAATGGACCCATAAAATGCTAGAAAGAAAACAAAAATTAATAATAATCACCTGTTCCTAATTAATTATATCTGTTGCATACTGAATTGAAAATTCTATTAAATTTTAGCATTCATGCTATCTAGGTTACAAATAAGGTTATCAGTCTGATATTCAAGTTGTATATGTTTCTTACCTTTTTTTTATTAAAAGGTACAAAAAGAAACAATTATCAAAAGACACAGATATAAACTCTACTTCATTTTTATTCTTCCTGATTTTAGGCCTGTTGTACCTAATGGATATGTTGGTCCTCCTCTTCTAGTTGCAGCAATGAAATTTGGGGCTACAATTCGCCAATGGAATTTGGAGGCAAATCACTGTTGTAGAACTTGCAACAACTGTGTGTATCTGTATTTCCTTTCTTGCAATACTTTGGGATTGATAGCATTTGGGGGAGGTAGGTGATTCATTTTTCCCACTGGCTCAGTCCAATTCATCATCCTGGCTGTTGTGACTATGGTGATATCTTGGTTTTCCAAAAATTACAGTAAGTATAATAAAAAAGTGGCAACCATCCCTCTGGATAATGAATAGTAGGTAATTAGAAGACAATAGTTACCATTTGCAGAATTGGTAGGGGTGATTTGTTTTTTGTATACTGTTTTAAATATATATATAAGGATCAAAAGAGATCATGTTATACTGTATATATAATGTTATACATGCTAGACCAATACACACTAGACCAATCAGCTGCAGTAATTTCTAAACACATTTTATTATTACAAATCAGTTTAGCCTTCCTCAGTCTGGTGCCTTCCACATGTTCAAAATTCAGTTCCATTTTCTTTAAAATATATTGCAAAGGTGATTTGCAGCTTTCGAACATTAAATTGCATGTTCCCAGATGCCTTATCAGTACTATTACCGTAATTACCTAATTAGGTAATACTTTCCAAATGGTTATACAATTTTTCTAATTAGTTCTTTTTATTTAATTTTTTTTTCAAAAAAAGTTTATAAAATTCTAGTTTTGGCCAGAACAAATAAAATGTGTTTTTCTCATTTTCTATTGGAAAACAATTAGAAATAACCACTGGATCTGACCAGTTCCTAAATCCTGGAACAGAATGGGAGAATCAGAACAGATTTCCATTTCTTCAAGATAGAGCACATAGGTATGAATTTTGTTCTGATCTTATTCAGAACAGATCCAACGTGAGGCTTGTACCAATCTACATTAAAAAAGGTAACAACACACTAGTTATGGGGATATTTATTATTAACATTTACATAAAATATCCCTCATAGTAGAGGCAAAGAAAAAGAAAAAGATGATTCAATTTTCTAAACTATTTTAGACTCATTTATTTTCCTCAGAAGACCAACAAGTTAATCTTGTCATATTTCTGTCACAAGGCCAATCATTCAATTCTACTTCACTGAGAAAGGAGGAAAAAGAGAATTTATTTCACTGCTGCTCTTTCTTTGCACAAAACTCCAACAACTCTCTGAAACTCAACACAATGTTTTGTGACAGATATCTGTAATGTTTAATATCACATAAATAAGTATATGAAACATTATAATTTCAAGTAGAAAAGATATTACTCGTGTTTATCATCTTAGTCCAAAACCTTGATTTTATCCACACTTTTATTACATGCTAAAAAATTGTCCCTTCACTGGGGACAAACGTTTTTCCACTAATTTTACTATTTTTAGCCTATTTAATATCTTCTTTCTTCATATAACTTTGTCCCCTGGCTCTCCATTTTAATCACCCTTCTTTGAATATGTCAGACCATTATAATGACTAATCTTTTGAAGAGGTGTATCTCAAATCAACTGTAAACCATAACTCCTTATGAGGACCATTTATTATTGTTGTTCTTGCTGGTGTTTCATTGGCTGTCCATTTTACCTCAGGCTACTCCGAACTCTAAGATGAAAAGGCAAGTCATGGTAATTCAACTGTGAATGCGAAATTCAGCATATATAAAAAGATGCCATATTATTTCTGTATTATTTAAACTTACTCCTTTGGCAGAATATCTATGCCTGCCACAGCAATGAAGCTAAGTAGACATCAGCCGGATTATGCCCAACTGGAAAATGATTGGAATACAGTACTCAGATGTGACTAAGCTGGAGTCCCTAATACCTGTTTTTAAACTGCTTCAGAGTTATTGTAATTTCTCTTTTTAAAATGTATATCTATGTAGGAATGAATACAGACAGTAATAATTGCTGAAATTATTTTAGCATGACTGAAAATGACTCAGAAATATATATTTGGCCTTACATGAGCAGAGCACCTCTTAGCTGTTCATTAGAGTACCCAGTCTTTTTTTTTTTTTTTGAAGCTTCTGTACAAGACTAAAAGGAGATGAGATGAAATTATTTTAGCATGACTGAAAATGACTCAGAAATATATATTTGGCCTTACATGAGCAGAGCACCTCTTAGCTGTTCATTAGAGTACCCAGTCTTTTTTTTTTTTTTTTTTTGAAGCTTCTGTACAAGACTAAAAGGAGATGAGGCTGCTTTAATCAGATGCATCAATTGCTATGACAATCGAAACAGCAAAGCTGCTTTATTGAATAGCAGGAAGAAGCTGTACTCATAACAGGTCCAAAGCATGACAAATCTTTTTCAAAGCCCTGTTATTGGTATGACTTAAGGTACTGCAAAGGATTAAAAATGAAATATATTATTAATAACTCCATTGTGTAAATAGAAAACATGGAACAGATCATTAATACATTCAGTGTTTTGGAAGGGCATATTGTATATATTGCTTTGTGAACTGCACTGCTTGCCAGTTTGCTTCTGGGGTGATTTGGGATCCTAGTTATTATCTATAAAGCCCTTCGTGGAATAGAGTCTACTTCCCACAGCATCTGCCCGGCCAATTCAGTCTTGCAGGATTGGCATATTCCAGGTTGCTTGATTAAACAGTCTCTCATCTCTCAGGATCCCAGAAGTACATTTTCTCTGTAGCAACACCTGCTGTCTGGAATGACATTGCCCTCCAAATCTAGATGGTCCACATTTTGGTGTTGTTTAGAAGAGCCATGAAGACTTTTGGTGAGGGACAATGAGATCCCTTGCTTCATTCCATCTCATTTGTCATTCTTGCCATATTTTATCTTTGTTTTCCTTTTTGTTAGTTTTATTTTAATTTCTTTTATACCTTATTTTGAGAGCAGGCAACAGAATTTCATTTCTAATGGGTGCCTGTATGCTCACAATAAAAAAATGACAAAGTTTATCTTATTTTATCTATCGTATCTTTTCATTCTTCTGAAATGCTCAATGTCATTGGGAGTTAGAAGGTGTTTAATTATTAATAATAATAAACTCCCAGTGACGTGGTTGTGGAGCTCACATGCTTTGAGGAGGATGACAGCTATACCAGAGAGTCAACCATACTGCACGGATCTCATCAAAGGAGCCAGACAAAGAGTGTTTTTCCATAAACAATGTGATGAACCCCATACCAGATTGGTCATTGCCAGGGTCAACAAGGAGTTGGAGTTCCTGGACATCTGGTGACATAGGACTCAGGACTGTTGACTGAGCAACCAGGGCCGGCAGCTGCAGGATTACTGGAAAAAAAGTTGTTTACCTATCACAATATACAAAGGTCAAAAACAAAGAAATAATTATCTGTTATTACAACTCAAGTCCAACAAGATGAGAATATTTGGAAGGGGGAAAAAAGGACCATTTTGGAAAGAACAACATCCAGAATCAGAAATAACATAACATAGGCTAGAAGATAAACATCAATTTTATAATACAAAGTAAAATATTCACTGAAGCAGAATTGAAAGAACTGCAAAGGTCTACCCAGGGCAAAGAAATCAAGGTCTTGCCAGAAGCAACTCAGATTGTAGAGGCAAACCAGAGAGAGTCAGCAACAGTGGAAGCTAGCATTGTTACTGAACTGTTTTCACTCCTAAACCAGGCATCCTTTCCTCAGAAAGAATAAACCCTTCTAACTAAAGCAGAAATTGAAAGAATAGA
The DNA here is from genome assembly GCF_049901735.1 of Notechis scutatus. Lineage (NCBI taxonomy): Eukaryota > Metazoa > Chordata > Lepidosauria > Squamata > Elapidae > Notechis > Notechis scutatus. The sequence continues at coordinate 44,808,065 of NC_142009.1, forward strand.
ATAAATGAGCATCTAGAATAGCCAAAAACAGAATAAGATTGCCTGCACTGAAGCTTGCTCCAAACAACTAGCATAAATATTAAAAGGTGTAAATACTGTAATATCAAATATAAGCATCAATTCACTGCAAGAAACCTACCAATTAACCTACAGCAGAACTGCAATTATAATTGAATACCTTGGATGCAAAATTGACAAACAAGAAAAGAAGTGCACCATCAAAATGGAAGTTCAGGTCAGAAAATAAGATCAGAAGCTGAAGAACAAAAAGAATAACTGATCATGGAGTCATCCAGAAAAACAAGGAAAATGAAGGAAGCACTGGAAACAAGAAGGCAGCAAATAACAACTATACTTAAGAAGATCAGCAGATAATGAAGCTCAAATTGCACACTACAGTCATAATCTCCAATTTCAGTTGAATCAGAAATGTTTCTACCAATCCATCAATGGAGATGGTTCATCTACAATGAACCAATCAACACCTGACAAAGAAGAAACAGTTCAGTTCTGGGCACCAAAGAAATATGGGTAGTCCTCAACCATAATTGAGCCCATCATTTATGTTGTTAAGTGAATTCCACCCCATTTTACAACTTTTCTTAGTACATTTGTTAAGTGAATCACTGCAGTTGTTCAATTAGTAACACGCTTATTAAGTGAATCTAGCTCCCCCATTGACTTTGCTTGTCAAAGGGTCACAAAAGGAGCACTCACATGACCCTGGGACACTGCAACCATCATAAATATGAGTCAGTTGTCAAACATCTGAATTTTATTCTCATGACTATGGGGGTGCTATAACAGCCATAAGTGTGAAAAATGGTCATAAGTCACTTTTTTCAGTGCCGTTGTAACTTTGTCACTAAACGAATTGTTGTAAGTTGAGTTCTATCTGTATAACAAGAATGCAGCTTGGACAAAGAAAGACAACAAGAATAAAAAGAAGCTAAAATGAAAGAAGTAGTAATAACAGCAGAAATGGTGGAGGAAAAGGCAGAATAAATCAAGAACTGGTCAACACTGGTTAAAGATGAACTGCATGGTTTTCTGATTGAACATTCTGACTGGTCTGCATCCACTTATTTCCAAGCAGTTTGAAACATTTTGCAAGGAGGTATAATTGAAGATTGGGTAACAACTGGCAAAACCTACCTGATAATGAAAGGTCCAACAAAAGACGTTGCACCAGACAACTACAGACCAATTACCTCCTTTTAAACTGTACTAACTGGTGTGGTAGCTAATATAGTCCATCAGGATCTAATTGAAAATAAGTTCTTTCCACCTGAGCAGAAAAGAAATTGCCCAAACTGTAAAGGAACAAAAGATCCTCATTGACAAGATGATTCCAGAAAAATGCAAGAGAAGGAAAACCAACTTGAATGTAGCATGGATTGATTACAAGAAGGCATTTGACTCCTTGCCAGATAATTGGATAATCAAGTCGGTAGAAACATCAGAAGCTTTGTGCAAAAATCAATGGCACAATGGAAAACACAATTGCTGGACAATGGCGATTGATTGGGAGAGGTTAAAGAGGAATCTTTCAAGTAGATTCACTATTATCACTAGTGTTTGTCATTGCATTGATTCCTCCATCAACCATGCTGAACAAATCAGGCCATGGCTATCAAATATCAAAAACATCTGCCAGACTATCCCACCTCCTTTATATAGATGATCTGAAGCTGTATGGAAAAGCTATCTGAAACAGAATAGCTGCTCAATGCTCTCTGTATACATAGCCAAGATATTACAGTGGAGTTTGGACTGTACAAATATGCCACCCTAAGCATCCACCGGGGGCGGGGGGTGGATATTGAAAACGGAAGGAATCAAGATGCCCTATAGAAATAACACCAAGAGTCAGTAAAAAATATCTGGTGATCTCTCAAGCTGACAACTTCAAGCACACTGAAGTCAAGAAGGTTAGAAGAGAATACATCATCAGGGTGAAGAAAATCTTAAAATCCAAATTCAGTGGAGGAAGTACCATCAAGGCAATTAGCATTTGGGCAATTCCAGTCATTAGGTTTATAGCTGGAATAGTGGACTGGACTCAAGCAGAACTAAAGGCCCTGGATAAGAAGACCAGAAAAGCAATGACAATGAAGCATTCCCTTCATGCAGGCAGTGATGTTGACAGACTCTATTTATCAATGAAAATAGGTGGATGTGGAATGTTTCAAACACACCAGACAGCTGAAGAAGAAAAAAGGGCATTGGAAGTATATCTGAAGGAAGTGAAGAGGATGCACTGAAACTAGTACACCATGAAGGGTCACTCAACACCAGACAGACCAAACTGGCTTACGAAAAAGACCAAATAAAGAAAAGAGACATGGCGAGGCAAAGTTTTACATGGTCAATACATTAAAAAAAAAAAAAAAACTAGCAGGCAATGCATATATAATAAGACCCGGTAATGGTTAAAAACAGGAAAATTCAAGAAAGAGATAGAGGGCTAATTTTGGCTGCACAAGACCACGTTTACGAACAAATTCACACAAAGCCAGGATTAACAAGACAACAATAGAGAGCAAATGCTGTCTCTGCAAAGAAGCTGAAGAAACAGTGGGCCCACCTGGTTAGCTACTGCAAGAACATCTTTCAGGCTGATTATAAACAGGAGCATGACAAAGTAGCTACACTGATGCGTTCGAATATCTGCAAGAAATACCATTTGCCTGAAAGCAACAACTGCTGTGACATAGACAAAGTGATAGAAAATAAAGAAGCCAAATTGCTCTGGGACTTCAGAATTCAAACAGAAAGGCACCTACCACATAACACCCTAGTCGATAAGAAAGACCCCAAAAAAGTCTGGATAGAAGATGTAACAGTACTTGGAGATGGAGGAGAAAAAACTGAAGAAAGCAGAAGTAGAACAACTGGCCAAAGAAAGCAAAGATAGTACCAATAGTAATAGGCACCTTGGATAATCTCAAACCACCTGGAGCACCACTTGAACCTCACCAGCATTGACAAAATCACCATCAGCCAATGGCAAAAAGCAGCTTTACTTGGAACAGCTCACATCCTGTGACAATACCTTTAACCCCATCAAATCTGCCCATCTCAGGTGCTTGTGAAGGACTTGATAAGTGAATAAAAATGCCGAATTGAGTCTAAACATCTGACTGTGCGACCTATCATCATCACAATAAGTACAGTAACAGTAGTAGTAATAACAGTAGGAATAACCTGTGGCTCCTTAAAGCCACCCCCCCTGCCTTTTCTGGGCTCATGCAGTACCTCTGAAAAATATGTACATGTAGTCCTCGACTTACAACAGTTCATTTAGTAACCATGCAAAATTACAAAAAAGTGAACTATGACCATTTTTCACACCTACGACCATTGTAGCATCCCCATGGTTACGTGATCAAAATCCAGACGCTTGGTAACTGACTCATATTTATGATGGATGCAGTGTCCAAGTGACCTTCTGACAAGCAAAGTCAATGAGGAATTTAACAAACTTAACACTTAACAACTATGTTACTAGTTTAACAACTGCCGTGATTAACTTAACAACTGTCTTGCTTAGCAACAGAAATTTTGTGTGTGGTCGTAAGTCAAGGGTTACCTGTATTGGAAATAAAGAGACATCAACAGGTATGACAAGCTGCTTTTGAATGGGTATGGACATGCAGTTGTTGCCTCCTTACTTCAAAAGCATATTTTCCTGAAATCGCATTGCTACCATGAGAACCCAGCTAAAAGGAGATGTTTCTTTAAGATGATGTCAACAAGCATAACCTATGCACTTATACCCTCTCTGAAGCACCTTTGAATCCAAAGTGCTGCTTTGCCTACAAATCAGCTGGCTTACAGACTTGCGTTTTACTTTATGTTAGCTGTTTCCAAGGAAAGCATGTTTCTTTTTGCATTAGAGCTTACTTTTTAAAATAAAAATGAACTGTATACTTCCATCGTACTAGGTAAATATATCTAAAATATTTTAACTGCAGCACATCAGGCCTGCTATTAGTGCTTCAAGCACAAAGGTAACATCACAGGCCTTGGGATTTTAATTTCTACAGTTATCACATGATTACAAGGCATATCAGACAGTAGCATCACTAAAATAAAAGAGTATGACAATTATCCCTCCCATCTCCAGGAACATAATATGGAAAAGATACAGGACACAGCATACGTTAATTTGGTAATACGTACTATTGTGTTGGAGGAAAGCTAAAAATCTGAATTAAACAATATTTAAAAAGAGGAGACAACACACCAAACATGTGTTCTAGTAATACATTGTAAGATAAATTATCCAGCATCTTTGTTTCATAATTAGGGTGAAATCACTATAGGAAATCTGTAATTCTCATCCACCCTCTATTATGGCCCAAAACCTTAACCGCATTGCTCAATTGTTCATCATTATTGAGGTCAATGTCCAAGCAAAAAGTAACGTTCAATCTCTAAGAAAGCAAATCCATTCCAACATAATAGTGTAGCCTACAAATTACTGTTTTAGCACTTGGTTCTCATCTAAGGGGCCATTTACATTTAATGGGGAACCCAGAAGTATGTGCAAGAAATGAGACCATAGAACTGCTTTTGGAGCACTTATGTGGGTAATATGAAAATATATAAATAAACTGATTTTTTTTAAAAAGAGCTGCTTTTGAAGAATGCTGGGAGTTGTAGATCCAGAACATCTGGAAGTCACCAGATTAGGGAAACTGCCTTTAAACACTGCTCGGTGTCTCTTTCCACCATTAATCATCTGATACACTGGAACAATCATATTACACAAAGATCCCTACTGATAATAGATAATAAATAGCCAAGGTAATCAGTACAGGGCCTACATTATTTGGCAGACTGCTACTTATTCTTTAGCCCCTACACTGATTTCTAATAAATGTTCTTTCAGTGCTATTGTGATTCCTAGCTCCGTATTTGTGTATTGTTGCAAGCATTTGCTCTGTAACCATGGAATCAATCTACATCACAGTCCTAACTGAGAGGAAAATAGCTAACATCTCCCTACAGGTGAAAAACAAACATGCTATGATCCTAAAAATCATTGGCCTTTAATGTGCAGGATGTGACCTCCTTTCAGAACATCCAGATGTAAAGTATCAGTGGTATCAGCTTCCTTTCTTTTTGTTATTTATGGGAGGAGCATGGGAGGCTGAGAAGAAAAGAAATATTCAAATATAAGAAGACCTAAGATATTTCTTGTCTGTCTGTCTGTCTGTCTGTCTCTATCTATCTATCTATCTATCTATCTATCTATCTATCTATCTATCTATCTATCTATCTATCTATCTATCTATCTATCTATCTTACAGATCACAGGAATAGAACTTAATATGAAAATTTACTAATGAGATTCATGATGCAGCTTGCAGTGAATATGACTCCAAAGTTTGATTATTTATCATTATTTTTACAAATAATTCAAGGTGGTGAATGTATCCAAAATATGTTCCTCCTCCTATTTTCCTCACAAAACAACACTATTGTGAAGTGAGTTAGGCTAAGAAGAGAATGTTAATTCCCTGCCAGACGTTTCATTCTCAAGCTAGATCATATCATCAGTGCTTGGGAGAGTGAACCTTGTTGGTTGTTTTTATGTTAGAGCTTGCCATGCTAGTCTTGGTTGGAGTGCATTGATGCTGTTACCTAGGTTGGTATTGAAATGCCTACAGAATATGACTGAGAGAAAATGAAGATCTCAAACAATACTGTTTTACTTTTAGTAGACAGAATAGACTCTGATGCCATTCAACATACAAGTTCTTCACAATTCTTCCATGATACAGAAAAAAAAAATAGATATTTGTGATTGGGAAAATTCTGATCATCTGGGAATGTTAGCCACCTTGAGTGCCTATGAGAAGAAAGGTAGAATATAAGCTGAAATGATACAAACAATAACAAGTCAATGACACCTCAGGTCTAGAGCCAAGTCGCCCCGTTGTTCCAGGTCTCTCCATTGTTTCAGAGCCATGACCCTATCAACGTCTAACTGTTCTTTTAAAGAATATTTATTCTATTTTGATTTAAAAACACAATAGCTTGTAAGCAGTTTGGGAAATAATGTTAAATGGGATAGAGATAATTGCAATTAATAAGTAATGTTCTAAATGATCCAATCACTACATTAATCAGTAAACTAAACAAGATAAATAGACTTCTCAAGGCATTTCAATAGTTCTCTTTTGAACTCCCCCATGCCTTGCCACACTTATCAGAGGTTTCCCAGTCCCTTATTAGTTCTGCAAGATAAAGAAATAAATATATTTAAAGGACAGGAGCTGTCCTATATACATATATATGGAAAAATAACTCCCTTCTTAGTAGGAACAAAAGAAGTAGCTGTATATTTCCACTGGTCTATCTAACTCAGCAATGTTTATATTCACTGGCAACAGCTTTCCAGAATAGGATAGACCAAGGTTCTAAAAGTACTGCTCAAATGAACTTCATCTCTCCTCTACAAATCTTATTGCAATAAAGTTGTCAAAGCAGTGGTTACAAAGTAATACACATTTTAAACAAACCCTAATATAAAAGAGGAATGAAACAGACCTTGGAAGCTTATTAAGTATGGATTTATTTTTTAAAAACCTATTTTTTTGTTCTTTGAAAATATTGTGCAAAAAGATCCATGTAAGGGTCAATGTAATAATTCAAAATATATACTGGTATCTATGTATTGACTACATATTGACTGATGTAATTTGATTCAAATCACCTCTATTTGGATTTTAACATGAAATTGATTACAATGTAAATGCATGCTAATATGGGCATAAATATGCTTTATATATGGGACATAACTGTTCAGCTTGCTACTGGGAAGGAGGGGTGAGGAAGACCTGTTTCATAGGCAGATCCAAGATATAATCACAGGCAGGATATGCAGTCAGTGTATCACTTTCAAAGTTTAAAGGAATAATTATGGCCAACCAACACAATTATCTGCCAAGGAAGGCAGAATCAGAAATGGAGTAAAATATCTGAAATGTCACTAGCTTCTTTAAAATGATTCACATATATTCCTTGTCAACATATGTTGGCACCATTTATTTCTTCAACTGATTTTAACACATTGATCTAGCGCTGAATATGCAGCTTAGAAATATCTGATTTATCATGTTTTTTAAAAAAAACTTTTAAGAAATCAAAAAGCTATTGTCAGGAAACCATAATTATAATTTATTTCAATTACAGACCTGAAAACACAATCATTGTTTCTCTTTCAAGACCTGAAATTGGTAGCCGTGTTATGGATTTCAATAGGCAATTACGGTAATATATGGTGTTGAAGCTCATGTATCCCCTTCCTTTCGCTCCCTATTAAGAACAATTTTAATAGGGATCATAATACTCTCATGATTTCTTCAAAATCAGTTCATTATATTTGCTTTGCTCTGTGCTTCTTTATGCTAACATTGGTGAGCATTTGCTAAGGATTGATTCATATACTATATTTATGCATCTTTTTTTTAGGCATACACCAACAATTTTTACATTTTGGTGAGCTAGGATTATTTGTAATTCCTTGCTGACCAGAAATCAGTCCAGGATTTCACTCTGCACATCCCATAAAGCAGCTTTATTACCTTATATCTATATTGTCACACATCACAGAACAATTAAGAACCTGTACATTGAATTGTCAGGCTGTATACTGAATTGTTTCCTATCCACTCCCTGTACAGATCGACAGTTTTAGCAAGGTGGTTGCAGCATTTGACTTCATCCATGTGATGGTTAGAGACCTCTCAACAAAGCAATGTTTCCTTTGACTTCTGTGAAGTGCTTCCTTAATCATTATCTGTTCTACCGTTGATTTCTAAAGACTGAGATATAAACTTAAACTGAAGCAGCCTGTCATTTTATAAAAAGCAAAACTCCTGGAAGCCTCAGCTTCTTAGTGCTTCACGTGAAAGGTGAGAACATGAGCAGAATAACCTAAGTAAATATATTTGCTGTTTCACACTCAGTTCTGCCATACCTGCAGAAGCAAATTGAAAGCATTTTTTTAAGTTTGTGGACTATCACCTCCCCAAAAAAGTGATTCCTTGCCACCTAGACACTTGAATTCTAGGAAGTATTACTGCATGACTCATTTAAGAGGGCTCTTTCCTTTATGTCTTTGATTTTTTTTTTCTTGTATCCAAAAGGAAATTTTGGTCCTAAAGAACAGAGAGCATAGACTTTATAATGAATCCATTTAAAAACAACAGTTACCTAGTTATGTGATTGGGGAAAGCCTTTGCTTCAGACCTTGGCAAAGCATTCTCAATCTGCTAAGAGAACAAAATAACCCAAATTTATTTCACAAGGCTGAATTTTTAGTTGCAGCTTCCTGAGATTCTATATTAATGGTCCCTGACCCAGTACCCATGTATGACCTCACCCAGCAGCATCTGTTTTCTTGTAAATGTTCCTGAAGCACTACATTTGAAGCTATAAATCAGTGCTTGGCAATATCCTTCTCATTGGAACTTTATCCTATTGTAAAATGCAGTTCTTTTCAACTGGGCTTGGAAAGCTACTGTGGTGATGGAAGAAAAATAGACTAATGTTGAGCAGCCAAATTCAGTCTTTCTCTGCTCATATCATCATCATCATCATCATCATCATCATCATCATCATCATCCTCTTCCCAAGTCCTTGGGAAGCACTCAATAGGTAGATAAAAATGCCAAATCCAGTCTAAACATCTCGCTGACTGCGTGGGGAACCACAATAAATAATATGCTGGGTAATATCACGATGTTATAAAGTCACTCTTGGGATGGTTTCAAGCAAAATATTACTAATGCTACCAATCAAAAGTTGTTATCCTGCCTGTCTGTATTTTCCCTTTAGTGAATTGTGGGTGTTTTTTTTTGTTTTTTGTTTTGGTGGTAAGAACAAAATATGGAAGAAGCAGTAAAAAAAAAAAGAGGTTCTAGATAGAAGATATCACTGTCTGGAGCACACACCCAAGAGAAATAGGCAATGCATGACAAAAAGCATCATATTTTATTAATCTTGGCCTCAGTACCCCATTTATAAAATAAGAATAGTGAAGACCTGGCAAAGGATTCTTAAATTTGATAAAATGTTTGTGCATCAAATGTGTCATACACATAATTAATCACACTAATAATGACTTCTAGAAGATTCTAAGAAATATATGTTTAGTTCAGGAGTTTGCACATGCTCTGAAGAATGAGGTTACCTTAATAACATTCTGAAAGTTCAAAAAAATCAGAATTTGTGCACTCATAACGGTTCGAATGTTTGCTGACTTTCATCTGAATCCAAAATATACTCTTCAAATAAGAGTTCAATAAAATGCATCTACCCAAGTGCAGGAAATAGTCCCAAGAAAAATAGTTCTCAAAAATTGGGACCACAATTGCACTTGCTCAATTCTTCTACCACTGAATTTATCTCTGGACTTTCATATATTTTGAACAGATATACACATTTTATATAATACAAAGAATTACTTTTAAAAACAAACAGGAATTACATCAGAGGCTTATCTACTTCCCAATTCTTATAACAGTCTTCAAGAAATTTACCTTTTTTTACAGCATACAGACACTGGTTAATTGCTTTGTATTAAATATATTTTATTTGTGTTTTATACATTCATCCTACCAGAGTTTGTCCTCCCCATCCTTAACATTGTATATTGAAGTTGACCCAAAACTATCTTCATTTCTGCCAAATGCAAAAACAAAACAAACCCCACATCATGATCTAATCTGTATTCAGCCTCTTTCCCCATCTGATCAATAGAGTGCAAACGCCCTCCTCCAAATCAGTGTCTCTCATTCTGTATTAGCAGTTGTGATGGACAGAAGCCATTTCATCCCTACTATCCAAAACATGGAATAAAATAACTATGAACACCCTATATTTTTTCAGTGCTTCATTTGCTTTTAAGTATCTGTTCAGTTGTCTGCAAAAAAAAAAAAAATCTATCAGACTATTTGGATACCATGAGGGAAGATCAATTGTAAATAAATGTGAACAGAAGCATTGAAATATTCCAAAGACTTCTCAACTACCTTGTCACCAATCCTCTATTATACTCAGCATCCCCGTGAATTGTGAAAGTGAAATGCAACCAGTCTTTCCCTCCAATTAGTCTTGACCATAGTTGCATCTTAGTATGGCAGAGGAGATACGTTTTAAATATTCTGTATAGGAAGAGAAGCTCTGGGAACTGGACATGGACCTCTATGTGTAGGATTTCCCTTAAGATTGGCAAATTGGAAGCAATTTTACAAAAATGGACAAAGAAATATTATTGAGACTGTCAGATTTGAAAGGGATCCCAAGATGGTACAAAGTAGTACTGTGGAACTGTCCATAGTTATGCTGTGTAATCCTTGCAAAAATCACCTAGAACATGTTGTGCCTGCCTGTTGAAAATATTACTCTGTCTCTATGAGATTCTAGCCCCTTTTCTACTCCACACCCGCAGTGGATATAGAAACAACTGAGGGATGTGAAAATCTATGCTGATCTCCCAGTTCATTTGTTACTCTCTACCCAAAGCCAACTAATAAACAAATGAGACACACACGCTCAAGTCTTTTTAGTGAGATCACCCTATGTAAGATCTCAGGGGCAAATGGACCTGAAACAAGATCTACTCACAGCTCTTGCTCAGCCTGAATCAAGATCATAATTGACTGACTCCTCTAGATTCATATCTAAAGCCAGTGTTCATGTTCTATCAGTCAATCGCACCCTGCTATGTGATGTTCGATAAAGTTTGCCACCCCAATCCTGTTGCATCATGACTTCCTGAAACGCTAAATAAACGTGTTGCCTGAGCATAAGTTACAGTACTTTCCAACAGCCAGCCTGTCCATCCTGATGGCTGAAAACAAAGCAGATGAAGATGATATCTCAGAATCGAAGAGTCATATCTAAGAATTCTGCGGTTCCTGTTTTTCTTTCATGATTAGGACACATGCTATGCAGCAAGGGTATAAAACAGAGAAAGAACTTCCAGAACCTTGATTTTACCACCAGCGCTTAAAAAAGATGGGCTGGGTTGCAATAGCAAAAAATAAAAATAAAAAAAAATCTTAAATTTTGGGAAATAAAAAGGGCAAATGTGACATCTTGATCATCAGAAGATGTTAGGTTTTGGTTGTGGGGGGGCTTGTTTCTGGATACTTTATTTCTATTGTTCTGGAGAGCCGCGTTATGAATATAAATGTGTTAATAGCTGGGAGTCCCAGCAGATTACAGTGGGTTAGAAGCTGAATGAATAAACAAATGGCAACCAACCCTAATCATGCAGTAGAGAAATAGCTAGATGTCTATTGGGGTATTCAAGTCAGTGGCAGAGCTGAGGACCCTAAATCCTAGCTATCAAGATTCAAACTACATTGCCTTCTTGTTAAAAAGAAGAAGAATAGCAGCATCTTCCTTTTCACAAGGCAGATTTGAGACACCACATCTGCTATGTACTTGCAAGCATGCTCCAGCCACCTGCTTGAACCCTGGGTCCAAGATAAGCATGTGTGGCTGAGATACATCTGTCAAAGGGGGTAACCTTCATCTAGCTCAAAGCCACAAAAACAACCTGGCCCTGCTATGCACACCCTCTGGAGCACTCACCCAGTCCTCGAAGTGCCGGCTCCCGTTCTGCAGCAAGTCCTCAAACTGGATGGTACAGTTAGCCACAAAATCGTCGTACCCGATGGGGGCATCGTGGAAAACGGCCATTTCAATCTTCCTGCCGTTACTAACATCGGTAACAAATTCGTCGTTCCAGGCCGGGCTGTTGGTTTTCTGCTTGGTGGAGGTCTGCCCGATCCTGAAATCGTCCACGTTGAGGGCGATGTATGGGTCCAGTAGAAAGGTCTGTGGCCTGGGACCCACCGCATGCCTTAGCGACCAAGGGGTGGGTTTGAGATTCACCGCTTCGCAGATTTTAATTTTCAGCATGCCATTAAAAACCACCATGGTTAGATGGCTTCACTTTTCTTTGGGATTAAGCACGCTCCGGAGCCAGGAAGGTTTCTAGGAGATGTCTCAATAAATAAGAAGGCAGGTTTAAGTGGAGCGGGGGTTGGGTGGGTGCAGGGGGCTCCTTTCGGTGGCTTTGGCTAGTTTTTCCTCTTGCGACACCCAGTGAATGCATACAGGCATACATTCATATATACACGCATGTGTATATACACATGCATACAAACACACACGCATATATTTAAGAGAGATTGGCCTGTGTGTGTGTGTGTGTGTGTGTTTAACGGAAAAACAAAGGGCGGGGGGCAGAAGGGAAGGGGAGAGGGACCGCGTTGCTGCTTGCAGAAATCCGAAATGCGATCGCAGCACATTCAAAAGAATCCTCGGAGCGGGGAACGCAGGGACGTATCTAGGTCTATATATGTATATGCGTATATATATATATTTTTCTTAAAAGAAAGACTCCCCCCCCCCGCCTCGTCTTTCTCTCTTTAGAGCATAATCCTTGAGCAGTCCTCCGTTGAAAGCAATCCGCCGCTCACGCTCTGCTGCTGACTTGCCTGTGCGGCGGCGGCGGCGGCAGGAACAACAGGGGAGGGGAGGGAGGGGAGAGGAGAGGAGGGGGAAGGGGGTCGGAAAGAAAAGCAAACACCCAGGAACACCGAACCTAGCGCGCAGCCCTGCCCACTTCGCAGCCTTCCGACTGAAGGGGAGGGGGAAGGGGGGGGGAAATCACACAGTCCGAGGAACCTTACATCCGCCTCGGCTGCTGCAGGAGCTTCCTCGCCTTCTCCGCCTCCTCCTCCTCCTCTTCCAAGGCCAAGAATCCAGGGGATCGAACCCAATGCATGAGGAGAAACTGCTCCCGATCGACCTGCTCGGGAAAGGAGGGCGGCTCTTTTTTCTGTTATTTTCAGAGGGTCGATTTAAAAAAGAAAAAAAAAAAAAGAAAAGGGGAAAGGGAAAAAAAAAATCTGACGCCGGCAAACGAAGTTCCCGCCCTTCCCTCCCCACCTCAAGGCCGCTGGTCTGGTTTGTGCCACGGGCTAGGCTTGCCTGATGCTGGGCGAGGAAGGCTCCCCCAGCTGGCTCGCTCGCTCGCTCGGTGTGTCTGTTTCCCCAATGCAGGAAATGCGCAAAAGACGTCAGTGTGTGGATCTGTGTGCGAAGAGAAAGTTTTGCCTGTTGGGGGAGCAATACGCTGCAAGGGATCGCCGGCGAGGACAACTAACCAGCGACGCGGGAAGAACCTTCCCGGCCGCCGCTTCTGATCTCGGGATCAAGACTTTGGACAGAGACCCCCCCCCTCCCTCCGGTTGCCCCTTCCTCCTAGCGCAAGGGTTCCGTCTGGAGCGCTTCCTCCGGCGCCTCCATCCAGCGCGCCCGAAGCTTTTCGGGGCGTTTGTGAGGAAGAGGGGCTGGCCACTTCGCGACACTGCTGTCCCTCTTCCGCCTCCTCCATGGTCGCCTCCCGTCCCGTCCCGCGCGAGGAGGCAATTTTAAAAGCGAAGCCTGCCGCGCCGCTTGTTTTTTGCGCCTCATCTTTCCGGCCGGGCTCGAAGCGGCGGCTGGCGAGCGCTTCAGCAGGATAAGGCCGCCTCCGCGACACTGCAGGTCCCGAGCAATACACACGACTCGGGACGTCCAAAGTCTCCTCTTCCCGGCGCCAACGGAGCCGTGTTCAAACTGACGCCCTCCGGATGAGTTGGCTTTCGACTCCCGGAGACTCTGCCGGCACATCTGGAGACCACCAGGTCGGGGAAGGGATCCGCTAAAGCCTCGAGGCCGCTCATTCAGTGGATCCGAGGGGGACAGACCGCTAACACGGCCAGCATTAAATGCTTCATGTGGTGCTCAGCCTGCTTGCACTGTTCCAAACGGTGGGCTACAAGTAGTCCTCGACTTACAACAGTTCGTCTATTGACCCTTCAACTTCGAAAAGTTGCAGCCTTTTCCCCCCATGGTCGCGTGATCAAAATGCAGATGCTTGGCGCAACTGGTCCATACGACAGTGGTTATGTCCTGGGGTCACGCAATCAGCTTTTGCAAATTTCAGACAAGCAAAAGTCAATGGGGAAGCCAGACCCACTTAACTGTGTTACTAACTTAACAACTCGCCATGGGCGAATAGGCGGCAATATAAATTAAATAAATAAATAAATAAATTGCAATGATTTGCTTAACTGGCAAGGTAAAATGGGGCAAAACTCACTTAACAAATGCCTCACTTAACAACATAAATTTTGGGCTCACTTGTGATCGTAAGTCGAGGACTACCTGTTTATAGTTATTTTAGACTTTGCAACTTAATGGTCCCAGGAGGAAAAGGAAGTGCTTTCTTGCTGGGATATTCACCAAATGAGCCTGGGTGTTCCTGGGCGATTTTCCAGCAGGTAGGGGCAAGACTGAAACTAAAACTGAACTAAATATGTAAATGACTATCAGTCTTTCCAAAGGCACACTTTCTCTTGTGGATGGTACACGAGAATGAAATGTTTTTTTAATCGAAAAAATGTAAAACTATTAAAAATAATTTTAAAATATTTAAGCATTCTTTGCTTGACTGTGTACAATATATATTTATAGTAAGTAAGGATAATGGACCCTGCACTGTGGGCCTTGGGTCTCTGACTGGCCTCAATGGCTAACTTTGCCTGTGTTATGTGGCCCAAGTTGCAATGGGAACCATGGTAAAATTTCTGGCCTTATACATGAATGTTCCTGATGCAGTATATAAAAATACCTTGATAAGTTCTTTATGCCAACATTTTTCTTTGCAAGTGCTTATTGTATTGTATTTTCCCTATATATGTATCCATATTGTTTCATTTCTCATGACTCAGTGCAGTTTTCATAGTCCAAGTAAAATAACGCACATAAAAATGACAATGTAAAGGTGTATGACTATTGTTAAAAACTGGGCTGCAGAATGCTAAGGAAAACAAGATAATGTGTTGGGATTTTGATGACTCCCAGCTATTGATTATTACAAGGGGCAGAGCTTTGGCTTGGTTGTCATTGGAATAATTTCCTCAGCTCCTCTCCCTCACTGCCTGGGAAGTAGACAGGAAACCAAAGGAAAACTTAGCTCCTCATCTGGATCTAAGACAAGGATTGTGAACCACTCTCTCTTGGGAGAAATGTTGAAGGGAGGAGAAGACAATGCTAAGCCTACGAAACAATTCAACAGGATGACCTGGAGTTTCCATTATGTTTTTCCCCCTGTGTTTAGCTGTGACACTGGCGAAGAAGCATTGTTCCACTTAGAAGATACTTAGATGTTGTAATAAAATATGTCATGTTATTTAAATTGATCAGATAAGTTCAGAGGTTTTTTAACTTCTTTCTCTTCCTTTCCTGTGGATGCTGGAAAACTGAGGCATCACAGCAGATCACATAACAAATTGAAAAAAGCAAAACAACAGCTTTCTATCTAGCATTTACTCCCTCCTTGCCAAAGTAATTGTTAAAGCCAGCATCTTGTATGGAAATGACTAATTCCAGCCAAGGCCACTGGGAAGGGCCCTTTTAATTGAGACATTTTCTGTCAAACTTCTGATGAACAGAAAATTTGCATTATGAGTAGATTCCAGATTGGAGAGAGAGAGAGTTTAAAGATGAAAAAATGGTCCACTGAACTGGCATCACATTATGAAAATCAATCCTTTATTCAGTGGTTTCGTTTGTCTTTTTGACATTCCAGCATCAAATTATGAAAACTTGGCCTCTCCTCTGGATTATCCAGCCTCACTCAGTATCAGAAAAATAAAACAAGACCAAATATAACATTCTAAATATTCCCAGCATTGTTTCTATAAACAACCTATGTGAACTTTTGATTAAATGGATTTTTTTAAAAAATGTAATGATGTAATTTTTTAAAAAAACATTGAATATACAGATTGTGTATTAAAGACACACTGAACGGTAAAAACCATCTTGGAGGTACAGCATGTTGTTTTACAATGTGGGTTAGTACTTGCTGTGTGATAGGTGCAGGGACGGGCTTCAAAAATTTTAGCAAAAGGTTCTGTGCCTGGTTGCTGGGTGGGCATGGCTCTGGAGGCTTTCCTAAAGCCTCTGGGCGGGCGAAAACAGCCTCCCCGGGCTCCGGAAGCTCTATGGAAGCCAGAAATGGGCCCATTTCTGGCCTTCCCAAACTTCCAGAAGGCCCGTGTTTCATCCTACTTGAGCCTCTGCAAGTGCCTTGCACTTACCTGCATCCAAAATGGACCGGTTGGGGACTCCTGGGAGGGGTGGGCCAGGGGTGGGATTTGGGGGTTCTTGAAACTGTGCAGAATCTTAGCTAGGGCCTCTCCCGAATCTCTGCGTACCCCCAGCAGCCCACCCCTGGATAGGTGTATTGTTATATTTACCAACTTTCCCCAAAGTGGTATTGCATGTAATTAGACGGGACTTCAGAAATTTCTGTCATCATTTCCAATTATCTCAAACTCTGACTGATGGTTTCTATTTATGACAACTGAAGGCCAACTCAAGTTGAGGTACTAGGCTGGGGAAATAATACGCCATTATTAGTGGATTTTTGATGCCAATTTATGACAATTACTGTGTAACTAAAATGTAGCTGCTGAGAAGAAAACTATCACCATGCTATGAAATACCCAAGAAAACAAGAACAAAATATTCAGGCTAAGTGGAAGTAGCATCTACTACAGTGTGTTTCCTTTCAGGGTGGAGAACAGCAGGGGAGGGAATAATAATTTAAGGAATAATAGGCATTGTTGGCTTGAACATTAAATGAAAGCACTGAAACTATGATTTTGTTGCAGGTCTCATTGGGCTAAACAAAGAACATATGCCTTGTTCGTAATTATTGTATTACCCACATGACATGCATATTTGATAAATGCATGTGAGTCACAGTTTAACATTTTTTCTTTCTTTTCTTTATATATCTAATGGCATAATGTTCTCTGCTGCAAGTCACATTATTGAAACATGCCAACCAGTGCTTTAGATACCAATCAATTCACACTGATAATCTCTTAACTATGCTACTGTTGGAAGAGAATATTTGCAGCTGAGTATTAAATTGTGGGGTCCTTGGTGCTCTCTAGGCTCAGTGGTTTCCTTGGAGACATTACCAAACTAGGAAACATCATCAGTGCTAGTAGGGAGTAGAGTTTGGTCTCATTTTATATACTAGCAGCTTACTCTGTTAGCATTGGTGGGCGTGAACTTGGTGCTTTCTTGATTAGGGTATTGCTTATTGATAACTTGTTTGTCTGAGTTGCTAGTTCCTTGATTGGTATTGTTTACTTCTTGATTATTGCTTTAATGTTAATCTAGGATGCTCACAGTTTCCCAGCTGAAACATAGTTAATTCTGTACATTTGTTGTGAAATTAAGGAGTTTTCATCATGCTTTCTGCTAGTTGGTGTTCATAGATGTGCTCTGCTGGACTTCTCCCTGTTTGTCCTATATAGTGCAGTCCTTACAGTGTATATACATGGTGAGATGAGCAAACAAATGTAATAAATAATCAAAATAATATTTTAGATGATTCCTGTTTGTTTGTTTTTTTCTTCTGGGGCTGTTCCTCCTCAACCAGTAATCATCACCCGGATGAGCAGGGGTGACAAAAACTTCACCCAATTTCTGTGTAGTCAACAAGAAGACCATATTTTAGGCCTAGGGCTATTTTTTGGTGGTGCCTTGCCTAGACATGCTTCAACTTCAGTTCCTAAAACTTTTGGTTAGAAATGACTGAGTTAGACAAATGAATAAACAAGTGGAACTTAGGAAAGGTGACTTCACACATCCATTCACCATGGAGGCAAGAAAATGAAGCCTTTATTTCTTGGAAAAATTATGCTATTTCTTCTTACCTTTAAAATAGAAACTTGCAAACTCAATTACATCATAACAGGTTTGCAAGAATTCAAGTAGGAACAGGCAACTGTATTTAAACTGTAATTTAGAGAGATTGGCTTTTATTGCTTGCCTTTTCACATTTAATGCTTGACTTGCCATTTTCTATATCTTCTGTAAAAGCCAAAACAGAGGGTTGCAGCTGAGGCAGAGCTACCTTGTGCCAGCCCTTGACCTTTGCATGGCCTGAAAATCCAAACCGGCTGTGTGTGGAGGAACAGCATCGCCTAGTGGAGGAAGTATGCAAATATCCAACCTCACTTCAATGTTGTAGACATTTTCCTTATTCATGGCCTGCAGACATGATTAATTTAGTGCCTCCCAATTACTGATTGCAAGTGATTCTTCAGACACACCCACATAAGTCTTTCATTAAATCATCTTTCTAACAAAGGGAATAAGGTTGTGCATACATAAACCCCCCCAATATTGTTCAAGCTACCAATAAAATCTGAAGATAGATAAAATTAGATAGAATAGGATAGAATACTTTACTGGCCAAGTGTGATTGGACACACAAGGAATTTGTCTTGGTGTAAATACTCTCAATATATATAAAAGAAAAGATACATTTGTCAAGAGTCGAGAATCATGAAGTATTAAAACAAAACAAAGCAATTTCAAAGGCAAAGTTTAAAAGATGTGTCAATATGTTTTTTTCTCTCTCTAAAGGACTAGAAAATACAGAGAAGTCAACATTGTAAGTAGAATAAGTTACACAGTTTTCAGGGGAACACAAACTGGCAACTGAGCTTTTTGGAATTCTTTTCTGATGTCTTCATTGCCATTGACAATATGATTAATAAATTGTTTTCATAGGAAATGTCACCGGAAATAAGACTCAATTCCTAAATATGAGAACCAACTCCCTATTTGCAGGTAGATTCTCAACGTACACTGAGACACAGAACGTGCATGAACCAATTTCAGGATTAACATGGAAAGTTCACCCAGAAAATGCTGACAATCAGCTCAAAACAAATGAGATATAGGTGATGCTTAATATTACATAATGTAATTATAACAATTAGATATAATTGGCTAAACCCCTATTTACAGATTTCCAATTGCATTATATCATCATTTTTACTATAAAATTGCATGGTTACTTTCATGATATATCTTTCGCCTGAAACAGGTTGATATTCAACTGATTCATTGTCCTCTTTGCCACAATAGGCACCCATCTCTGGAATGTTATCCTTCTTTGGGGTCCTTTATTTAGTGGGTTGCAGGAATCATTCAATGGCAGTCAGTCTATCCATCTTTCATCTATCACCACAGTCTGAACTTTTTAAGATAAAAGCAGCTAAAGGAATACTAGACACAAAGCAGTTCCATAGTATAAAGATACTTCTGGATGGGGCTTTTCTCTTATAATCAATTTTACCACTGATAATAAGGTCACATGAAAATGCTGCCATGTGTAGATTTTAATTTATAGGCAAACTGTATATAAGGTCAGTATTCCCAGTCTTTAAAAAATACTGCCAGCATTATGAACTGGGTCCTGAAATATTTATTTCTTAAAGAAATCATAATCGGTTTGTTCAGATCATAATCAGATGTTCCTAGCTGCAACCAGCATCTGCACATTTTAGGAACTTCTTTGTTTCCTACTTTGTACTGTTCTACCACATAATTGAACTATTCAATAATGTTTAAGATCAGCGCTAGTGATTATCACATTCCTAAATCAGCCTAGATATTAAATCTTACATTATCTCTCAGGGTTGGCAGCAATTGGGAAGGGATATGCAACCCTGGGTTTGGGCTCCTTAGATGAATACTATGGGATATACAACTGTGGTTTGGAGTCCTAGCTGAATATTAATTCATATATGCCTTGAAATAAGACCTGCTCATCTTAATGTAATCTATCATTATTGAAATAGGCTCTGCTCAATATTTACTCCCTGCAGACATTGTACATTATTCAGGAGAAGTCTGACTATCGTTATGGAACACACCCTTTGCATGGAAAAAAGGTGCAAACATTATTATTTACAAATGTTTTCACAGCACTCAGTTCTTGGGCCACAGCACTCGGTCCTTTGGCTCCTCTGCTCTCTCAGCCATTTCCAATTATTGATAAATGCTGGCTTGACTGATTTCATAAGGAGGAAATATAGGAATTAGGCATGAGTAGATACAGAATTTCATTGTTCATAGAAGCAATGATTGTTAGAATGAAAAGTAACTTCTATGATAAGTACAAATCTGATTCTCTTATATATGTATGCCACAACATTTAAATCCTGACCTTCCTTCTCTAATAATTCTTTTGTAACAGATTGCTTGAACTCCATTTCTCACACTAGTCATTTTACTTGGCCCATGCTTGCAAAAATAACCTTTATTCCATACCTCACCAACTCTAATCTCTACAGATGCTTTGAAAAATTGCTCCTACCATAGTTACCCAAGTGTGCTTGGACAATCAAGACTGCCATTCAAACATATTTATTTATCCTCCCCTCTTTTTGTTTCATTTCTATGCCACCCAACTCCCCTACAAGGTGATTCTGGATGGCTTTAGTCTTTAAGAATGTTTAAGCAGGGTTTAAAAACGTTTTTAGAATTTATTCATGGTTGAGTTGGACTGCCATTACAAAGTGCACTCACTAGAAAATATTTTTTCCAGGTTGCAACTAAATATTTCTTTGGTGGTGTTGGAAAACGATAAGAGGATTTTAAAGCAGGGGTATCAAACTTGTGGCCTGGGGGCTGGATGCATCACACCCTCCCATTTTAGTGAGGGGGGGGAAGTCACAACATGATGACACGAGTTTGACACCCCTACTCTAAAGGAAACAACAATTAGAATAGGCCACCCTGGAAAACCTGGCTTTGAAAGCAAGTGTTTTTAAACGTTTTTCTACAGAAGAAAGTTATCATTCAGTCACCCTCATCCTAAACCATTCACACAGCCTTGAAAATCATCAAAAGCTTTGAACTGCTCCTGGGAAAAAACTGAAAGGCAGAACAACAGAGCACGTAGCAGTTCTCTTAACAATTCTGCTGCATTCTGGATATCTCAAAATCAATTGCTTGCAGAATGAACTCCCAAAATCAAGATGATATAATTAACACATATCACTTTAGCCAGAATTGCATTCCCTCTTGTTAAATAATGCTTTTGTTGCCATCTTGAGTGCAGTACATTAATTCCAGTACAAGTGTTTATTGATTGGACCCTCAGATATTCATAACACTACTATATTCTACATTTAATAACTCAGTACAGACTTGCTGGCTCAATCTCAATTTCAACAAGGAATTAAACTGGTTTTGCATAATATAAAAACAGATTTCTACTGCAAAGCACTGCCGGAAGTTGATGACACACACAGCTATTTTGGAGGTATACGCAAGCCTTCCATAATACATTTTAACAAAATATAAAAATAGCTACACCATTTACATTTACAACTTAGGTTATTTATATCCACACCCTGTATTTGCATACTTACAGAAAGATCATGGATATATTTTTGTTCAAAGATTATATTGGGATAATTTTACAGTTGCTCCTACAACTTTAGATTTGTCTACTGCTAAAACTTTACAGCAGATGCTTGATTTTCATAAATCTGTAATTATGCATTGATATTTGTTCACAGCAATGACAATATGAAAATATGTTTAGATTACTTATTAAGAACGTAAGTAGAGAATCCAATAAAAAAAATCCTGTCAATCCTGTCAGTGGTTTCCATATGATCAATTGTTGAGTTGATATACTATGTCAGCAGCCTCCAAACTTTGGGGCACCAGGGACCAGTTCTGTGGATGGAGGCTTTTCCATGGACCGGAGGGGGTGTGGTTTTGTGGCTTTGCTTATTTGTGTGGCCCAGTTTTTGGCATTCCATGGACCGTTGGACCCGTGTACTATATCATTACTTAATGACCAGGTTATGGTTGGTATTTATCAATGGCTTCTTGAACACTCCAACACTCTTATGTCTTAGGACCTTTCAGATACAGATATAGATAATCAGAGTTGGAAGGGACCTTGTAGATCACCCAATCCAACCCCCAACCCAAGCGGGAGACCGTACACCATTTCTGACAAATGGCAGTCCAATCTCTTCTTGAAAGTCTCAAGTGATGGCGCTCCCACAATTTCTGAGGGCAAATTCTGTTCCATGGGTTGATTGTTCTCACTGTCAGAAAGTTTCTCCTTATTTCCTGGTTAAATCTCTCCTTGTTCAGTTTCCATCCATTATTCCTTGTGTGGCCTACAGGCGCTTTAGAAAATAGCTTGACCCCTTCCTCTCTGCGGCAGCCCCTCAAATATTGGAAGACTGCTATCATGTCTCCCCTTTCTCCAGTTCAAATAGCCATTATGCAAACTTGACTTCACAACATGAAGTCCATGGCCTTCTTCCATGGCCTCCTAGGGTTTCATCTTATATCCAACCCTTGAATAAGACAGCCAAGTTATTCAAAGCTGAACTGTTTATAATTTTTTTTCTTTTTTCACTAATTCACCCCTACGGTACTGCTTCATTGTGTTGAGGGGGGATGTTCCTTGGAGGAATGAACAAAGAATGCTGGGGATGTACACTAAGAATATATATTCCTAACAGGTTGCTCATGAGAAGCTATGAAGGTCATCGCAGCTCCCCAGCAAAGGTAAGAGGCATCTAGTTTGGATAGCAATCATATAAGAAGATATCAGAAGCAAATGATTATTTTTGTAACGATGGCAAAAGCATCAATTTATACCGTGCAGCAAATAATGGTAAATCACTCCTGTACTTTTTCCACAAAAACCACATGGATAGAAATTATACAATTAATAATGTAGTGTTGGATGATAGACCCCTCAGGTCTGATGGCACTCAGTGCTGTACTGAGGAAGGGCTAAGGATCTTTTGGAGTACTAATGGCGTGCATGATGTGGGTAGTT
Organism: Notechis scutatus; assembly: GCF_049901735.1. Lineage (NCBI taxonomy): Eukaryota > Metazoa > Chordata > Lepidosauria > Squamata > Elapidae > Notechis > Notechis scutatus. Next base: position 44,830,845 of record NC_142009.1, read on the forward strand.
AAAGCTTTTGGAATGTCTAGTTCCTGAAAGCCAGTCTGGTTTAGTAGTTAAAGCACCAGGCTAGAAAGCCGGACCCTGTGAGTTCAAATCTTGCCTTAGCCATGAAAGCCAGCTGGGTGACTTTGGACCAGTCACTCTCTCTCAGCCCAATCTGCTCGCACAGGGTTGTTGTTATAGAGAAAACAGGAGGAAGGTGTTGATCACAGTAAAGCTCAATACAGTGAAAGTTGAAACAACTATAAATTAACATGTTAGGTATTGGTGAATTGAGGATTGGGCACTTTCTATCAGAGGATCACACAGTTTACCACTTTGGACATGATAAAGAAAGAACACTGAATGTTTTTATATTTAGGAAGGATGTAGAAAGAACAATACTTGGCTACCATTCAATGACCAATGTCGATTAAACTTTATAGACAACCCTTTAATATGGTGATTATCTATGTTTGTACACTAATTCATAAAGAAGAAGAGGCTGGTGAGTTTTATGATCAAGTTCAATTTAAAATTAACAGAACACGAAAACAAGTTTGGCTGATTTTGATAGGAGTTTGGAATTTCAAATTTGGAAATACTAAAAAGGAAAGTGTATCTGCATTATATGGCTTAGGAAGCAAAAATGAAGTAGAACAAATTACTAATTTCTGCCATTCCAGTGATTTCTTCATAGCTAACATTGTTTTTAAGCAACAGAACAATGCTTGTATACATGAGGGAATTTATAGAAACCAAATTGGCTAGGAGGTAGATGAGCTCAATTATAGCATCGAAGACATGACGGTAAACATATCACAAACTTCTCATATAAAAGTTCCAAGTTAAGCTAAAGTAGAACAAAAACTCCCTACCAATTTCCAGATTATGATCCTGAGCATATGCCAATTTTCAAAGAGAACTTCAGGAATTGTTTGAAGTCCTGGTCCTCATTGACAGACAACCAGAGGAACCTGGAATGAGCTTAAAGACGATTAAGGATAAATATTGAAAAAGACTGCCAGAGATCAAGAAACAAACAAACAAACAAACAACTAAATGTCAGAACAAACAGTAGAAACTACTAAGAAAAGAGACACCAAAGACAACAAGAGACAAGAACCCCAGGAAGGAATTTAACAAAGAATTTCAAAGAGCTATTAGAAGAGACAAGCAGTATTACAAAACCATCTTGAAAACATTGAAGATGAAAACAGACAAAGAAGAACAAGGAAAGCTTCCCCCCTCCTAAAAAAGACCTTTGAAGGAGATTCATACCTTGAATTGGTATGCCAAAGAACACCATTTGATAGAATATAATTGATTCAAAGGAGATCGAAAGAAGATGGAAGGCATATATTGAAATACTGTACAATAGAGAAGTCAGTATCAAAGATACAAGAAGATGAAGTTAGATCACACTCATTACCAATTCAAAAGGCTATTGGAACTGATGGAATACCCACAGAAACAAGGCAAGCAAAAGAAGAAGGCTCAGTAATGGTTCTAAACAAGCTTACCAGCAAATCTAGAGAAGAAACAGTGACCAATAACAATAAAACTAAAAACAGAAAAACCTGAAACCGGAGCTATACTTCTCTGATGCACCCACATTCTCATTCCACCCTGACCTCATCCCAATGCCAGGGGTAAGAGCCAGTTTTAAAGTGCTCTCCAGAAGGATAGAAGGCAGGGATGTGTTGGATTTTCAGTATGTGGGTGTGCGTCTAAGATGGAAACTGCAACAAAAAAGCCATGCTTCTGAGGACCCACAAGATGGCAATGTTTAAGGGATCTGGAAACACAGCTATCTCATCCACTCTGGTGGAACGGAGAGATGTCTTCAGGGAGACACACAACAAAAGACTTAACAGAATGTGCAAACTATTACACAACATCCTCTATTTCATAGGACAGCAAAATAACACTTAGGATTGTTGAAGGCAATTAGAGCCAATCCTATGTGGAAAAGGAGAGGGCAGAAGCCTTGTGGGCCATGTCAAGCTGTGGAATGTGCTTAGAAAAAAATGGGAATTCCAAAACAACTCATTGCCCCCCTATTGCCTAGGAATAACATGGACACGGAATGTAGAACGCTTGGAAGAAGCTGTTGGTGAGATGTATACCTATAAAATCAGGGGTCCCCAAACTTGGCCACTTTAAGACTTGTGGACTTCAACTCCCAGAATTCTCCAGCCAGCATAGCTTGGAGACCTCTGTATGAAATAAACAATGGACTGATGCTCCAGACTAGAAGCCTAGTAAACTGGAGCACCTAGTGGCCAAACGGGAAAAACAGCAGAAATATTTTCTGTTGGAAGTTAGCTCTTCACGCTTGTTAGCTTATTAAACCAGAGCCAAGGAGCACAGGGGAAAGATTTTTTCCATCGGCATCGCGTTAGACCTTCGCTTTCGCTAGAGCGTCTGCGGAAGGTCAGGGCACGCCACTCCCGCCGCCTTCATTGTCACACGCTGGTTGGGGAATTCTGGGAGTTGAAGTCCATATAGTTTAAAGTGGCCAAGTTTGAAGGAAAAACAAAAGCAAAACTCGGGCTAATCCGAAGAGGAAGCGACTCGCCGGGACTTCGTTGTCGCCGACGGCTGCCGGAGCTGCTTCGATGCGTAGTTCCTGCTCCTCCCCTTCGTCAGGTCGCTGCTTCCTCCGCTTTGAACGGCTGGGTTTCGCTGCAGTTGCTGCTGGCGCCGGTTTTAAATGTGAACGGAGGCTTGTCAAAGGGAAGGCGGAACAAAGCGGCGAGGTTTCCTATCCTCCCGTAGCCGAAGCTCGGAAAAAGGTGAATTGTGGAAGGTTGCGGCGTTCAGGGAGGTGCCGAACGTGGAAACCCCTCTGGGGTTGCTCGGTTCATGAGAGTTGCTATCCATCTGTTTTGATTTTTTTTTAAATATATGTTTATTTTCGTTATCCTTGCAGTTCGGGGTTGCAGGAGTTTTGCTGGTTTATGAAATATCGAGTATGAGGAGGAATTGGTCTTTTAGAGCAGGGGTCTCCAACCTTTGAAACTTTAAGCCTGGCGGACTTCAACTCCCAGAATTCCTGAGCTAACATGACTGGAGGAGGAATTCTGGGAGTTGAAGTCCACAAGTCTTAAAGCTGTTAAGTTTGAAGACCCTTGCTTCATTGCCCAGAAGATCATTGGTTGCCCTCTCCCTCTTTGGAAGAGCTTTATAGCTCCCGCTGCCTTAAGAAAGTTCAAAACATTTTCAAAGATCCATTTCATCCAGGGCACCCTTTTTTTTTTTTTTTTGAACTATTACCATCTGGCAGACTACAGGATAATTAAAAACAAGGACAAATAGGCTGAAAAACAGCTTCTATCCCAGGGCAGTAACTCTTATTGAATTCTACCGTATAGTGCAATATTAATGTAATATACGGTGTTTTCAATTCAATTGTATAGAATGTGAAGGATGTGTGTTTGTGTTTATTTTCGTCATCGTAATGTACACTGAAGGTGGTACTTAATTTCATTGTACGAGGTGCAGTGACAATAAACTAAAGTAGACTTGTGGATTTCAACTCCCAGAATTCCTCCTCCAGTCATGTTAGCTCAGGCATTCTGGGAGTTGAAGTCCACAAGTCTTAAACTTGCCAAGTTTGAAGAAGATCCTTGTGTTAGAGCAACCATGCAACTAGTCCATGGCTCCATTGCTTTAGAATTGGTTTCCAAATACTCTGGACCATGCATACTAATAAGACAGGCATATCAATAAGATATGCATAGTAATAAGGCACACATATTAATACAACATGTATTCCACAGGCTCCAGAGGCTCCTTCTCTTTACATACGCAAAAACACGCAAAATGCTTGTCTAGAGCATGACAAAAGCCCATCTGGTTAGTGTTTTATGTTGTCCAAGGATCGGTTGCAACATATCTGTACAAAGCCCAAATCATTTATTTACTTACACACACACACACACACACACACACACCTACCTTCTTTCCATGTACCTTCTTTCCTTCTAAAAGGGCTACAGTTCTCTGTGCTTCCCTTGGACTTTCTCTACTCTAAGGTAAGGGTACTTGCATCTTTTGTTATCTGCTCTTCTCCTAGGCTTAAATAAATTTTCCATGTACTGCACCTAGATTAAGTCAAAAATATCCACCATGTGTTATGTGTTGTGTTGTTGCCAAATGTGTGGGCAGCTTAGGTTAGAGCAATAGTTCTCAAAGTGTAGTTGGGAGATCCCTGGGGTTCCCAAGATCCTTTCAGGGGATCTGTGAAGTCAAATATTTTTACATTTTTGTTTTAATTTATAATAGAGTAAATAGTGATATTTAAAGCCCACATAAACCAAATGGGATCCTGTGCTGTCCATCCAGTATATAGTTAATGGGAATTGGTATAGCCAGCCAGTATATAGTTAATGGGAATTGGGATAGTTAGGAATTGGGAGCTGTCCCCTTAAGGGAGTGCATCATGGTAAATGTAGTTAAGGTATCCTGGGAAATGTAGTCCATGTCATGTGGCCACATCTGTAATCCTGATTGGTCACTGAATTGACCCTTGGTGGGTTGGGGAAGTTTTCTTCACTCTTGCCTGAACCCAGCCTCGTGCTAGCATCTCTACCCCTGCTCCTACGATATGGGATGAAAGGGATAAAAAATTACCATCCTTTTACACCAGAAAGTTAGCTATGCAAAGACTTGGACATTGAGATGAATCTCGATGTAACTGTAAGTTATATTGAGGATGCCTGATGAACCAATAAAAAGACTTTGTATGGATGCTTTGTGGAGTTATCTGTCTGCCTTTATACATTCAGCCAACAATTATAGAGGACAGAATAGTAAAAGGATGGTATAAATCTGAATTCCTGAAGCCCAGAAGAGTAAAAGGATGGCGAGATCTGAAATCCCTGAGTAAAGGGAAGAAAGCTAATCTGGAATCCCTCAGTAGAATGATGAATTGTTTGTCTGGATTCCCCTGCTAAAAGTAAAGAATATTGTTGTGTTTGAATTCCTGTGACAAGAGCAGAAGTGTGTTGAAAACAGAGCTTTCAAAGTAAGGCTTTCTCTCTCTGAGCCACAAAGTTGTCAAACCAGTTTGAATTACAGGGAGGGCCAGGAACCCACCCACCCCCTCTTCATTGAGAGAATTTCCTAGCTACTTCCTTTCTGCTCAATCCACATCTCTGTTGTCTTCTGCTATCCCAAAGACTCAATTAGCAAAACAAGAGAGACTTTTGCTATCTGCCCTTCTCCTAGGCCTAAGTGAATTTTCCATGTACTGCACCTAGATTAAGTCAAAAATATCCACCATGTGTTATGTGTTGTGTTGTTGCCAAATGTGTGGGCAGCTTAGATTAGAGCAATAGTTCTCAAAGTGTAGTTTGGAGGTTCCCAAGACCCTTTCAGGGGATCTGTGAAGTCAAATATTTTTACATTTTTGTTTTAATTTATAATAGAGTAAATAGTGATATTTAAAGCCCACATAAACCAAATGGGATCCTCTATCATTTTTAAGAATGTAGGAGTCCCGAAACCAAAATGTTTGACAACTGCTTTGTAGTAATCCAAATCATTATTGCGCCAGCCTTTTTTCTTACACTTTATTCATTAAATACTTCCCCACAGTGAAATTCAGGTCGTTCTCGAGTTATGACCACAATTCAGCCCAAAATTTCTGAATTTCTGTGAAGTGAATCTGGCTTTCCCCATTGGCTTTGCTTGTCAGACCCCAGGACACTGCAACCGTCATAAATATGAACCACTAATCAGCCAAGCATCTGAATGTTGATCATGGGACCATGGGGATGCTTGCAAAGGTTGCAAGTGGGAAAAACAGTCATAAGTCACTTTTTCCAGTGCTGTTGTAACTTTGAATGGTCACTAAATGAACTGTTGTAAGTGGAGGACTACCTCTACCTCTAATGGGCATTCTTTTTGTGTCTTAAGCTTTCAGGGGCTGGAAATGACTTCCTCAAAAACAATCTGAATTTGACAATTAATATATACATGGATATAACTATGTAGTAGTCTATGGATGACCAACAAAAATACAAAAATGCAAATGCATCTTCATTCTCCTTTCTTCTAGGTCTTTTTCTTCATGATCTGTAATTTATGACCACTTGTCATTTTCCATCTTTATTAGGTTGTTTTGTTATCTGTCCCTATACATACACACACATACTTCAAACTTTGCAATTTCTTAATTTATTTCTTACTTCATTTAAGAACTAAGGTACTTCATGTTACCTTCCCCAAAATCCAGTGAAACCTGTTAGGCTGACTTGATGAATGGAGATTTAAATGTTTCACATTCTACATCTAAGACTTTAGACATGGCCTCAGAGTGATTTTTCCTAGCTTACAGCTACTTCTTTCTTGTACATGGATGGTACTAGTGATTACTTAAAGATCCATACACAAAGAACATAAAAGATAATGAAAGCTAAGGGGATATTGTTCCTATGTATATTGCTTTCAGATGTATATAAAATCAGAGAAGATTTTTCAATTTCATATTTCAAATCTGTTGTTGATACAGATATTCAGAGATGCCTATTCAAAAATATCAGATTTGCAATCTCCATCTGTATTTTTGCAGTCTCTTAGGAATAGGGAAAAACTCACAGATAAAACTATTTTTCTTTTCTCAGATGTCAGGATTTTCTAAACGGAAAAGAACTGCAATAAAACTAGACATTTCAAAAGATGAACTACCTTCCTTCCTTAAATCGTGAGTTAAAATTTATGATTAGTGTGTTCTAATTTCTATTCAATCTTTGTACCTGGAGTTGATATTAGGACATCTAGTAATATTTGTAGCATTTTGAGATTTGCTGAAGTTTACAGGCAATAAGTGTGTACATACAATGATAATACCTGGCTTGTTTGACTTGTTCATAAAGCCTAACAAAACCAATAAGTTTGAAAGAGTGAGAGTATCAGATAAATCAACAGGATCTTTTGCATACTGCTTCACTATGTTCACTGTTTCTGTGTTTGTTTTCTGCTCTCCTATGAGCTCATGATGTGAAAACAAGAAAGGGGAAAATGGATAAACATAAATATGGAATTTATCCATGCAAATTAAAATGTTTGCTATATCCTAGATATGGAATTTAGGGATAGAATTAGAAGAATTGTTTAGTGCACTTATTAAATGCTGTTGCTGGTTTTGTTAGGTTTTTTTATTCTTTTAGTTTGTGAAATCTATGCAGAAAAAGCTTGCTATGAGTTGATTGCAAAAATGCTTGAATCAATGGGCTGATTGCAAGCTCAAAATACAAAACCAGGCTATGAGTAATTGCTTAAAATTGTATAACTTTGTGTAACAATGGAATGCTTCTCCAACAAAGTTGCTAGTGGCAATAGCTAACTGGCTACTATTGTATCCACAATGCATTGTTGCAATTTCTTTCTAGAATTATGGGAACTTTAAAAAAAACAGGTGTTTCAGGTGTTGGGAAAGACACCTGAAGGTTCACAGATTAAGTGTGATTGGCATTCTGTCACTTGTTATAAATAAAAGATAAGTTTTCTTTCACCATGAATTTTGATATTTTGTTGTCATAAATTCATTTACTGATTGAGAATTTACTGATTGTGAATTGTGACTGATGCAAGTCTTTTGTCTAGGGCAACATATACATTTTAGCATCTAAATGCATGCAACTCCTTTGTTAAAATACCTCATATTTTAAGGACAGCGCGCTGTATAATCCCATTTATTACAAACTTCCCCATCTCTTGTGCAGATCTTCAGAATCAGAAGATGAACAATATGAAGAGGAATGGGTCCCCAAAAAGGAAGTCTCACATAAGGCCAAAGTGCCAAAACCCAAAGTACCAAGAGTTGAGAAAAAACCAGTGACCAAGAAGAAAGCCACTGTAGCTAAGAAAGGTACTAAGAAGCTAGCGATAAAAGAGGATCCGGTAAGTAATTGAAGCTAGGAAGCCATTTAGTTTTCAAGACATTTGAGAGGGAGTAAGAGAAGGCAAAGATTATTTTGTGGAGATTTATCTGTGTTCGTCACTATTTCAAATTCCCCTGATTTGGTTCAGTTCTTTTGCATAGATCCAACAACCTGATTTACCTAGAAACTTCTAAATTATATAAGTTATTGGAATGGAAAAATGGGAACTCTAAATGCACAGACACTGAGCTACATGCAAGAAAAATCTGCCCTATGTTTTTTCCTGACTCATTTTAACCTCTGTAATTGATCCAGCATAATTGATGTGAAATTCCTTGAAACATGATAATACTTTTGCATTTGAACCTTTGGGATGTATGTTGGAGCTTTTTATTATAAATCAAATAGAAATTATAATTTGCTCATATCATACTGTCATACTGAACAACAACCAAAATTCAAGTCCTGCTGGAAAGCATTCAAATAGTCCTTGGCTTACAACAGCAGTTGGGATTAGAATTGCCAGTATTAAGCTAAGTGATGGTAAAGGTGAGTGTCAATGACTATTCCAACAGTCCTATTTGCCGTGATTAAGCAAGGACCAGTTCCCATAGGCTTCCCTGTTGACTTGTGGGAAATCAGTAGGGAATGTCAGAAATTACAATAACATGACTATGGGGGTGCTGTGATGGCCAGAACTTCCAAGGACCCATCATAAGTCCTCTTTGTTCAGCACCATCACAAACTGTTGCTGAACAAATGATCATAAGTGAAGAAAGAGGGGTGGGGGTGCAGCAACAGTAGACATGGACTACCATTGTCTTCCCTTCTTTCTGGGTAAGGACCCAATAGGAGGCTACCCTTCTAGATCTTACTAAATAGGCAAAAACCCGCTGGGAAGAGGCAGTTCCAAATAATGCTGCTGGAGCTATATACGTGGTGCATAATACTCTTAATTGCAATCTGTTACCATAGAAAGCAAATTATATTAGGGATAATCATTTTTCTGTTCCAACTATGTGCCTGAAAATTGATTCACATTTGATCTTGAATCTTGGATTAAAGGAGAAAGTAGGTTGGTTTTAAGAGCAGTTATCTTCAGGTGCTTCTGATTGTTGACCTGTAGTCAGAGACAGTAGCAATGGTCCTTCCTGAGGCACTCATGTTTTCTGCACTTACAGTTTACTAAGCAGAATGCTGATATCTATAGTAGCTTTTCCCCCACTCGATGACATTAGTTCCATTCCTCCACCATCCTAAAGGGTATGACGATATGTAGTAAGTCATTGATGTTGTTTATGTTCAGACTGCCTGTGGTCAATATTAATATCTCTTAATATGTTTTGGTGGTTTGAGTAGGTAAGTCCTTTGCCTATTGCCATACCTGGAGAAACAGAAAAAAAGACAGAGGAAGATGTCACAATGAGATGTTCAACCAAAAAACCTGCAGTGAAGAAAGTTGGCAGCATTAAAGGTGAATCTGGCTCAGTAAATACAGATAAACCATCCACAAGTGCTGCAGTGTCTAAAAAAAAAATTAAGATGGAAGAGTCTGAAGAAGATTTTACATTTGATGAACCTCCCTTAAAAAAAATTAAAACAGGATGTCCTCAGGAGAAATCTGTAAAATATGTGGCAGGTGACAAACTGAATGGGGACCATAAAATGAACTGGGACATTGTAGAGGTATGTAGTGTTTTGATTTTTATAACAGAACTAACATATATCTATACTGTTGGAGGAAACTCTCTAGAATGAAGATGTACATCCATTTTATTTCTGATATAATACCTCATCTGGATGTATTCCAAAAAGTATTTATTTTTATAAAACAAACCACATTGTCTTCTCTCTTTATAATAAGAATTTATCCTGAGCATTAGCTATGGAACAGGAAGGTTACAGTTAGTATTATATTTCACAAGAAAATATCAAAAATGTTATTTTGTTACTTGCAAGTAAAAGAAAAAATATGACAGAATTTTTTTCAATGTTGACTTCAACTTTTGCTGGTGAAAGATTAGAAAATATTCCAGGATTTAGAAAGTGGTAAAAGAAAACATGCAAGATCAATCTTAGTTTGGTATGCTGTAGTAAAAATATATTCCAGCTCCATTTTTATCACATTGAAATGAGAGGCATGTTTCAATTTTCTGAGTGTTTTGGGGAACATACACATTGTCTTTTAATAGCAATAGCACTTAGACTTATATACCGCTTTATGGTGCTTTATAGCCCTCTCTAAGCGGTTTACAGAGTCAGCATATTGCCCCCAACAATTTGGGTCCTCATTTTACCTATTCGGAAGGATGGAAGGCTGAGTCAACCTTGATCCTGGTGAGATTCGATCTGCCAAATTGCAGACATCTGGCTGCAGCAGAAGTAGCTTGCAGTCCTGCATTCTAACCACTGTGCCACCGAGGCTCTTTGGAAAATATTGGGGAAGGAAAGATTTATCACTGTTTACCAGACGAATAAGAGTTCCTTCTATTTCTTTTTTGTCTTGTAATTTAAAAGAAAAAAATACTAATTGTTGTAGTGCAGGGGTATCAAGCTCGCAGTCCGAGGGCCGAATGCATCACGTGTTGGCCAGGCCCATCCCCGGTTTAGCGAAGGGAGGGAAAGTTGAGATATGTTACGTGACAATGCTGTGTCATTGTGATTTTGACATCCCTGTTTCTAGTGGGTGGTGAAACTCTTCATTCAGCATCTCACACATTCCCAAGAGCATGGTAGGCAGCTTGATGCTATGTGCCCCCATTATGTAATAAACATTTTTTCTCAGTTTCTGAAACTGTTTAACTGTATTTGTTAATGTAATTTTTAAAGGAAGCTGCCATTCTAATAAACATCCTCATCAATGATTTTATTTATATCTATGAGGCTTAAATTTCTCTCCCCCTCCTTTTCTCCCCCATTCTAGCAAATATCTGCTTCAGTGGTTTTATTTATTTCTGAGAAGCTTCTAATCCTCTTCCCTTCCTCCCTCCCTCCCAACATTGATTAGTTACAGTAAGCCAAAGTGCTGGGAAAAGAGAAAAGTTAGTGGAAGCTAAATTGTAGAAAGTGTACATGTTGTGGAGCGGCGAAATAACTGAGGCGAACACAGAGCAAACTTCAGCTTTTACTTTATTGTAACAATAAAGGGTTGCCGCGGCTGCCGCGCTAACAAGGCAGCCAGCTGACGGACAACAGCTGATGCCGTTTGACAGCTCCCTTTTATAGCCAGCTGTCAAATGGCATCAGCCAATAGGAATTGTCCATGTTCCCGCTGGAAACACAGACCGGAGTGAAGACTTCAGCTCAGTCTTTTCCGAACGCCACAGTACAGAACTGCTCCTCTGGTAAATGGATGGATGCTTGCACCTGATCACGGGAACTATAAGAGACATTTTGTGGGCATGTTAGGATTCTCAACATTTGGAGTGTGGCTCTCAGTTCAAAAATCTTACTTTTGAAACTGGATTGACAATACCTGTCAACATTTTTTCTATTAGTACCCCAGGAAATGCAATTAAGATACTGTGTTACAGTGCTGGTATTCTACCAGTTTGCCCCAGTTTGACGAAACCGGTAGCTTTGAGAATCATCCGTGAGCGAACCAGTTCACTCCAACGATCAGCTACTGGGCCTGCCCTCCCATCCCAGCTGTATTCTGACCTTTATTTTCTGCTTTTCAAGCTCAGCTGTTTCGTGTGGCACAGTGGATTGCCGCGCGTCAGCTGTTGAAGACATAGGGAGAGTGCAGGATTGCAGGAGGTCAGCAGCAAACCCTCTGCCTGCGCGCAAAGAACACACTCACCGAAATGGTTGTTATACTGGTTGAGTCAACTCTCAGATGAGTAGCAACCACAAGGGTGTTTTTCCCATTCTCTTTTTATGAAGTAACTAATACCTGAGAAAGGGAATATTCAAGTACACTTTTATAATGATGAAGATCCTCCCAATACTATTTCTTAGAATTTTGCCTCCTTTCCACTCTTCAAATTTTCAGGAATGAGAATGAGAATGAGTGAAGTTTGTAAATAAGTATAGTTATTCTTGTATGTTTGCCTTATTAAGTAAATTGCTGTAAGATGATAGCCATAACCATTTCTTCTCCAAGTTTAACATTTTCAGAATCTTTTGAGAGAAAGTCATACTTGGGCCTTTTTACTGTGGGTTGCAGGTTTTGTCACAAAGGACTGATATTGAAGCATGGGTGTGTGCCAATATAATCAAGCTTTTCAATGATGATAATACAATCCCCTTCATTGTTCGGTATCGAAAGGAACTTATCAATAATCTGGAAGCTGATGTGCTGCGTGAGGTGCAACAAGTAATGGAAGAACTACAGTATGTATTAAAGCATTGGGATGGGGGTAGAAAGAGAGAGTAAGCAGTACTTAAGCAATTACTGCAGTATTGTGCGTGTTAACAGAGGAGTTCATGGAGGAAAGCTTACAGATCTCATATCTTGTCTGATGTCCAATCATGGAGAGGCTTCTTTTTAACATTCCTGGATTGATACAAAATATTATGATATAAGCAGCCATCTGCAAACTTTGCAGTTATCAGTGAAAATATTGCCTCTCTATATCAGGGAAGCCAATTGGGGAAAAAAGTTTTGAAATCTCTGCCCCAAGGCTGATTCTAAGTAGAAAATTGTTCATCTACTGGAGATTTTGTAACCACATTTTTTCTCAATGAGTCTTGACAAAGAGATTCAATGAGAAACTGTTGGAAAGGATCACTTTCTTGTTAGGCAGTTGTTAGAGAACTTGACAACCCTTATGCTTTGGCCAACTAGAATAGAGCTCTGCCTTTAAGAAAAAGGTTCAAAGCTTTCTAGCAATTCCGCAATTCTTGGAACAGAAATGTCATCCAATAGTATCTGACAGCAATTCCTTCTCTACTTTCAGTCACTTGCATGGCCAGTATTATCATGAGGGGGGTAAATGCAATAGAAAAAGCAAAACTAGCTTTGATTTTAGTTTTCTTTAAAATTCAAGAAAATGAAAATAAATTTGTTTAAAACTCAATTATATAAATGATCCAAGATTTGGGTATAACGTGAAACTGTGAGTAATTATCAGAATCCAAATCTTCCATTTTCTTCTTTCATACTATACTCAAGAAATGGGCAGTTTTAAAGTATGTGAGACTGTGGACCATCTAATCTTCCCATTCTGACTTTTAATAGCTCTTCATTGTATCTCTTAGGAAAATTTAAATAAAAGGGTACATTTTCATTTAAGTGATTAACTTGAAAACTCTCAGTGAAAACTGATTACTTTAACTGTGTTTCTACAAGAAGAAACTACTCATGCATTGGTTATGATTTTCACTTAAGAAAGTGCCTTTTCTATTGAGCCAACGGAACAGTTTAGTCTGAGAGTCCCTTTGAGCAATATATATATGGAAGGTTTCACAGTGAGGTGATACTGCCTTAGGGATGCAGCAAAGTTAGGAATAGTATTTATATAAATGCTATTGAATACAAATTTTTAATTCTATCTATGCTTGGTTTTAGGACTTTAGCAAAAAAGGTTCATGTCTCAATTCAAAAACTTGAAAAAGAAGGAAAGCTGTCAGAAAGTGTTTTAACTTCATTATTAAACTGTAAAACTTTGGAGGAGCTGGACCATGTGGTTAGTATAATATCTTAATGCAAATTTTCATTTACCTTATTGTGCATTGGATTTATTTCCAAACATTGCTAAACTCTTTTATGGAAATTGTGGCCATAATCTTTTAGAAGCCATTTGATACTAGGTTAGATCATTACTATATTATCTAATAACAGTTCTACACAGTTTAAGATTTTAACTTTTCTCTGCGAGATCTCTTAATGCATCACATTACTGAGCTACTGAAATATGGCTCAATCCTGGTTCATATATGATACAAGCTATTCTCTCAGGCAAGAGAGAGTTGTAAAGGCAAATTACCAAAAGCATAAAAAGGAAGGAAGAGTCAAGACTCATGGTAGTTACTGGAAGTGCAGTAAAATCATAGGGCTTTTAGTATTAATGCCATGTATATTATTTTTACATTATTTGCATCATTATAGCATTATACTAGTGATGAAAAGCATGAAGTTTGATCTGTTGCATGCAAAATTATGTCTCATTAAGCTTTGCTAAATATAGGTTTCAACTGTAGTTATTATTATTATTATTTGTAAAGATGGCTCTTTGAATTTCACCAATGCATTTTTTATTCAAAATCTATTATACCAATTGGAACTAAAATAGATCTGAAATGAAAAAGAAGTAAGGCAATTAAAAGTGTTGTTTGCTAGTCTACAGAGTGAAAATTGAGTTAAGACTGCTTTAGCCTTAGCTGAAATATTTCTCTCCTTTCAGTCAGTATAGCATGTACAGAAATATGAAAATTCTTTGCCTTTGAAGAAGGCATTTGTTCAAAACATTCTCATTGCATAATTGCTTTTAGTTAACAGTTTGAAGCTGGCTTTTATAAGTCATTAGATTTGAAATCCACATTTTTGCTCCCTATGAACTAAGACTGGTATCCTATTCCCCCCCCCCAAAGTGTGGGAAATCTCATAAAACTCAGTGTTATATTTTCATAAGCATATGGAATTATGCTATAAACATGTACTCTAAAAATTAGACTTGAAATATCCTTGGAATTATGAATCATAGGAGAAGATTAAGGGTTATGAATGAATTGCTACCCAGGAAAGATTGTTAGCAATTATTGACCTTTTTCATTAATAAATACTTCCTAAAGGAAGCCTGGGTTTCATTATCAGGATACACTCTTGGTCTACCTTCTTATATAATCCCAACTTTAGAAATAACAGTGGGTTTCAATAGGACTTCAGTAGGGTTTGCCCCTAGCATTGGTGTCTCACACACACACACACAGAGTAGTCACTCTTTATTGAATAAGTGACACTCAGATTCTCACTTTATGCCAAATATAAAATATTTGGGTTAAATACTAGGGTTGGCTGGCTTCATACAGCACACTAAGCTAAGCAAACCAGCTACGTCACAATTTACCATGTGTGAACTAACCTGAGTTAAAAGAAGAATGATGACTATAACAATATTTTTAAATAAAGCAGTTTATTTATAGCATAAGGATAGGCGGGGATGGGATGCTACCGGTTCTGCCTGGCTCTATAGAACCGGTAGCTCTGAAGAGCAGCAGACACTGAACCAGTTCTGTGTTTGCTGCTGTTTGGCCCACCCGCCTGCCCAGGCTCTTACCTGTCCTTTATTTCCTGCTTTTTCAACCTCAGCTGCTTTGCGCGGCACAGCTGAGGTTGAAAAAGCAGGAAAAAAGAGGCTTTTAAAATGTTGTGCACCCACGTGCAACACTTTTCAGCTGTCCGGGTGGCACAGCTTAAGGTTTTTTACACGCGCGCGCAGCAAAACGTAGTCACTGAACCAGTAGTAAACACCGGTTGAATCCCACACCTGGTTATAGATATATTGTATATGGCAGACTTGCTCACTGTGTGGGTCAGGAGGGCTTTGGCTATTTTCACTGGGATGACCAAAACAATGAAGAGGTAAAAATGTAACGATAGATTTAAGTTAAACAAGGTTAAATTCTCATTGAATGTTAGAAAAAAAACTTGAAATGCTGTACAGGTACTATTCAACTTACAACCACAATTGAGCCCAAAATGTATATTGTTAAATGAAAAATTTGTTAAGTGAATTTGTCTCATTTTATGATTTTACTTGCCACATTTGTTAAGCGTATCACTGCAGTTGTTAAATTAGTAACATGATGGTTAAGTGAATCTAGGTTCTTCATTGACTTTGCTTATCAGAACATCACAAAATGACTCCTGAACTCTGCAATCGTCATAAGTATGAGTCAGTTGTCAAGCATCTGAATGTAAATCATGTGGCCATTGGGATGCTGCAATGGTCGTAAGCATGAAAAATGGTCATGTCACTATTTTCAGCGCCGTTGTAACTTCAAACAGTTACTAAATGAACTGTTGTAAGTTGAGGACTACCATATAGGTAATCAATTACCTAGGAGCCCATTGGACCAGTTAATTGATCTCTGATAATGCTGTGATTCTATATACTAGATATCATCACTTTGTTTTCATCCTGTAGACAGAAAAAGCATAAAAATGTGAAAATTTGCGACAATAAAATTACATACATACACATGCATGCATAAACACATACACAATATATGTATAGCCCTTATCGCTTAGACTCATACGATATTATCTATTATAGTATGCACCATATAAAACTGGAAGCAAAGGAACTAAAGCACAAAGAGCTAAACAGTTGGGCTTGGAACAGGCAGCCAACTTGCTCATTGAGAATCCAAAGGAACTCAACTTACTCTTTTACGTCAAGTCCAATGTCGAAGGTAAGAATGTATTTTTTTAGAAGTATTAAGAGTATATAAACAGAAATATTTTACTGAGTAAGAGTGGTTGTTTGAGTATGGTTCTGCAGTTTGGTGGAAACTTGTAGCCAGTGAACACTAGCTCCTTTTGAAAACAGCAAAGGGCTTTGTCTGCAGCAGATCCAACCTTTTTTCTGAATTATCTATTGTCCTGGTTAGAAAGTCTGGAGGCCTGGTGATAATCAATAGAGACAGTACTGGGTAGATTAACTTGGCTTGCGATAATATTCTCTCTATGTCTTTTCTTCAGATGCTTGCTGAATATGAACAGAAACTAATTAAGTGGATTGGAGAACTTTCCCCCCAACCCACCCCAATGCACTGAGGTTCCCTTTGTCATTTTATAATACTGTATACTCTTGGCTCTCTACAGTATGAAAGCTACTTGTTCATGTATAACATTTCCATTCCTCACCAATAATCCTCAGGCTTATTCAGCCATACAAAAGTTTTTAAATATGCTTAATACTCTTGAATAAAATGACTGAGATTTACTTTGACAAAGAAGTTAGTTCCAATAAAGCAACATGTTTTCTAGTAGGCTGGTAAAAAAAAAGCATGTGCTGTTTTCTACACTCCCTAGAGATCTCTAGGGTGAAAAGGCTGAGGTAAATCAAGAATACATAAATGTCTTTGATCCCAAATGAGCCTCAACAACATCAGCTTCCTCCTGATTAGTGAAATATTTAGAAGATAATGAAACTTGCATCCATGTTTTAGTAAGCTGCCAAACATAGATTAAAAGTACAGAAGTTTCAACACATTGTAATATAAATTATAAAAAGATTAGTGACTGTGCTTCAAAAAGATAAAAATGAGGCAAATCTGCACTTAATCAATAAGGAGATGACTGAAGGAGATAGATTTCAGCTCTTTGAGAAAGATCTAGTTAGGCAATAGGCAATGTAAAGATTGCTGGAACTCTCGGCTATTGTTGTAGGGCCAAAAACAGAATCTTGAAAGCTTGACCTGCCCTGTCTTCTACCATATAAAATCAAAGTGGTTTTTAAAATCTTGTTTTCACAGTTGTTTATTGTCTCTTTTTTTCTTGCTAACAGCGCTTGGATAGCTTTGTGTTATCTCTGTTTTCTTCTATAGGACAGGATGGTTTGGGAAAGAGTTGAGGAAAGTGTTTGGGTCTGTAATTCATTCCATAACACCAATCCAAGGTTTTCTTTGCATGCAGGAGGGGAGACTGAATCTAATGGAGCACAGATATGACCTTGGGTTAAAGTATGCAGTGATTACTAATAAAACATTAATTTAGATCAGGGAAACAATAACGCTTTGAGGTAAAATGAGGAAAAGAGTATTATCATAGACAAGACAATCTCTACATCTGCTTTCTCTTAAGCCAGATAGTCCGAGCCTGGGGCTCTGAAGGAGTCATGAACTGTAATAATCATATTATTTATTACTTTCCCCACAGAACAGTTAGCTTGTTAATCTTTTGCCATTAAGATTTTTGTTAATTTTGTTAATACTATTATGATTATAATAAAGTTGATGGGCAAGTATTGTAATTAACTGCTTCTGTCCCCTGAGACAAAGAAAATTAATTGTGAAAGAAATGATATATGTTAAGAGTATAATGTTTACACAATACAGTGTAATTATAGATAAATCTGTAGGGGGCAATCTTAGATAGGGTACTGAACAGTCTTTCCAGTTCATCTTGAACAAGATTTTTCTTTTTGGAAAAAAATGCTAATATTTACTAACATTTTGTTAAAATGAATTCTATAGCTGTGAGGTACTGTTAACTGAACTTTATGATAGTTTTCCACAAGACTTCCTTGTTGATTTTAGCAACAGGAACATTCTTGGTTCACACTTTTTGTATAACTCTCTTAATGGCTTGTCACCAGGCTAGGTCTGGCACTCATCAAAAAGACAACTAGAGGTGTCTATTCCTAGTGTATTTTAATGGGCAGGAAGTAGGTTTGAAGCCATCAGTTGTTGTTACACATAGGCTGACTGTGAAAGGGGAATTATATGGTTGAGTTAGCTGTGAAATGTTTCAGTTCAGGTGCAGCATAGAAGACAAATGTGCAACATTGTTTTTTGTGGCTGGGAAAAGGATGTGAAGTGCCTGGAACATTTAGGCCTGGTGTAAGTAGAAGTGTGACCTTCTCTTGCTTGAGATCAGAACAATTCTTGCTGCATGTGTTGTATAATTTTCATCTTCAGCTGATTTTTGGATTTTGTAAGCTCCCCTTAAAGCTTAAGTACTTAAAACCAAATATTTTCCTTTAGGACTTTCCACCATCGAAGAAGTAAAATCAGGAGTGCAGCATATCCTGGCTGACATGGTTGCTAAAGATAAAGAAACACTGGATTTTATCAGAAATTTGTAAGTGATTTTGTCATAGATGTTAGGAATGTAAGTCACCTAACAGGTATTTGGGTTGGAAATATATAAACCAGGATAGACATTTTAATACTGTATCTTTAAGAAAATGCAAAAACTGTAGTTGGGTGTGGTTTCTCAAATGGCCATAAGATGGAGCCAAAACCTGGGTTGTTTAGTCTTAGTCTCAGAAGAGAGTGTATCTCAGTGAGTCTCTGTTTTCCTTCTGTTGGAGAGTTTTGCCGTTCCTCCATTTTTCCTGTATTGACTGTTATTCCTGGATTTGATGTAAGTCTGATACTGAACTGTTTTTGACACTGGACTTTGTTATTGGATTATCCCTGGACTAAAAACTGACTGATCTTCCCTGTGAATGACTTTGGACTGTGTTTGAACTTTGATTAAACGTTTCTGGAAGTAAAAACCTACATTTACTTTACAGTGTATCTGTGTGCTGTGTGTGTGTATTATTCAAACACTACTCTCAAATACATCTCCCTGTATGCGCTCATTCTCCTAACGGGGAATTACCTCAACAATAGACATATTCTTTTGTTAGAGATTGGTAACATTGCATTTTGCCAGTCCTGTAGATTTGCTGAAAGTCTTTGGTCCTGGGTTGAATATATTATTCCATACGTTCAGACAAAATTTTCTGGGGAAGGAAGACATTTGATATTTGTTGCCAGCTTCCCACAAGGAAATTCAATAGGAAACAGGAAGTCTGAAGTTGTTCCCATTCCCACTGATTTTTTTCATGTCTATGGTCATTCTGTTTATTTAGAAAAGGAAGGAAGGAACAGGAAAAAAGGGATGGAAGAAGTGGACAGGAGCGAGCAAGGAGGGAGGAAGGTTGGTTGGTTTCCAATCTCCCTGCCAGATTCCCACAAGGAAATACAATAGAGAAGTTGGTAGGAAGTCGGAAGTTGCTCCTGCTCCCACTGCTTTTTTCTTGGTGTGGACATTCTGTTTCTCTAGTACTATGAAGCGGTATATAAGTCTAAGTGCTATTGCTATTGATTGCCAGTAGAGTTATTCATCCCTCCAGTCTCAGATCTGATTTTTTTTTTCTTGGAGAGAGTTTAAGCTAAGACAAAAGCAATAAACCACAAGATCACTTAGTACAGGGGACTTTTTCTGGATTGACGACAGTGCTCCGATTATAAGGGCCATTTTCAAAAGTGTCTGTTCCAAAGACTAATATGTAGGATCAGGATGGAAAAAATTAAAATCAATTTCATTCATTTATATCTAATTAAAGTTAAATGTAATAGGCATTAAATATAGCCATGCATTTAATAAATTATCCTGTTACGACATTAAACTTTCTATTTTGATATCAAATGTCTATGTTGATTCTCAATCATCCAGGTCATGGTTGTCCCAAAGATGCTTTTCAAAAGGCAACTGGACTTTCTTGTTTTTTTCTTTGAAAATGTGTCACTGCTCATCTAGAAAATTTCTTCAGTTCTGACTGAATGATCGGGAATGGAAAGATTTATATTTCTTGGCAGTCATTTGGTCATTACAAATTGTTTTTTGGGCTACCAGTTTTTGGAAAGCACATAACCTATTTTTAACTTGGCATTACGAGTGAAATATATCAAATTAATTTTGTAATATGATGAAGTTATTTTTATTAATGTTGCTATCATTCAGATGAAATTCTCTTGACTAAAGGATTTTTTTGTTTGTTTTAAAAATACAGATGTCAAAGAAAATATATTTGCATTCAGTCATCTCTAGCAAAAGTAACTTCTAAAAACGTCAATGAAAAAAATGTGAACAAATTTCATCTGTACCAAAATTTTTCTTGCAACATAAAAAGCATTCATCATCACCAGGTATGTTTGCAAATTGTCTAAAGAAGTACCTCTTAAGTAAGAAAACAAAAAGCTATATTTCTCGTAAGAAATTTGTTATGTGCTATAGTAATTAAAGTGTTGACTACTAGTGGGGAGACCTGGGATTTGGTCCATTCTCAGCCATGGAAGCATAATGAATCACTTTGAGCCAGTCATTCTCTGGCAGCCCAGCCTACTCAAAGAGTTGCTGTCTTATGGGGAAAAGGAAGAAACCTGCGATCCTGAATGAAAGGCAGATATAAATGCAGTAGAGAAAATAAACAATCTAGTTCCTGAACTATTTTCCTGTCGCCTGGGTAGTCTTGTGCATAAAAAAGAAAACATGTTTTGTTTCAAACCGAAAGGAAGCAAATTGTGGCTTAGAAATTTCCCTGTACTCTTCTGGATCGATCCCAGCTGGCCAAACCAATGTTTGGTACATTTGGATTCTTCCAGATTTTAACTGTAACAAATTGTGGAAAGGTCTTAAGGAGTGAGTAGACTTGAGTTGGTATGCCTTGCCCCTCTCTCCTTCCTGCCACCGGCTCTTTGTTCCTGCTAATGCCCTCCTTTCCTGCTTCCTCAGCCTCCATGCATCATTTTTTAAGTCAAGTCTGGTATGTTCATGGAGAAGACTCAAGTGAACTGGTTGGATGTATAATACCTTGTTTGTGGGGGTGGAGGGGGGTAAGCCAGTGGCTATGCTCCGTGATAAACCTTGATTATTTTTTATCGTATTTTATAGAATAAGCCATAGAGGCTCAGTAAGCTATACAAACCACAATGGCTGGGTTCTCATACGATAGTAATGTAAAGATGAATGGAGGGAAACTATTTGGGAGTAGTTTATTGTGCTCTCCTCAGATTGGCCATGTTCCTGTTGTTTTAGATAGAAAGGGATTCATTCCCCTTATTTTGTGATTTACTGCCTTTTGTCTCTTACGCTGCAGTGCAGCCCAGCCATAAGTGCCAGAGATATCGCTCTTTGACAGGAATCAGAAGTAAATGACAAAAAGTAGAAGTAAAGTTCTACTTAGGCCTAGCCATTGGAGTCTGGAACAGCCAATGCCAACCAAGAGGCTCTTGTGGCTTCATGATGAATGGATAAATTGAATCTGTGATTCAAAGAATTTCCAAACTCACTACCTCCTCTCAGTTGAGTTCCTGAACGAGGGATATAAATGGAGGGAGCTGACTTCAAAGAATCTGTGAGAGGGAATTGGGGTTTGGGTAGAAAGATGGATAGAGTGAAGTTCTGCTTTCTTACCCAAGTATATCTTTCTGCAGTCTGAATGAATGGTTTAAAGCAGTCGTCCCCACAAGAAGCGAACCATTACTCTTATCTTCACAAATAGACAAAAGGCTCCACTCTCTAATCTTCAGTTCTCATTATAGATATTGTAAATAAGCTCCTTACAAAAATACTGCCTTGCTATTCTTACAGCACCACAGTAGAATATTTTTAAAAAATAGGAGTTGGCTCTCCTCAAAATGCTCTAAGAAGAATATGCGGATTTGCTGCTGAATTTTAGTTTGAACTCCTATTGTACATATATGTATGACAATGTAGAGTGCATACCTTGTATTCTATTAAGAAGGTGTGGGATCAGAGATATAGTAATCATACTTCCATTCTCCACCTCTAAGATGATCATAAATACCAGTTTCTTTGTTGAGATTTTTGACTGAAGGAGTATAGGTTCTCCAAACCAAGCCCAAATTGTAAACCTCATTGGATTTTACAAATCTGCTGTCTGATCTTTCTCAGCCCCTACATGAGTGGCTCCTAAGATCAACCTGTGCTGTCTAAGGTTTTTGGAAATTGACTTATTTTTCAGTGAGCTACTCGACCATTTTGAAACATATCTAGCCTATGGACATCAAACAAGGAAGGAGAAAATGCAGCTGTGGTTTAAAAGGGGTAAATTTTCCTGTTAAGAGTGGCAATTAGCCAAGTGAAAAGAGTTGCATTAGGCCTTTTCAAAAAAGGGAAATTGTTTTCTCCAGAGATAAAAGTGAGTTTGTACCTTTTATTCTAGGATAATGGCTGAGGAAGGTGGAAACATTGTAGTTTCTCCCTTGGGATTGACTGATAAGAGTTCAGAATGTTTTCTTTGCTCTTCCTGACCATGATTTGAATTATGCCATGAATCCCATACAAAGTTCACAATTGTTTCACTCTTTTCTACATGTGGCCACATGGAATCATATTATTTGGTCTTGCCTCCCTCCCTTCAAGGTTTTATGGAACACCAATAGGGAGGGGGTTACATGGATTTTAGAGGGGACCTCATTCCAAAGAAAGGTACCATAACAGAGAAGGCATGCTCCCTGGTCTTGGTAAATAACACTGTTTCATGAAAGAAACCCAGGACATACCAACTCTGCCAACATGTCCTGGCTTGGCAAAGGCCATAGGAGATAAATAGTCTTTCAAATAACCTGCTTTTATGCCATACAGGGCTTTCATAGGAATATAGGAGGCAGAGGTATTAGGTATATTGACTGCCTTGAGTTCACCAAATATATTTTTTTAAAAGGTTAACAATAATAATAACAATAAAAACATTTGAATCACACTTGGAAGCATACTGGCAGCTACTGCAGCTCATAGAGCAAAAGTGTCTTGTGGGTATATTGAGGCATGCCTATCACTGTCTATGTACTGCATCCTGGACAGGTTGAAGCTTTCTTGAGAGGTTTTCCAGGCCAGTCCCATGTAGAACAAGTTGCTGAGCCTTGAGGTGACTGATTAAAGAAACTCCCAATCCAGGAAGTGGTGCAACTGATGGAGCTGTGCAAAAACCTCTTCGTCCATAGTGTCACCAGCTCATCAAGACACAACATCAAAAGCCTCAGCTAACCAACCTGAAATCGAAAGGTATAATTGGTATCATCCACATACGGATAATACCAAATTCAAGATTGGCAGATGACCTCACCTAGAAGCTTATTGTAGATGTTAAACATGAAATGAGAGAGCATTGAACCTCGCAACATCTCACATAAGGGTCTGGTGCGCATCTCTCCCTTCATACCTGCCAATGCCAACTGGTACCAGCCATAGAAGAAGGATTGGAGCCACATTATTATCCCCCACATTTCCTACTCCTGGAAGAATATCATAGTTCACAGTACTGAAGGCCACTGAAAGATCAAGGAAAACTAGGACGGATGCGTTACTTCTATACTGGCTTCACCAAGGACATTAACAAGTGCAACCAAGGCTATCTCAGTATCGAAATCCATCTGAATTGGGTCTAATAATCTACTTCTTCCAGGATTTCCTGCAACTGCATACTGAACGTCTTCTTAACAACATTCTCCCAAAAGGGAAGTTTAGAGACAGGACAATTGTCTAAAATCTAAAACAGAAGAAAACTTTGCTTTCTTCAAGACTGAAGGCACCAACCTATAGCCAACACTATAGTCACCAACATCTTTAACCTCAACTGCCTTTGAAGAACCAGTTCACAAAGTAATAATGCCTAACCAATAATGAATAACAGTATCAACATGTATCAAAACATGTATCAAAGATCTTTCAAATGTATTGTATCTGCAGCATATAAAGGATGAGAGTGAACCTTTTATAAATATTCTCTGAGGGATTCAAAATAAAATATTTTTCTTGCTGAACAAGTTGGTTTTAAGTCATGCAAAACAGATCTTCTATTCTTTAAAACTGAAACCAAGGCAATAGAAGATATTCCAAATCTGTATTCCAAATGTTATGTTGTTCACATTTATTTTGGATGCTCTTTTTTTTTAAAAAAAAAAAATCTAATAAAACATTGCTAATATTATTTCAGTAGAGGCTTTCTCCAGCAGTCTTAATGTCTCAGATTTCAGAGGCTGGTGATGCCCAGGAATTGCGCCTGATGAACTGTTTTGTTTTAAAATGCAACTTTGATGTCCCTTGAGAGAGGTGTTTTAATTTTCGTCCCTCTTGTCGCAATAGAATAAACCAGGCAACTCTTTGCTTGTGAATGTGCCGCCTTTTCCTCAAACTTGCCCTTTGTTTTGGCAGTCAGGGTACCTGATGTTAAAATATTTCACATGCAATTTTTATTGTTTGCTGTACTGTTCAGTGATATGTCAAGCCTGGTATGTCAACAAGCACCAGAAAAGCTGAAGAATATAAATGGGTGTGATGTCTTCAGGTCACTTTTAGACCATTGTGTTTAACATATGTGACATGTCTGAGTTAGCTGGTGATTGAATTAATGTTCATGATGGACAGGGAATGCTTGCTTGTGACAGGCAGAGGCCTATAGCATCCATCAACGTGTGCAATGACATGGGTATGTCAACTTTTAACAGCTTTTTAATGGTTTTTGCAAGTCTAATGTATTAAAAATGCATGGTTTTGTTAACATTTAGGCGCACATGGACAGCAAGTGTACACAGCAATCATCTGCTTTCTCTCTCCTGACAGTTTAAATGCATGTTTGTTTTATTTAATGGAAATCTTCCATCAAGTGAATCAGAAAGTGAACATAGAGAGCAACCTTATACAATTTTACACATTCTAAATGTTTTGGACAGCAGTTTTCATTATCACCAGTCAGCATGGCCATTGGAATGATGTTAGTTGTAGTCTGACATATCTGGAGGATACTGGTTAGGGAATACATGTAGAATAGTGGTTAGCTTGCTGAACAAAGTCTAGACAGGGTTTTTTTTTCAGAGCAAGCAGTACGTTGTGACAGTTACACTATCTCAGCTGGAACCAACAATTTATAATTGTTCCAGGGAAAATGGAAAAAAATCTTGACATAATTAGTAAAAATAACTACTACATTTTAGTTCAGTCATACTACAGTTTAGAAATTTCTTTGAACATGCAGTGTTGTAGAGGATATCACGTGCAAAATTTAAGAAGAAAATTAATGATAAATTCTTTAACAGCTAAATATCTGGGAAAGAACCAAAATATGTTTAAAGAAACACTGTACAGCTTTTTGGAATATGACTGATCTTGCTTGCTCAAGTATCTGTCAAACATGAGATATGAATATTTGAATATTAAGACTAGAAAACTATAAAAGAAAAATTCATATTGAAGTCAATGAATGCACAACTTAGAGATTTCTTCTTCTTTTAATTGTGTGATTGAGTCTCCTCCTGCTGCAAATCCTGTTAGGTGGGAATGAACCCTCAGTAGATATTCCCAGGTATCTGGTTAGGATGGATAAAACTATGTGCAAAAGGCAATCTCACAGATACCAAGATCCTGAGTCAGCACCATAATTTGCACTCAGAAACAGTTAATCAGTGTAGCTACTGCAACAAAGATGTAATGTGGCAATATCACAACTTCCCTGTGAGCATGTTGAGCCATTGAATTTTGGACAACTGAAATCAACAAGGATAACAAATTACCACAATATAACTGGCAAGGGAAAAGGTGACTGTATCACAACATCCTAGTCCAGATAATTAACAGGTGCATCAGCCACGGCTATTGTTGCAATTTTGCCTGCTCTTTGAGCAGAAGGTAAGAATCTCAGAAAATTGTGAGCCTGATCTTTCTGGAAAAGCACAAATCCATTTAGGAGTAAAGTTGGTTCAATCCTGGAATTGGTAGATTTCTGAATTAAAATCGCCATTCTGTTTTGCTTGGGTTGAGTCTTTTTTGGCCCACTCAGATTCTGACAATCTCCAGACACTGAATGAGGACTTCTCATTAACTTTAGGGTGAAGTTAAACAGCATCTTGACATTTAACCCAAACCAACAAATGACTTCTTCCAACAGACTTCTGACGTTTACTGACAGAAGAAAAGTTCAAGCCCCGAGTCACCCCATAAAAGAGTCCTTGTTGGCATTTCCTCTTATACCCTGAAAAGTTGCTAGTGGACTTGTCACTCAAAATGGTACCTCCAATTCCTAATCTTCACAAGGAGTCCAGAACAATACCATGGTTGATAGTATCAAAGGTTGCTTAGAGTTCTAGGAGGAAATGTTTCTTCTTTCCCTCCAAGTTCCATCATAGGTGATCCATGAGAATGACCAATACAGTTTCCATGCTATGCTCAAAACCAGACAGCCACAGATGCAAATGTTCCATATTTTTCAAAGGTGTAATTTCAATTTCTTCCATAGTTACAGTCCCCTAAATGGAGAGGTTGGAGATTGGAGGACAATTATCTAGTTCCCTTGAATCAAGGATTAACAGTTGCATGGATATATGTCCATGTGAAGCCTGAAATCTAAGCATCACAGATTTTATTCCAGGAAAAGCTGGATTCTGCCATTTATACATATTATAAAATTTCAGCTATATAGTTTATCTTTATTTGTCAAAGTTTTATTTGCAATTTTGTTGTGGGAGAAATGATAGAATTTGGAATTAAGAAAAATTGGTTGGGTGATAATTTAAATCTTTTGGCTATCAATCTATTAATGTAGATCTCTATCTCTATGTGTCATAAATTTTTGCTGTTCATATTTGGGTTTTAGATTCTTGCTATTAACCGAGGAGAGAATCTGAAAATCTTGAAAGTAAAGGTCAACGTTCCTGATGGAGTAAAGAATGAATTTTCTAGGTGGTGTGTAAATGAAAGGTTTGTATAAGTATGTCTGTGTCAATGTTCTGTTGTTCTCATTAATGAATCATACCAAATGCATGCATTTTTAAAAATTTCATCTGAATTTGAGTTTTTCAAGATGAGGATAGGCAAGTGTATTTTGGCTATCTGTATGGTAAGGGTTTTGGCTTCCCACATGGAATAGGGAGTTGTCCATCATTAATTCGAGGCTGTGTACACGTAGTCCTCAATGTACGAGTGTAATTGAGCCTGAATTTACAGTTGTAACTTCTTATGGTTGTAAATCAAGGCATCATGTGGTCAGACCTGATTTTTTTGGTGGGGGGAATTTTGGGGGCAGTCATTAAGCAAATGCTGCAATCATTAAGCGAATGTAGCAGTTGTTAAGTGAATATATCAGTTATCAAATTTCCCCAATGGACATTTTTTTGGCCAGAAGCCAAATGTAAACACCAGAAATTGGCAACAAAATATCACAAATTGCAATTGTGACTGTGGGACACTGCAAAGGGCTGTAAAAATGACTTGGTTGCCAAGCACTCAAGATATGATCATGTGATTATGGGGGCAAGATACAAATTTTCTGTGTACGTTTTCTAACCTACTTGAGTCTAGTACCAAATATTAAAGTGCAAAGAATTAGATACCTTTTGTAGATCACATGGATGTTCTGAAAACATTTCAGAATTTCAAATTATGAGGTTTAATTTTGTAAATGCTGTGGTATACAGTTTAGGCTGTAAACTCATAGATTTGTCTTTTTTAATGGAAGAAGTTCCACTAATTGCGTAGGGGTTTTGAGTCATATGTTGCTTATTCTTAAATTATTTATTAGGTCTTCTGTGAATATTTACATATCTTAGTTCTTGAATCACTGACATTTGTGTGTGATATATCATTAACAGACAAATTATTTCTCCCACTCTTGGTTTACTATTTATGTATGTTTTTTGTTTTTCAAGGTAGACTTTTGGGCCAGTGAGAAATAAATGTAAAACAATTATTTTTCAAATGTAGTAAACTATTTTCTAATGAATGCTTGAATTAGCAGAAATTAGAACTAGAACTCATGGCCACATTCATGTTTAATACTAAAAGTGTGCTATCTCAATATCAAATGAGGAAGAAGAGTATTATTAGGGCTGATAATAGAATAGGGATAGGGACAGGGGTAGTGATAGGGGTAAAAGAGAGCCTCAATTATACCCATAGAGAGGTTGGTTGAGGTTTGAAGTGGCAACTGCTAGCTCACAAATAATCTTGTATTATATCAGCAGGAGTTACTTGGATTGATTTTGGATTTGTAATCTAAGAAAAGTCTTAGCAATTCTATGGGAATTCATGATTGACAGTTGTCATGGACATTATGAGGAAAAGCATTTCTTGAGTTTACTTAGTGGATTTACCTATTTACCTATTGTTATTGCTATTTTTGACATGGTTTGATTTAAAAGATTGACAGAGTGATTACAGTTTAAAAAAATTCTGATTTACAGATGGAGACCAAAGGCCTTTGCCAACCCTGAATTAATGGAACTACTGCGCTATTCAATAGAAGATTCGTATAAACGTCTTATTTATCCCCTGCTCTGCAGAGAATTCAGGTAAAGCAATGTATCTTCATTATTAAAAGTTAAACTTAGTAAAACTTAGTACTCCTTAATAATCAGACTACAAACCTAGCAAATCTAGCATCCTATTTTTCACAGGGGCTAAACCAAATGTTTATGAAATACTCATAAGCAGGAAATAAGATATAGGAGCCCTCTCTTGTCTCCCAAAAATGATGTTCAGGAATACTGCTCTTGGGAATTTCTAGATGGCCATCTTGGCTATGAGCTTTGGATAACCATATATGGATTTCTCTAATTTTAAAATAATTGAAGCTGAATAGTTTTGACTGAAATATATATGCATTCTCACTAAAAAATGACAACCCCGTGCATTACTGGTGGTCCCTGCAACCATGCAAAGGTGTATTGTCTGTTTGACTTTAACTTAGGAGACTTGACCTTAGAGGCTGAGAGATAACCAAACCAAAGTTCCATATGTCTGTTGATCAACCATTTAATCTAGATTTTGCTATAATACTGTATTCTCACAAATAGTCAATTGATATATGTTATACTTACCCAAGTTTATCCAGACACTCAAAGTTACATGTTAATGTCCACTAAAATCCATAGGATTTATTTTCAAGAAGGTTGATCTGGGACTGAGATAGCAGAAGGATTTTTGACACATGTTTTTCCAGAAACAGTTTCATATCTTTCCTACTTCTTCAGACACTAAGAATTCCAAGCATTGGCAAGTTGGAGACATTTTTTTCTTGGTAGTGCAAAGGATAAAGAGGAAAGTGGAAATGGAAAATGCATTTTAAATTTGGGAAAAGTTGACAGTTCCATATCCATTAAAAACATATTGCTTATGTTTTTAATGATCATGCCATACTGTGTATTTTTTCTCCTCTGCTATCATTGAGTAAGATTGTTCTAACAGTTTAATGGTCTTGATGCAGACTGCTGAGCTACTAAAATTGTTTTGATTATATCCATTTCACAATCGCTGTTTCAGTAGTGCTCTCCATCATGTCGATCTAATCCCATTTGTCATACTTCTTTTAAGAGAAGTGGGGAGACTAATTGCTCCTGCTATAAATATCTCTGTGTCTGTCATTTTTCATTCTTAGATTAACAATCTAATTGGCATAATATTGGGCTCAACTTTGCTATGTAATGACTATGGAGTAGGAAGCCATTCTGTTTTGTCAGTGACAATATAATGGCTTCTTTTACTAGCTGAAATTGCAATTTTTGATATTGTAAGATTAAATTGTGATTTCAGGTTCAAACATGTAATTTCCATAATTTGAATATATATATATAAATATTCAAATATATATATATATATATATATATAACCTAGCTAAACACCTAGCAAAAGAGCTACAGCCCCATGCTGAAACAGCAGCTTCTCATGTAAAAACTCATACCACTTCTTGGAAATGATCAAAGATCTACACGTGGAGCAAGAAGATCTGCTTGTAAGTTTTGACGTGGTTTCACTATTCACTCAAGTCCCGATAAAAGAGACCCTTGAAATCATCAAAATAAATACCAACCAGCTAAACACCTCATGGAACTAACAGAACACTGCTTAACCAACACATATTTCATATACAAAGGACAAAGATACAAACAAATAGAAGGAGCTCCCATGGGATCACCACTGTCACCTGTCATTGCAAACCTGTTCATGGAAGAATTAATCCAGAGCCCTGGCCAATGCCACCCTCAAACCCAAACTATGGTTAAGATACATCGATGACACATTCGTGATTTGGCCCCATGGACAAGAAAACCTAAACAATTTCCTAACACACCTAAACAGCGCACACCCCAAAATCAAGTTCACCATGGAAACAGAAACAAACAACAACTACCATTCCTAGATGTACTAATCTACAAAAAAAACAGATGGCACACTAGGACACACCATATACCAGAAGAAAACCCACACCAACCGCTACTCTCAACGCCTAATCCCACCACCACCCAGCACAGATAAACTCCGTGGCTAAAACACTAATTACCAGAACCAAACGCCTGGCAGACAAGACACACATTAAGACTGAACTATGCACCCTGACTAAAGTACTGACAGCCAACGGCTTCCACAAAAGCAAAATCACCAGCTTGATCCACAAAAACACACTGAAACATAATAGAGACCCAGAAGATGAACAGACCTATGGAACAGCTGTCCTGCCCTACATAAGAGGTACTACAGACAAAATTAGTAAGGTACTACACAGACATCACATCAGGACTGCCTTCAAAACAGACAGAAAAATAGCAGCCATCCTTAGCAACCCCAAAGATAAAATTGACCTGGAAAACCAAGGCATATACGAAGTCCCCTGCATCATGCCCGGCCACATACATTGGACAGACCAATAGAAGAATAAGCACCCGCCTGGATGAACACAAAAATGCAGTCAAAAATCTGGAACACACTTCCTCACTAGTCCAACACATGGAAGCCACAGGTCATAGCATCAACTTCAATGGCACCAAACCCTGGCCACTATAGAAAACCCTAATCACAGAATCATCAGAGAAGCCATAGAGATTGAAAAAGACCAGAAAGCATGAACAGAAGAGATGATTCCACCAGGCTGTCAATCATTTGGAAGCCTGCACTCACAAACAAAAAAATCTCCACACCACAAGCCAGGCAAACACCTGGGCACAAACAGATCCCCCTGATACCTCCAGCTCAAACACACCCCCAACCAGGCACCCAGATGAAACCCAGCTTCCTAACTAATGATAGCGCCATTTACCCGGCCAAGCTGCACTAAAGGCCTCCATTAAAGCAACACAATGCTGCCAGCCAATCAAGATACAAAAAGAGCCAAAAACAGACAGAAGATATTAGAGACACCAATCAAGCAGAACACAGCAAACTCCGAGACCAATAAACACAGACCAAGACTCCCAACCAATCAGGATGAAGAAAAACCATTCTGGCACAGCAATAGGCTGCCCCAAATTCAAATCTGAAACTACTGTAAAAGTCTGACTCACAGACGGACACAATACAGAAGCCTGATGATGGCAGATGAGATTCTGCTGAAACGTTGCTACAACTTTAAAAGAACTACAATGACGTGGGAAAATACCCAACTAACCGAACACCATATATATATATATATATATATATATATATTCAAAATGCAATTTGAGTCAAGTTCAAGAATCAAATGTCTCTCATATGAATATGTCCAGGTGTATTTGTTTATGAAATAAACTAAAAGAAGTTAGAGAAAATGGCCAAGGAACTTTTCATCGAGAATCAAAAAATACAATTTTGCATATCTATGAAAAACTGGACTTTTTTGCTCCCTTAACAGGTCAAAACTAACTTCAGATGCTGAAAAGGAATCGGTAATGATGTTTGGAAGGAATCTTCGTCAGTTGCTTTTAACAAGCCCTGTGAGAGGGCGGACATTGATGGGAGTTGATCCTGGGTACAAACATGGCTGCAAACTAGCAATTATTTCACCAACGAGTAAGTCTTCTGTGCCATCTGAGAGAGGTGCTATTTTTCATATAGGACATAAAACATCTTTTTTCAGCTGATGTTCTGCAGATTCCATTCACACATAGAAACTTATATCTTTGATATGGGAAACTAAATATAATACATTAAGACTATCCATATTAAAGCTGACAGTTTTTAGACCTGCACCACATGTTAAAAAGATGTATTGAATAATACTTAGTAAATGTGGCAGTGAACTACTTGAGATAAAAAGAGCCTGATAACATATAAAACTTCTCTCTCTCTCTCTCTTTCTCTCTTTCTCTCTCTCTCTTACACACACACACACACTTACTTTTTTATATAATGAAATTGCTAATACAAAAGCTTTGCTCATAAGTCAACCAGCAAATGTCAGCTTTAGTCAGACAGGCATTTCTCATTGTTACTGAGAGAAAGGTTTGTGCTCCCGTCTTAATTCATTCTGTAGCAGAAACCAATGAATAATTATAATTACTACTTGCTCCCAGCATTTTAACCAATTGGGCTGCCTTCCTGGAACAAAATGAAAGCAAATGCAATATATTTGAGAAATGCATATAAGTGTGATTTAGACCAGGGGTCTCCAACCTTGGCAACTTTAAGACTTGTGGACTTCAACTCCCAGACTTCCTCAGCCATGTGGCTGAGGAATTCTGGGAGTTGAAGTCTACAAGTCTTGAAGTTGCCAAGGTTGGAGATCCTTGACTTAGACAACAACTGGTTCCAATGATATTTCTTCATGTTTGCTTTTCCAAATGAGAAATATCAAAGTTGTTAAATATATTACAACAATTTTTGTGGTATGCAATAGGAGTTTTGACCCTGCTAGCCTTGTTTTTTCCCCTTGGCATTTCAGCCTGGATATTTGCTGTGGCCATCTTGGGAGATAATATAATGGGTTTGTTAGCCAGAATGCATATTTGTTTTTATTTCTATTATTGTTGTTGGCGTTTCATATTAGCTGCCTAGAATTGCTTTGGTGAATTAGGCAGCTGTATAAATTAAATAAAACAACAATTAATGTTTTTAAAACTTGAATAATTTCAACAGAAATGTGATTCACAACAGTTTTAGTAGCAGGGATTCTTAAAACCTGTAGTGTCACAACCCCCCACCCCCCAAAGAAATCAAATAAGTTTGGCCTTTCTTATCACCTCAAAATCACAAATTCAGGACTTACCTCTAAATAATAACATTTAACTAAATTGAAACTTTTGAGAAATGGCATGATTTTCAAATGAGACAACATCTTGCACATAAAGGTGGATAGCATTTATTGAAAATAAAGGGTTAGAAAAATGTTCCCATTGCATTTCTCAGAGAACTAAAGACACAAGAAAAACGATTTGATACCCAATGGATGTACATGGTAAAGCATGAGAAGACTGTCTTCCTTATTTAACTCCTCCCTTTTCTACTATCAATTTAAAAGATTTTATTAGTTCAAGAGGCATTGGCTGCAGTCCTAAAACTAAGTGGCCACACTTCTGTTGAGAATGCCACCTTATTGATGCCACTCAGTCCTTTTCCTCAGGTTCTACTGAGCTAATGTATCCATAAAATATTGGGAGACATTTTAGTGCATAATCCATAGTCATTGCACATTACTTTCTACTACCAAGGAATGAGTACATGTTAAATGTTTCAGTCATATTTTTGTATTTATGTTGCTAAACTCACATGTTTCAACTCTGGTTATCAGGAAAGCCAGCTGCATGACTTTGGAACAGTCTCTCTTTCTCTCTCTCTGCCTAACTCACCTTACAGAGCTGTTACTGAGGGGAAAATAAGAGACAAAAAGCCCTTATTATGTATTTCATATTTAGTTGTACATAGTAAAGGAAGGATATAAATCTAATATCATATAAATGAATTCATACAACTGAACCAGTTGGCTAGATAACACCCTTGGTAACACCTGGGTAAAAATATCAAATAAAACAACACTTGAACAAAAACTTGGTACCTTGATAAAATGCCAACTGCCATTAAATTCATCTGGTTGAGAAAGGTAATATAAATTCTTTGATTGCTTTTGATTGATTGAATAATGAAGTGGGAGCTGGGAACTGGGGAACGTAGATGCCCAAGGCTTCGTGAGGTTTGTTCCTGCCATGTTCAACCATAGTTGTTACTAGAAACTAGGAAAATAAATTTACATTTCTTTTATTCTCACATTAGGTCAGGTACTCCATACAGATATTGTTTATTTGCATGCTGGTAAAGGAATTCATGAAGCCCAGAAGATCCGGAAACTTCTGTTGGATCACAAGTATGTTCATCTTAATGTTGCTTTTCCCTATACAGTATGTTTCACTGCTGATCAGCAGCATAGAAGACAAATTAGGTTGCTTTTGATATTTTAGAATTTTTATAGGAACATTTGGAAGAATATAAATGCATTAATGATGTAATGAGGGCTACTATTCCACGTCAGGCTCTTCAAATTTCCCAGAGGGAACACAATGGTAAAATGTAGTTAGAACCTTCTGTATATAGTTCAGGAATGAAAGAGAGATGGGATTATAGATGAAGGCAAAAGCCCTGTTTATATTTCATTTGAACCAGAATAGTGAGTTTGGTCCTTTGTACAGGAGGTACTTCCTCCCTACATCAAAGCAGAAAAGTTTTGAAATTGCTCCATTAATTTGGGGCCTAGCCAGGTAACCATTTGGTACATCTGTGGTTAAGAAAGTAGCAGGTCTCATATTCCACCTCCTTCTCTAATGTAAATTCCCCTTCACATATTATCAAAGCAAACAAATATCCCTTCACATACTAATAAAGCAGCTTCTAGTTGCAGGAGTTCACCTGCAATATGTATTAGGTCTGTAATCAGCTACTAGCTACCTTATCTTTAATGTGGTGTCAAGAATAGATGTAAGTGCATTTGGGTTTCATTCCCATTGCATGCTCATTCATACGCCTTACACCATCATCACTTGTGTATTACTTCTATCAGTACTTTGATGAGAAAAGGAAAAAGTACATAAAACTCTTTTTGGAAGAATGCAAAGCCTCCATATTTTTAAGGCAAGCAGATTTCCTTTTCCATATTACATTGGAAGAGGTTATGTGGGAAGAGAAACAAAAATGAGAGTTGGAGTATATGATGGCCTTAGATGACCTTAATTTTAATGCTATTTCTTTCCCTCCCTCTCTCTCCTAAAAGCTGTCTCACTATTGTGATTGGCAATGGAACAGCTTGTAGGGAAACTGAAGCTTACTTTTCTGACTTAATTATGAAGAAATACTTTGCACCTTTGGATGTCACTTACTGGTAAGAAAACATAAAATAGTACTACATTATTTGCATTGGAGTCCAGAAGAATTTGTGTTTATAGAAATGTTTTGGGATGATAAATCCTTTACATATCATATCACCATCTACTCCATTAGGCTGTTTTCAAATCTAAGCCATAATCCTAGGTAAATAAATACCATTCTTGTGCTCATACAACATGCCATAACTAGACAATTACATCAAAATAAGGCATCCCCTAATAGCCTAATTCACATAACAGTGGGCCAGTTCCTATAATATAACGAACACAAACAATTCTGGCAAATGTATGGACACAATCTTTACGTTTAAAGATAATCGAATGTTTAAATAATACCAAATCAGACTGTTTTTTTCCCATTCTCGTGCTTTTTGAAATATCCTTTTTATTAAAAGACTTTGAAAAAAAAATGTACATTTCTTGTGACTTTTGAAATGGCCAGACAAAAAGGTTGTTTATACAAAATTTATATTAAAATAAAGTTAAATATAAAGTCCATGTTTGTTTTTAGGATGTATTGTATTACATAGTGTAGGATAATATAAAGGCTATATTTGGTGATGCTATTTGGTGGATCTCCTTAGATTTTGGAAGGGATTTATTAAAGTAGCCCTACGAACTATTGTCAGCATTTCTCCTTATTCCAGAATAAGACCTGGCAGAATTTAGTTCTTTTCCAAGAAGAGCCAGAGAAAAAAACAGCAGCTATTTCAGGCATTGATGGTGATTATTATGTTTTCTATAGAGGGTCTAGTGTTGCTGATAGGCTTGCTGGAATGTTTGCCCCCCACCCCCAAGAACTTCCTGATGTTATCATCACCTTGTACTAGACCTAGTACTGGAACCCAAAAAGGAGGAAGACTTGCACACTGGATATTTGGCATGTAAAGGATGTCTCAGCCCATAGAAGGAAAGGGAGTGTAGGAAGCATTTCAGAAGGCTCCCTCCCCTAATTTTCCAGAGAGTAAAAGGAGGGGAGGGAGAGTTTGTTTGGTATAAAGGTTAAGGCATCAGGCTAGAAATTGGGAGACTCTTGAGTTGCGGTCCTGTCTTAGGCGTGAAATCAGCTGGGTGACTGTGGACCAGTCATTCTGTCACAGTCCTAGGAAAAAGGTCATGGCACAAACCACTTCTGAAAAATCTTTCCAGGAAAACTACAGGAACTTGTCCAGGCGGTGGTCAGGAGTCAGAGTTAACTTGAAAACTCACACAAAAGGGAAGGAAAGGAGAAATATTTTCAGACTTGCAAGATTCTGTTAATGTAAGCTTATTTTAAAGATAAGAGTTAGTATTCATTGTTGTGCTTCTTGTCTGTACTTTCTCGGGGGGCAAGAGATAACACAGATGCTAGCAGAGAAAAAGCGACATACAAACTTTCTTGCTTTCATTTGTTTTGTTCATTTGAAAAAAGCTAAATTCTTAGTTTATTTGAATCTGGTTTTCATAATTGTTAATAGTTTAAGGTTCTGAGCATATCAAGGAAGTACGTGTCACTAAAAATATATGTAAAGCTTTTGACACTGGTTAAGAAAAAGACTAGGGGGAAGCAGGCAAGGTTACTGTGAATATCAAATATAATTTAAAAAATAAAATAAAAAGTTGAATGTTTAAGATGGCAGTCTGTGCTTTCAATATACCTTGAATTATTAATCCCATAATCCTTGTTGTGTATACTGAAATTTGTGGCGGCAGTAGTCACAAACATCTACCTCCCCTTCTGCATATATGTTCTGAATTAGCTCCCATTGATCTTAGATGGACATTCTTAGATAGATGAGTCTAGATTTACAGTCTAAAATAAATTCTGTATAAATATTTATTTTAAATAACAATGAATCATATGTACCATGATTTGTAAATCCCTTAGAAGATACTAAGCTACTTCCTGCATACACTCAATGATTTCTATGGTGCATTTTTAAAGTATTTTTCTTGGATTCTAATTGATTAAAACAATGTTGAATTGTATTTATTTACTTTATTTATTCAATTTGTATGTTGTATGAGTTCGCAACAATAAATAACGTAAAAACAGCAGAGTACAAAAATTACTATAAAACATTCACAAAGCAAATATAAAAAAAATATCACTAAACACGGGGGTCCTATCTTGTTTGCTTATAGCCTTATATGCCAGACCCTGAGTGACTAATATATCCTATTTACATATATAAAAAGTAAGTTATTTAAGGTTAAAAAATGTAGTACTTAAAATACAATGTTTATATATTTATTAAATTTAGAAGATCATCCAACAGACTCTGGACAGCATACAAAATTATTAAAACAAGAAAAGAATAGTATACAATCAGCTGAACAATCCAGCTAGTTGTTATGGGAGCGTGGTGCGTGTTAAAGCCTGAGGCCTAGGGAAAGACTTCGTAGCTCATTCCTGTAACCTTTTCAAATTTGAGATTATTTTTGTTGTGCTATTATTTTTAAAATTTGATCAAACCTTTTTTTCCTCCCAACCATCCCCTCCCCACTTCTCTAGAAATGGGCAGCTATTGATCATCTTTTATATTGCCAAAATTAAGCAAACTGCACCTGAGATCTAATTTCCAATAAACTGTATTCAATTGCTGAAACTGAAATATCAATAATACATGCTTTGCGCTTTCCTAATGGGGTTGTTTCTTGGCTTTCATGCGTGGCCTTTCATTTGCGAGCATTTGGGTTTAATGTTCTAATTCTCCGACATTTCGTAGTTCCCTGTATAAAGCTTTATGTGTAAACTAACATTTTGACTCTAATGTGCGCTATATTGATGAAGATCTGCCTTATTCTCTCTGGATTTTTAAGAAATGCCACTTTCAAGTCCTCTTGCTTCCTCTATATCTAGTATTTCACCTCGCCTAATTACCTTTACTTTTCTGCTTCACAGCACTCTCTCCGTTTGAAGGGCAACTTAACATTTAGGTTCACATTATGATAATTATATTTCAAGACCATGGTGGGCAGGGATTAAGAGGTCTTTGCTCTGGTTGCAGATAAAAAGGGTTCAGATCCACTTGTAAAACTAGATTGGTTAACAGCCCATAGTTTTCATTATGTTTGCTACTCATGCGGCATTAATTCTTAATTCATCAGGTACCCAGGGTGCTGTAACTCTAGAGGTGACCTTGGGACTTGATTTACCTCAGCTCAGTTTTCTTTGTTAATGTACCATGAAAGAAATACATGAAAGATAGCCAACTTCAAAGCTCCTTTTAAAGTAAAATGGTTGATACAAATCCCCTGGCGTTTAATGATGTCTGTAAAATATTTCAGCTGTCTTATATTCTTTTACAAGCTTTTGCTTGCTACAACTAAATCAGTTTGTTTCATGTTTGGTTGGAAATATAAAAGGATCGAAGGGTGGGTTGTTGTTGTTGTTTCTGAAATTTTCAAAATTATGCTGAAAATTTATTAAGAGTACAGTCTCGTTATCATTGCCTAGAAATGAGCTCTACTGAATTTAATAGGGCTTACTTGCAAGTAAGTGTGTATGAGATTGCAGCCTAAGATTTACTTCACAGTAAATATCTGGTAAGTGTTGCAATCAACCTTATTTGCCCTTTTGTAGGAAGCCATGTTAAAATTAGATGTACAAAAATGGCAATTAAATAAATGTATTAGTAAGATTTTTAAACTGGAAATAGGTTATTATAAATCACTAGTCCCCAAGGACCACTGGCACCAGGATCTGGTTTCATGGAGGACACTTTTTCCACGGATCAGGAGGAATGGTTTTGGTTTCACTAACTCACCTGCCACTCACTTCCAGCTGTGCAGCCCAGTTCCTAACAGGCCATGGACTGATACCGGTTTGTGACCCGGGGTTGGAACCCCCTGTTATAAATGTCAGCAAACCTTAAATACAGATTTTGCCTACCAGTATTTAGGACATTTTGGAATATTTTTCAGCCTTGCATGATAAGGTGCACCCCCAAAATCTCTGTTCAGAGTTATTAAAAAGAACATTCACCATTCTTTTCCTTTCAGCCTAATTATTTAAAAGTATATGTGAGGAAAGCAGCCGCAACAAAACCTTTGCATATATAGAAATAAAGAAATAAAATCAAATTAAAACTGGCACAAGATTTAAAAAAAACTAGGTTTCAGCCCTTCTAATAGTTGTGTGTCTTGAGCTCTTTGGGTCTCAGAAATTATTCACAAATACTTGATATTCACATGGTAGCTATGACCAAAGGGTCCTTTGTGCA
Organism: Notechis scutatus; assembly: GCF_049901735.1. Lineage (NCBI taxonomy): Eukaryota > Metazoa > Chordata > Lepidosauria > Squamata > Elapidae > Notechis > Notechis scutatus. Next base: position 44,870,431 of record NC_142009.1, read on the forward strand.
ACTTGATATGCTAGTTGTGCCTCTTTGGGGGTTGGTAGACCTGCTCATAGTCACTCCCCCTTTAGTCACCTCCCAATTAGATTACTGTAGTATGTTCCATATGGGGCTGCCCTTAAAGACCATCCAGAGGCTACAATTGTTCCAGATGCAGCAGTACACATTGCTATTGCAGTGGCCACTTCTTGCTATGTCTATGTGACACCACCATTCTGCAAGCTGCACTAGATCCTAATTGGCTTCTGGATAGGTACAGGCTATCTCCTTTAAAACCCTACATACAACCATTTACTTGAAGACCACCTCTTCAGAGGACCTATACAAGGGAGGGCAACTTCCATTGTTGAAACAATGTGCTCTTGTAACCAAGGTAATTTATGGAATTACCTTTCTCCTGATATATGATTGGCCTCAATCCTTTTCTCTTTAGAAAGGCTATTGATAACCTTGCTATCTTGGGGTCAGAGTAATGAGCCATGGCGATAATCGTAGACCATAAAGTTGTTAGCTTAGCAACAGATATTGAAATAGGCTTTAAGATGAAGTACCAGGAAAGTATAAGAAATTCAAGATTGATGCCTCCCTGACTAGTGGGAGTATAAGTGGGAGGGAAGAAAATCAGATTTTCAAGATTCTGTCACTATAACCTATCTCAAGAAAATATAGTTTTTCTTGTGCAACTTGCAGAATGGTGGTGTCATATAGACATAGCAAGAAGTGTCCATAGCAACCTGTACTGCTGTATTCTGGAACAACTGTAGCTAGTCTTCCTGTCAAGTCAGTTTCCTGATCAGGTCTATGTTGTAAGGTTGACTGTGATGTGTTGGAGCCCTGATTGGATGATGATGTTATTTATGTTTGGATTGCAGTGTATTGTTTTATTAATTAGTTTTATACGTTCATATAGTGTGGTTTTGTGTTTTTAATATTATGTTTTATTCTTTTTTTTTTTTGTAAACTGCTTGAAGTCACTTTGGTGGAGTTGGGCAATCAAAATGTTTTAAATAGTTGACCTACTACAAAGCATTTCTATAAAATGGGTACCATCAGTGAAAAGTCACTGTTACATATCTTCAGTGTACTAAATATCTTACGTTAGTAAGATAAAAAATAGATAAGGAAGGATGTGGGGACTGTACTTGAGTGTAGAATTTGAGACTAAGGGCCCAAGTGACTGTGATAATGATAGACTTATATACTGCTTCATAGTGCTTTATAGCCCTCTCTAAGTAGTTTGTAGAGTCAGCATATTGCCTCCAACAATCTGAGGCCTCATTTTACCGACCTTGGAAGGATGGAAGGCTGAGTCAACCTTGAGCCGCTCAGAATCGACTGCCTGTCAGTGAGCAGTGACTTAGTCTGCAATACTGTATTCTAACTATTCCGCCACCACACAGTGATACTGATTGATTGTGGGCATATTACACAATCGGGCAAGACTAGGATATTCTGTTCTGCCATGTTTCCTGGGGTGGTGATGGGATGATGTTCATCAATAGATTTCTGATAAAATGGTGAAAATGAATTAATATCTAGACCATCATTGATTTCTACATATAGTTGAAGTGCTTTGGGCATGCTTTGAGTTGGTTGACTAATATCAAGTTCATTTGGCTAACAACCCACCAGAGCTTTGCAAATTGAGTCTTTTTTACTTTCACTTGTTACATATCAGGCTATTTGAAAGTCTATGGAGATTCTCCATCATCCAGATCGTGGTTGTCCCAAAGATGCTTTTTCAAGAATCAATTGGACTTTCTCATTTTTCTTTCTTTTTCTTTAAATAAATTTTATTGAATAAACATTAAAAACAATTGAACACAGTGCAACTTTCTTGGCCATCATTTTGTCCATACAAACTATAGTATAAAGATACACATAACAGTTAATTTCCTTTTTCCCTTATGTTATTAGTATAGTGCTAGCTGCATATTATTTCTGTTTACATTTATATACAATTATATACATATTTACAACCGTCTTTTATTCATTCATATCATCTCATATTTGTCCATTATATTCCATTCTCTTTGGTTTACAAAACTTTAACTTTCATTCCTATAAAGCGTCAACCCTTTCTTTCTTTTTCCTTCACTCTAGCCATTGATACATTTTACTCCAGACTTCATAATACTCTGTCTCACCCTTGTCTTTGATTTCTAAAGTTAGTCTGTCCATCTCTACACAGACTGATATTTTCCTTATTATTTCATTTTCTGTAGGGGTATTTTCATTCTTCCAGTTTTGGGCATACCAATCTCGTAGCTGTTATTATATGTATCATTAAATATATTGTTCCTTTATTGTATTTCTCATTAATAATTCCCAGTAAGAATGTTTCTGGTCTGAATTCTACTTTCTGGTTAACCATCTCTTCTATCCAAACCTTTATTCTCCACCAGTATTTTTTTGCTTTTATACATTTTCACCACATATGATAATACGTCCCTATCTCTATGTTACATTTCCAACAATATGGTGATATACTTTTGCTAATTTTGGCTAATCTAGTTGGAGGAAGATACCAGCTGTAAAACATTTTGTATTGGTTTTCTTTATACGAAGTTGCCAATGTTAATTTTCTATTTCTTTCCCATAACTTTTCCCAATTGTCTAACTCAATATTACAACCGAAATTTTGAGCCCATTTTATCATTACTCCTCCTCCATTTTATATTCTAGTAGATAGTTGTATGTTTTCTTGATTGTTTTCCCCTCCATTCCTAATAGTATCTTACCCAATGCCATCAATTCTCTCTGTATGTCCCATTCTTTCTTGTCTTTCTTGTATCTTGATTGGATTTGTAGGTATGCTCACCTTTTGAGTTGTATCCCTTCTTCTTTCAGTTCATGTCTCGATTTTAGTTTCCCTTTTCCATCTAGTAGATCTTTGTATATAATGACTTCCCCAGATTCATGAAATTTGGATGCACTGTTGCTTCAAGTGTTGAGAGCCATCCCAGAATCTTTATGTAATTTTGCTGTTTAGTTTTTATCCATACCTTAAGTAGAGCATGTCTTGCATAATGCCTCTGGAAGTGATCCGAGAAGCTTCTTCAACTCTGACTCTCCCACCATCCAGTCAGAGCTGAAGAAGCTTTTTGGATGAGAAGTGAAATGTCTTCAAAGAAAAACCAGACAGTCCAGTTGCCTCTTGAAAAAAAGCACTTTTAGGCCATTTGAAAACGTGCCTGCATATGTGCTGTAAGAAAAATAAAGGCTTTCTACTTATTTCACAATGTAGTTAAGTAGCTCATATATATAGGATATGAGTTTTGCTCTTTAGCAGTTGCTTTTTGGCTGGTAGCTGCTATTATTTTTTAAAAAATAATATACCATGGAAGAACTATCCAAGTTATTTTTGCAATGTGTATATCAAATATGTGGTCAACTTCCCACAACCTGGCACCTTCCACTTATATTGCTGTAACAATTTCCCCAGAATTAGATATGCTGGTTAAGTATCTGAAAACATTTGGTAAATACCATTGCGATAGAAGGTTGCATACAGCTATAGGGATAATAGATATTGCTTTGGGATGAGGGTGGGGTTAAAATCTAAATCAAAGTGTCTTTGGCTTTTCCTCCACGTCATGATAGAGTTGGATAGTCTTATAAAGTTATTAAATAATAATTTTGGTTTGAATCAGTCTGGGCCTTATATTTCAACCTGGTTTTGGATCTTTCTCTTTTTGTATCAAAAAGGACATATATGTTTTAAGTAAATGTGTCATGAGAATTTTTTAAATTAGTATTTCCATACAGTTGTTTTAAAAATCTGAAGAAATAACTAATTACAGTTTGCCTCAGATTTAAAAGATTCTCAAAAGTGATCCTCCATGATGCCTGATCACCATTATAAATTTCTTACAGCTGTCCAAGTAATGCCATGATGTAGGGTAATTTAGCTATGTGGGAAATTTTTAAATGGTGGGAGGCTGCATATCACCCTTGCCAGGGTTCCAAATAACACACCCATATCAATCAAGCTGACCACCCTTAGTAATGTGTCTGTTTGGAGTTCATGTTCCCTGGCTGCTGTTGGCTTATAAGTGGTGTGATGTGATGTTATGTTTTGTGTTATGTTATGTTGTGTGTTAATATTTTTCTTCCAATCCATTCTTTAGTCTAAATCTCTTGTAGTGCTGCTGTTTTCTATAAGTGAAGCAATAGGGAAAAGATATTTAAATTTGAGAGGGCATGGGAAGAAATAATCAAATGACCTACCTAGAATCAATTCTGCTTCATTGCATGACAGTAAATGAAAAAATAAATAAACAGAAATATGGGGATCTTAATTATGGAATTTACATGTCATGTTTTGGTGGGGGTGGAGTGGCTGATCTAGCTCAATATGGCATTGTTCTATTCCCAGGCATATTTGCTTATGCCTCGTGTAAGTCATTTCCTAAACTGCCTTAAAAGAATGTCTGAAGATCTACCCGATTACAGTAAATGTATGATGTCATTGAAACACTCTGGGCTAATTTAACATTGCTTTAATATGAATCTCCCAAAACAAGGTTATATCTCTGCTGTGGTGTCTTGCAGATCAGGGCAGTAAGGATTCTCAGATTACCTGATATTTGAGGCCAGTTTGGATTTAAATCTGGATCTATCATGACAGATGCTGAGCATATGTAACAGGGAAAAATAATATTTGGTATTGTGACAACGATACAACAATGACCAATAGTGGAGAAGACAAGAAAAGATGATACATATTTTCAGAGCTTTTCATAAGATCCATGTATCTAACATTTGGGTGATAGGGAAGTGGTGACAATAAGTCTGTCAGGTTGGTGAGAAATGCTTCAAGTTCTGCTTTATGCAAGTATTTTATAAATATGTGCTTACAGGTTGGCTGTCCATCAGTTAGCTGTCTATTAATGTAAGCTTCAATGTTATTACAGTGATATATTCTAGCTGAAGATGCAATTTGAATTTTGAGCCTGGTATTCAATTGCTGTTCTGCTGACGGTTAAATTATATTGACTGGATAAGCTCTATCCCATTACTGCCTACAACTAAACAGCAATATTTTTATAAGACAGGTTCTTTTAAAAAGAAAATCAGTGGTATACACATGCTGTAAGTAATAAAAGAGCTATTATATTGTCTTTCTAGCATTTAATAAGCAAAAGAATGTAAAATGCAAAATGCATACTGCATATCTGAGAAGGATTTAAGCATTACAATGTAGAAATAAATGAAGCATACAAGAATTAAATATTATATATACACACACACAGACACACACACATACATGCATACATACACAGACTTTGGAATGCACGGGAGCATCTATACAGCACCTGTTTTCAAATTGTTAAAACAATGGTGCTTTTTCTAGGCTTTGGAAACTGCCCCAGTGTGTGTATAGGCAAGAGGCACTTCACTTTGCTGATAAAAATACGTAAGTGGTGATAGCCAGGAGCAACTTTCAAACTAGTTGCGTGAGCTTGAAAGAAAGACACTTCTTTACATTACAAATATCCTCTTTCAAAAGATTTGCACAGCCCTACTAAATATCACATTTTAAAGTTATAACACCAGAACTTTATTTCTCAGATTCTTCTGGAAGAAGCATTGTCAGAACCAGCTTTGTTATGATAACAGCGTCTGGCCCCAAATGATTTAACAGATTCTGAGATTTGCTCTTTTCAGATATGTATTTGTACAGCAGCCAGTGTGCCATTCTGACATGGCCACATACTGCTGGTGGTTTTTCTGCCTCTGAGCACCACATGTGAAGCTAATGCTGTGTGACACCTGCCATTTGCACCCCTTTCTTACAAGATGAAGACAGATATCTGACCGTTCTTCTCTTCACAAATAAATGCTGAGGGCATGGTTCATAGATGAATGGATAAAGGATTCCAGTGTCACAGTTGCACAGTTTGTTTTTATGTGGTAGAGCTGAAGAACTCATGGGAGAGGTTTAGTTTGATGATAGTACTAAAATTGTTCTGCTGTTTCCACTTATTTGTCTGAGAATAAATAATTAACAGTGTGAAAACTCTTGTTTTATTACACTGCTTTTTAAAAGAAGAGTGGAGTCAATGAAATCATGTAATGTTTTTGTAATAGTCATGTTTCAACTTAAGCTGAATATTATGAATGAGCTTTTTATTAAACCTTGCAGTTCCTTCCCTCTTTTCTTCAAAGAGAGGCCAAAAATAAAACCAAATAGCTTCTATCATGGTTTGAAATTAAAATATCATGGCTGACCTATTTTGAGGAAGAGAAAAATTATGGTTAACTGAAAGCTTAAATTTCATTTTTAATAATGACCCATATGAAAAGAGTAGCTATGAATTTGGAGAGTTGGAGAAATGAATTCATATCTCAGTTCATTAAAGCAAAATAATATTCTTTGAGCTGAAAATTATCTGTCATAGTATAAAGTGCCCATTGTGCTTTCTGTCACGGCTGGAAGAGATGAGAAACTGATTTCACTGTAGCTGCAGTCTGGCATGAATATCCCATGTGGAGCATGGCTGTTACCGGTTAACAATCAGTGAGCTATTAAAACAAAAACATACAATGTCAGGATCACTCATTCTGTAAATTTATACTTTTATACATAAGAATTTGAAATTTGAATTTGACAGTTGCTATGGCTTCTTTAACACTTAAAAGCAACAGATCAATTAGGCAGGGCATATTTTAAACTGCAGAGCAGGCTTGTTATTCCTGTTGGTACAACGAAGGAAACAATGCAAATTCTTGCGGAGGACTGCAGTTTGTTTATTGTTTCTCTAAGCTCGAGGTTTCCTAACTTGGCAACTTTAAGACTTGTGGACTTGTGAATCTTGGAAGTTGAAGTCCACAAGTCTTAAAGTTGCCAAGTTAGGAGACCCCCTGCTCTAAGCCAATAATGGTTCAAATATTTAAATTTTGTTTTTGTTGTTGTTATTTGTTTTGGTTTTCTATATTGTTCATGGCTTTTCTTTCTGTTTCTTTTCAGAAAACCTGTTGTATCTGAATATACTATTTTATTTGTTTAATGTTACATTGGAAGGTGTTCTGCTTATGATACATTATAGAATCAATGAATCATAGGGATAGACGGTACCTTGGACATCTTTTAGCCCTGCCCTGAGTAGGAATTAGACAATCCTAGACAAATGTCTATAAAACCTTTGTTTGAAAACTTCAGTGATTAAGTATCCACTATTCCGGGATGCAGGTATTTTGCTGCTAAATCATTTATTTTGATCAATTACTACTTAGTTTAAATTGACTACCTATTTAGAGTTCAGATCTTTCTTTAAAGCAGCCTTTGGCTCTTGCTCTAGGCCAGTGGTTCCCAAAGTGGGTGGTACCACCCCCTGGGAGGCGGTGGGATGCCTTAGGGAGGCAGTAAGAGGCAAGGGGGCCAGCAGGGGGGTGCTAAGAGGTGGCAGGGGAGCGTTCGAGGTGCCGGCCCCGCAGGCTCACTGACTGCCAGCCACGCAGCCCATTGACTGTTCATCGCTCCGTAGCCAGCACCTCGAATGTGGAACCCGCACGCGGTGAGTCTTGCCAAGCCTGGGGGGGAAAGGTGGGAGGTGGTGGAAAGAGGGCGCTTTAGCTTGCAGGCTGCCCTCTCCGGTGGAAGTGGTGGAGGCACGCCAGAAGGCCTGAAAGCAAAACCCTCCCAAGGCACACAGTGGAAGAGTGGGTGGTCCGGCGTTAGGGCCCCCTTCCCCAGAGGAGAACAAGGGAGCGCACAGCGCCCGCCCGGCCTCCGCCTCTCCAGCCAGCTGGGCTTGCGTGCAGGATGCGGGTGGGTGGAGCTGCGGCTGTCCAAGGTGCGTGGCTCGGTTCGGTTCGGCTCTACATGGCCGTCCCAGATCTAGAACCTAGCCTCCCTCTGCAGCCCGGTTCTTCCAACCGAGCCCTGCGCTTGCTTGCTTAGTTTCCAAGCGATCGTTCCCTCCACCTCCCCTGGTCTGGGCTGCTTCCGCACGCCTTCCTCCTCCCGGGCGGAGCATAAAGATGGGCAGAAGTTGGGAGTCTCTGAGTGTGTGCAGAGTACCTCCCCTTGCTTGGCCCAATGGAAGTGGACCTTGGGTTGAAGCAAAGAGGGCGAGGTCGGCTGCATCGCTGCCCCAGGGAGGCTGGCATTGCAAAATTGGATGCCAAAGGGGGCTGGAGAAGGGGCAGAGGGGCAGTTGCAGGGGGCTGGAGAAGGGGCAGAGGGGCAGCTGGAGAGGGGGCAGAGGGGCAGCTGCATTAAGGAGCAGGAAGATCTTAGCCATGGTTTATTCATTGACTAAGCCAGAATCAAACAGCATGCTAAACTCTAAACCAGAATGGCTGGGTTGATATATTCAGCCTGTGTTTCTCAACCTTGGCAACTTGTGTGGACTTCAATTCCCACACTGGCTTTGCTCTACTTTCTCAAAGTGCCACCGCTGTCGCATTCATTCTTTCTGTCTGTCTGTCCATCCATACATCCATCCATCCATCCATACATACATCCATACATACAAAAGGTCTGCCTGCCTGCCTGCCTATCTACCTATCTATCTACCAATCTATCTACCTACCTACCTGTCTCTCTCTCTCAGTGTCAAATATTAATGCTTTTATCCCATAATGAAAATAAATGCATATTTTTATGTTGTTTGGCTTCTTTCAAGAAATGAAATGGATCTGTTATCATTGTGGGCAGAAAGGTTCAGTAAAAGCAGGAAAGTTACCAAAGATTTTGACAGCTGGGTGGAAGAGAAGGAGTTGGAAGATTGGATGTGAGACTGGCTTAGTAGGGTGTGCCACATAGAAGCATTGGCAGTGGCTGAGGAAGGTCACTGGGGGAATATGGGGGAGCTGGTATGCCAGGAGAATGCAGGGAGTGGCTGAGAGAGAGGATGACATATATACTAAACTTGCCTTATTCACTTTAACCAAATTGTGGTCTTCCTGAAACCTGGAACAACCAAAGCATTGTTCTCAGGAAACCCCTTCATAAAAATGGCAATAAGTATAAAAACTTCACAACACAATTCACTTCTAACCTATGCAATCCATAGTTTACAACGTTTACAAAAACAAAAGCTGTTGCATTACATAAAGGTTGCCACCACTGTGAGTACTAGCATCACAAAGTTTAAACAAATGATTATTTTATTTTCAATCATCTTGCAGAATCCTAGTGGAGAAAGTCTGTACTAGGAAATCTGAGTTCTGAAGAAAGAAAAGATGTCCCAGGCATTCCCTATTCCTTGGGTCTGGCTCTATAGGTACAAGGGCTTTCAGAGTTCAGCCTCCTTACAAAGAATAAGCCATCTGAAAGGACCATGACATTAATAGGTCAGCTTGTTGAAATTGACATTTATCATGATGTTCAGATGTGTGTTGTGCTGCTTGCTTTTTTTTTTTAACCCAATGCATTTTTGAATTCTGATTGCATCTGATGGATTTTACCATACACACGCTATGTTTTAATTTATGGTGAAAGTGTTATCCTCTTCTGTGCTTTGTGAGAATTGCTGACAATGGCAAGCAGTAGCATTAGAAATAAGCTCAACGTTACTGCAGTTTTCATGTTGCTTTTGACTGGGGGTAATACTGAAAATCTGTCTTCCTTTTGTGTATGTGTGGAGATACATAGTTGCAAATGTGTGTTTATTTCACTCACTTGCACAACATTTGCAGGGCATAATCTGGAAAACATGTTTTTGCAAAGCGTTTGTATTGCTTTATGGGAAGAATAATGAAAAGTGATGAATGAGCTCAAGCAGGTATTTAAATCCAGTTCAGCACTATATGGGAGTGCATTTGTTTCATAAGAGGGATTTTCTTTTTTAATTTAAAGCTTTGAGAATCCATTCAAAGAAAAAAAGATGAATGAGATGCAGTGATATTTTGGCATGTGCACGGGTGATGGTTCTAAAATGGAGGCTGAGTTTTGGCCAAGCAAATGTGCCTATTAGAGGTAGCTGAAATAGACTGAAATGAGAAGCACTATAGCAAAACAGAGTAAAAGAGGAAGACGTTGGGGCACTAAAGGGATATCAAAATTCAGTATATGTGGTGTTTTAATTTACCTTGTATATAAAAAGGGTGTTGTTTCCCCAATGATGACAATACATGCCCCAGTAGGACTGCTGTAGAAAACCACCTAGAAACTAAATCGGTGCAGAATGCTACAACCTGCTTGCTAGCAGCCAGTATTCTGCAGGAAAGTACATATACTGCAGGGCTCTGAATGTAGTGCCAATTGGGACAGGGGTGAGTTTATTGGCTTTGTCTTAATTCTTGGCAATTGCCTGGGCAAATCTCTGCAGTTTTCTTGACAAGATTTTTGGAAATTACCATTGGCTTCTTCTTAGGGTTGAGAGAGAGCAACTGGCCTAAAGTCTTTTAGCTGGTTTTGTGCCTAAGGAGGGACCAGAACTCACAATCTTTTGGTTTCTGTCCAGTGCCTTAAACCAGAGTTCCCCAACGTTTTCAGATTAACGACTGGTGGGGGGTGGAGAGGGGATGGTTTTGCATGAGTGGCTGGCAAGCATGTGCATGCGCAGCTCCATTTGCATGAGCAGCAAATGGAACTTTCTCATCCTGTGAAAGAAACTTTAGATTTAATATTTAGTGGGAGCTTCATAGTGCTTTCTTGGTAGCAGCAATTTTAGAAAATGGCTTTCTTCTTGGGGTGCTGATGAGATATAAAATCCATTGCTGTCTTTTAGGAAGATTATGAAGATGGTGCTTTTTGCTGAGTATTCAGAATTTGCTTAACTGATTATGGGTTTACTTGTTTCATGAGGTTGTTTTTATGGTTCATTGCACTATGAGCCAGTTGTGTGGACTGGATTTGACATCTATTTGTTGCATCTTTCACAAGGATCTGGGATAGGCAGATGTTGTTTGATGGTGTAAAATTCCCTTTTGCAATTGATTGATGGTGATATTGTCAATGCTGATTATGTTTGAGTGATGCTCCAGATATTTGGGGATTGCACCGAAGGCATCTGTCACTATTGGTACTATATTTTCTTTCTTTTCCCAGTCTATTTCTATTCACAGGTTTTCATTTTTTGTGATTTTTCTTCAGTTCTTTCTCTTCTCTTCTTTTTTTATTTTACTTCTCAACAATTAAGTGTGGGGTGTTATGTAACAGATGTTTGTCTGTTTGAATTCTAAAATCCAAGAGTACTTTAGCTTCTTTATTTTCTATTACTCTTGTCTCTTTTGTGATCCCACCAGCTCTTGCCTGCAGGCAAATGGTATTTCTTGCAAATATCCCAAGCACCTTTGTTGCTACTTGTCATTTGGTTTTTCTTGTACACCAGTTTGTTTTCTCCATTATTCAGTAAGCCTTCATGGTATACTAGCTTTAGTGCATCTTTTCCACTGCCCTTCATATATTCTTCCAATGTCCTTTTTTCTTCTTCAGCTATTTGGTTCATTTGCAAAATGCCAACCTATTTTCTCCACTGAGTTTGGACTTCAAGATTTTCGTCATTCTCATGATATATTTACTTCTAACCTTCTTGGTGCAGTGGTTAAAATGCAGCATTGCAGGCTAACTCTGCCACAGCCAGAAGTTCAATTGATGTTGTCCTCCAGACTCTTGATGATATTTCCATAGGATATCTTGGTTCCCTTAAGATTTCACTCTATTTTTCCCTGGTTGATGGTAAGGATGGGCCTTTTTTCCCCCAGTCAAAACTCATTTCAATATTTTGGCTGTATGTCCAATTTTGAGCAGCAACTCCCTTTGAGATGGTATTTTTTCCATAAAGCTACAGATCTTCCATGTAAAGAATGTGGTTTTTGTGAATGTGGCCAGGCATGTGTTTTTGATGTTTAATAGCTAGGGCCTGACCTTTCAGCATTGTTGATAGAGGAATCAGTACAATGGCGACCAGTAATGGTGAGAGCGAATTTGGAAAAAAAAAGTTTATGTACATTAATTAATTAAATTATAGTTTCATAAAAAGTATTCAGCATTTGGATGAGTGAAATTAGAACCAAAAATTACAGTCAAAAATGTGGATGAGGTGCCATTAATCTAAAATAGAATGTCCATATTTTAGCAAAGCATACTATAAAATTACATCAGTTGCTAGAAATAAGATTTATACAAAGGATAATAAAACATAGTATTTTGCTGCAACACATAAATATGGTCATTCAGATCTGCATTCTTTATAGAATATAAAATTTTATTTATAAAATAAATGGTTGTTTTGATACCATTCCTGTATGTGGCAAAGATTTTTTAAAGCGAGGAAGGTGATATCAAAGGACGATTTTAATTAATAAATTTAGCTTAAAAGCAGTGTTGATGGAGAGTAAACTGCATTAGTTTGATAGTTCATGTATTTATAAGCCAATTTGTCCAATGTCCAAAAATACTGAAGCACTCCATATTTTTGCAGTATTGTAGATAGTCACCAGATGGTGCCAAAACAACACTTTTAGACTTCTAAAATCTGTCATAATCATTTTACTTCTCTTTAGTTCCTAACAGTGTTCTTTGATTTAGCTTCGTTATGTATTATTCAAAAGGAAATTCTGTGTCAGTATTTGAATGAAATTTGGTGGTACAATGTGAAAATACGACTTTGAAATCTTGGCAGATAAAAGTGAAATGATGCAGAGGACACCAAATATAAAGTATTTCAAGTAAAGTTATCTTGCATTGAATAGCCTTAACTGAGTTGTATTTGGGATTCATCCACATTATTAGAAAATTATTTAGGATAGAAAGAGTATTTATCCTCTATATTGCTTCAGTTATACTTGCCAAAGGCACCTGTATTTGTGTGTAACAGACTAAATGTTTATTCTTTAAAGAAAAATAAAATATTAAGTATTTCAAAGACCCCAATATTGTTATATGGGTGCAATAATTTTGTAGCTTTGGAATATATTTTAAGAATAAAACAGGAAGAACAAATTAATACCCACTGAATGAAATCCTATATCACATAGAGTTCTGGAAATGGATTTTTCTTCCTTAAATCCTGGCCCTTTGCTCTGAAGGGTTCATAAAGAAAGTAGATAGTAGATTGTAATGGTGTGCAATAACTTTTTATTTTGCGTTTATGTAGTCCAGTTACTATGTCACCCAGATGTGTGGTGATCTTTATACAGAACATATTGATTACATTTTTCTCACTACTGTTACAAAATATATCTCACACAGGAAAGTTACAACTAACAAATAGCTTTTTGTTTTCTTTTTCCCCTTTCTTTAAGCATACATATCTTTGATGTTCATACAAATGGAATTCCAGATCTGTAGGAAACTTTTTTTTGTAAAATGTTTTCTCAAAGCTATTTTATTTGCTTAGGTCAATTTTTAATTCCACATATATTGTCATTTGAGGACATATCTGAGAGAGCAAACCCAGCAACCATATGCATTAGTTGTCATCCAAACTTTTCAGTGGGACTCTAGTATTAGACTTTGTTTACAAAATTCTCAACTAGCATGGCCTTTGAATAATAATTTTGAATAAATGTTATGTAATACAAAACATATTTATCCCATAAATCAGGGGTCCCCAACGCCGGTCCATGCGGACCGGCACTGGAACCATGAACAACCCTTACCGGGCAGCTGGTTGCTGGGGCGCCGCCATCTTTTGGTAAAAAGCGCTTCTGGTGAGCTTTTCCGGGTAGAAAGCTCACGGAAGCGCTGTTTCTGTCATAAAAGATGGCGGCGCCAGCCTTCGGTGAGCTTTTCCGGGTAGAAAGCCATTTCTACCGAAAAAGCTCACCAGAAGCACTACGCCGCCATCTTTTATGACGAAACTGCGCTTCGATGACGTCACCGGAAGCACCTTTTCGTCATAAAAGATGGCGGCGCCCAGTTGACGCCGATACCAGACCGCGGCGCCAGCTGATGTCGGAACCGGGCCGCGGCGTCGAAAAGGTTGGGGATCCCTGCCATAAATGGAACTGGTTCCAATAAATATTTTCTATTTCACCTATTTTATATATTTTAACTTTGTTTAACTATGAGTAAGACATACAGAGAATGCAAAATTCATCCTCATTTTTTTTGCCATTTTAAAACAGATTAAAATTCAGATGATGCACACTTATTTCTTGTATTCCTAAAATTTTATTTAAAATCACTGTCTTCCAGGTATTGAACTTTAAAGTTATAGTATATGGATTGCATTAATTCTAGAAACCCGAAGATGTTTATCTTTCCCGAATTTGTTTTTAAAAATTCTCTTAAAAGTCTAAGCTGTTTATTATTGTTTATCACTTGCATTGATCTATTAATGTGTGAAGTGCTTTACTTTTATCTCATCCCAATGATCTGCAGTATCTGTATTAGTATCTCTGCTGGGGGCAAGCCATATTCCAAATACAAGATTCTGTACTTGAATTTTTCAGACCAGATATATTGATAGCTCAATACAAAAAAAAAAAATCTTCTTTTGCTTCCAGCAGTTTAATGCCTTGAACACAGAATCAGTTGCCTGATTATCTCTTCCAGGTGGAGAAAGAGAGCTTTCCACTCTAAGGAGAGCTTTACTACAAATTCATCCTGCTCTTCCTCCAGAGAGCTCTGATTATAAATTTGAGTTCTCCATGCCCTGCTTCCAATTAATCCCACTGTCAAGTAGAACTGGATCAGGATGACCTAAAAGATATTAAATGTGGATGAGGATTTGAACTAAGACCTTGTGGTCCTAGTTCAAAACTATTCAATATCATGATTCCCCAATTGGATGTCCTCCAGATGTTAGAACCACGATTCTCAAAATTCCCAGCCTAGTTAGCCAGTGGCATGTTTATTAAGAATTGGAAGAATGCTAATCCCAATAAACATGAAGAGATACAAGTTGAAGAAGATTGCTTTGGGGACTGTCCCAAAAGTGCTTTCTCCAAAAGAAAACTGGATTTTCTTGGTTTTTTTCCTTTGAAAACATTTCACTTATCATCCAAGAAGCTTCTTCAGCTCAGTTCAGAAGTGAAGAAGCTTCTTGGATGATAAGTGAAATGTTTTCAAAGAAAAACAAACAAACAAGAAAGTCCAGTTGCCTTTTGGAAAAAGCATCTTTGGGATAACCATGACCAGAATGATTGAAAATCTCCATAGACATTTCGCTCTGGAGACTGCTGCTTACTGGTAATAATTTTTATAACGGCATTCCATGATTTTAATGTTCTGAGAAGTTTGTCATTTTATGATGAAGAATCAAAAATATGTTCACACTTTTAAAATACAGCAGCAAAGTATTCTTATAAGTTATCATAAGAATATATTTGTTCTTTGATACAGTCAATTTTTCTGATCCTTTTTTTTAATTCAGTTCAGTTCGTAATGTTTCTAATATCTTAGAACCACAATTTTTTTTTAGAAAAGATGGTATAATTTCCAGTTAGATTTAGTTGTATCCATTGAAAAAAAAAATCAAAATGTCTTAAGTTCCAAGTTTTGTCCTTTCCATGTTTTATTCCACTTTAAGCATTACCCAGGATCAAAAGATTGCCATCTGTGACTGCTGGTATGTTGCTGGAAACATGTGTAATTGATAACTGTAATCAAGAATAGTTAGACCCTCCTCCTACCCCCATCCCTGCCCCACTTCACATGGGCAGGCTTGCCTACGTGGTTTTGGAAATAAATCATGGTAAGCCAGTAAAATCTTGGCTAAGAGGGGATGAAATTAATACATATATTTTTTTATAAATGTGCCTGTTCACAGTATTGTCCAGTTTCACAGGAGAGTTTCCAAATTTGTGCAGTAATAAATGTAAATATTTTTGGGCACGGCATAATTTTCATCAAAAATTATAAAAGTTCCTGCTCAGTATTATCTTTATTTTTCCTGCTAGTAATTGGGTGTAATAATTAATATTTCTATATTGTATTTGCTACCATTTATTTTGATATACCAGTTGCATATTATGTTGCAGAATACAATAAAAATTGCATTTCTAGATTAGAGTATTTTAAAATAATTTATATTCTTTGCTTGAAAATATATTTCATTTGCATCTTGGACTGTTCTAATGTTTTACATCTGAAAAATTGGAAGAGTCAATATGATGCAATTAGGAAACTTAATATAAGTTTTATATAATGGAAATATAAACAATATGTATTTTTATTGAAACAGTCCCCTATTCTTCTGTTTCATCATTCTATTAATGTTTATTTTAAAATTTTCCATGAATAATAAAATAATATCCTTAGATTGAATAACTTCATTCTTTAGATGTAGAATAACATGTCATTTTTATAAAGTAAAGTGGCTTGGGCTTTTGTTTACTGGTTTTGTTTTGTTTTTAAAGCATTCACAACTAAGCACATCTGTGGCAATAGTGATGTGAACATAAAAGGACCTTCTCTTATTGTGAGGAATAGTGATTTGATTATTTTTTTTGCTACTGAGATAGAAAATGTATTAATCTGTGGATGCTCTTTTTATATGCTTTATTTAAAAAAAAGAATGCACTTGAAAGTATTATCAGTTGTTCAGAAATAATTGACAATACACTGGGAGAAATTACTCAAAAGGTAATTCCTTTTAGACTTCCTAAAGAAAATATTAGGACAAATTTTCTGTGCAATGGTTTTAATACTGCCGTGTGGGCTGAATTAAAGCCCTTTTTATTTATCACAGTTCAACAAAAGTAATGTGGGGTTTTAGCAGTCTAGAGTAATTTTAAATGTGATACTAGAAACTTAGCACAGGATAGCTTGTAGAAAAAGGATTTTCTGAAACATAGTAAATGCTTTCATCCATGCTGATTTCATATTTTAATTAGCAACTTGGAAAGGCAAAAGCAAATAGGCAATGTTAATTAAATTAATGACAAATGGCTAATTATTTCAGTAACTTGTAAAAGTTAATTTTTCATGACTTTTTTACAAAGATAAAATGTAAGGTAGCTGGGCATATTCCTTGGACATCTTAATCTTTGCTATTACAATATTTTAGTTTTTTCATGCCTCACCTCTGTGATTTTTATATGACCCACACTTTTGTTTGGAGGCAGGATAAGGTTTTAATATTTCTCTCTAAAATACTTTACAATAAATGCTTCTTTATCAATAGAAGCAATTGTATGCAGGTTGCATTTTCAGTAAATGGACAAAATTGAATCCAATTGCCTCTGACCCATAGATCTTGAAAGGGGCTGGTTCTTTTCTATGAACAGAAATGCCATTGTTTTCTTTCCCGTGCATTGAGCCTGAAAGTTTGCACTAGTAGGTGAAAAGGAATTCATTTTCTCTGAGCCAATCCCCTCTTCTGGACTTCTGTGTTAATCTTTTAAAATAAGATTCAGTTCTGATCCTTATTTCAGTTTCCCTTTGCATCTGCCTCTGTCTAAAGCTTTAGAGGCATTTGAATGCATCTCAGCAGCGGATAACTGATACTCCTGCCATGTAAGTTTGCATTTTGTGTTTGTAACTTCAGCTATTAAGGCTGGCCTTCAGTGATGCTGTGATTCAGATAGCTTTCAGAGGAGACTTGGTTAGCTTTTGAAAGAGATGGTATGGGGATTATTGCAGAGACTACGAAGAAGTAGTTGGTTTTATCCTAATTTAGGAAAGTCATGTTTAATTTTATGTTGGGGAGTGCTGTAACATAAATATAAGATACATTTGTATAACCTTGTTATGTGGATGCATACTGCCTTTTTGGAGTGACAGGCATATTATTGCTGCAGATGAATAGCTGCTGTTAATACCAGAGTTACCTACAATTTCAGAATTATAGTTCAAAATTCTAAATGTATCAAATGACAAACTCACTCATTAAATGTTCTGATGAAAAGGGACCTGTGCTTGGCACAATCATGTTATACTGGCTTTTATGTAATGGCCTAAATCAATAAAATAATACACCTTGAATTTTGTTAATGATTGCCTGCTGCTGTTTTGTTCTTGTCATCTAAATATATATATATATTTGATCTCTTTTACTTCAACTTCAACTGCATACTTGATGTGTTCCAAATAAAATGTTCACTTACAAATAGTATAAGAGTTATGTAGCCCAAGATCTTCCCAAAGCAGGATGTAATGTTGTCTGCTTTGTTCACAAATCTTAACTGAAATAAGGCCATCTACACAAGTGACAGTATTCTAAACAGGTGACATTCACATGAGTTTAATGTTTGGTATTCAGATTGTAAAGAATGGAAATATACCACATATATTTAAATTTGAGAATACACACACACACACACACACACACACGAACACACAATCTTGCCAAGTTTATTTTTTAGATAATGGTTGATGCATTTTTGTCTCTACAAGCACTGTTTTTTTTATCAATCTTTGGTTTTTGTTGCTCATTTTTTTCATCATTTTTCTTAAAATATAAGATATGTTGTATGCTTTTAATATTACAGCATTACCAATGAAGCAGGAGCTTCCATATACAGTGTTAGTCCAGAAGCTTGTAAAGAGATGCCTGATTTAGATCCTAACCTACGAAGTGCAGGTAACTATTGCTTATATACTTATTCGTTTCAGAAATAGAATATATGTGTATTATAACCATTACAAGAATGACTTGAGCTTTAGGCAAATATTCCCCGTTTGTGAATATTTACTTCATATGAAATACTGAACCATTTTATAAAGCAATGCAAACAAATTATAGGAAATTATATATAATTTTTTTTGTTTACAGATCTTGAGTATACTTGTTGGCTAATCCAACATTTGCTTGAGAGAAAAATCTGCTCATTATTTACATACTGTTACATGCCATTTATAAATAGCAACACGTATCTTAGCCTATTATACACAGCATAGCATATCTTCTATCTTCCATTGTATAGGACTTTAGTATACAATCTTTTTATAAGACTTCATTTTATTATACATGTTTCTTGAATAGGAATAACTAATAGAGAGGAAGGATGAATTTCTGTTTTAATAAAGACACGTACTTTTATAATAATAGAAATTATCAGTCTTCCATTCTTTTTTTAAAAATCCGCTTCCCTTGAAATTTCGGCAGATTTACATCAGAATAAATGGACAGTACAGAATGATCTGAGGCATAAATGAGCTGTAAGTTTTGTAAATGAATTTCAGCTTGAGTAAAGAAAGTTTCGTAGGACTCTCTCCTTTACATAAGCACTGTCATCCGTTCTTAGTATTTCCATTGGCAATCAGAAACATATGTGAGCTTACATAATGTTATTGAAAATGCGGTTGCAATGCTGCATCGTTGAAGTTTTGCAAGTTGTTTCTACATTTTTCATGATCTGTCTGTAGACCTATCAGCAGTTTTCTAAACTGGAAATGTATATATAAATTTCATTTTAAGCCATATTTTTCTTTCACAAATTGACTGAAAATTCCCATCCCAATCGATCTAAAGAGCATGAAGTTGGAGAAAACTACTTATCCTCTTGTTTTCAGTTACTTTGTTACTCTTGTTACTCTTTGTTAACTCTGTGTATTTTTGCTTTTTTCTTACTAATTCATATTTATAGAATATTTCTCATCCAGCATGTAGTCTTTTTAGGAAGCTATTTAATTCCCTTCTAAATCAAGGTGCTATCAACCTTTTGGTTTTGGTTCAAGTGACTTCTCTTCTGGCCAACTATATTTTCTTTGATATATGCTTTTTTAATGTTTTAATTTTAAACAACCCAGTATTGGGCAGCCTTGATTGATTGATTATTTGATTCATTGAATGAATGAGAGAATGAGTGAGTGAGTGAGTGAGTGTGTGCGTGCATGGATGGATAGATGGATGGATGGATGGGGCATTACTTCATAACAGAGACAAAAATGGGAGATTCCTGCTATGACCTCTGTTGTCAGAGAGATTGGAAAGAAGTCCAGTAGTTATGTTTAGCATGCTTTTCCTACCTTATTATGTATTGAGCTGTAATGAACATGCATGCCTAGCTGAATTGGCTTGCAGACATGTGAATAATTTAATCACAAATATAATCTTTACCATGTTTTTAATTAAAACTGAATGAATATAGAATATATTAAAATATATGAGTTGTTTAGTTCTATTGATTTATCTCTCTTCAGGAAGATTTCATAAATGGAGCTTAAGGGGGTTAAGGTCAAAATGCCAGTTTATTTCTCCTGCCAGATAATCTGATGCACACCTATTTGAATGCTTTGTATTGTGATCCAGGAGGTCCTGCTTCAGTCCCTATTTCCTCTGTTTCAGTAGTTCAAACCTGGTAACTGGCTAGGAATCCAGATAACAGGTGTAATGGGCTGTGCCTCTATATCATGAATATTAGAGTCTGAATGTTTCTTGTAACAATTAGGGATATGCAAGTATGGTGGAAGAAGGGTCTTGCCTTTGCTCCTTTACCAAGGAAATAGCACATACCTTATCTAGGCAGAGCTGAAGGCTGATCAAAGATAAACAGACAAATTCTGTGACCCAAGGTGCTTGGAGACACCATTTTAATGTTGGGAGACTTGTGAGAAGAGATAGAAGAAAGGAAGGATGAATAATTAATAGTTGTAGAAAACTGGCTTGAAAATTATTATTTTAGTAAAGTGTACAGTACATCCCAAATGTTTTTGTTCACAGATTTGTAAATTTCCGAAAGAGAATGAAACATCCACTAATTTGCAATTATATAGATAAGTGTGCTATAATACCAAACAGCTGTTATTTGAGAGTGACAAATATGGGAATTTCTTCCTATATCATTTCTGAAATCTTAACATCTTTCTTCCAGATGCTGGTGACTGCTCTTACCTGAAAATAAAATAACCATTTTTAATCTGTCAATAGTTAATAAGTAGATATGAACAAAGATATTCCTAATGGACTGTTTTAATTTAGTTGGATTAATTACCCTGAAACACCTACTTACCTACCTTCTTTCTTTCTTTCTTTTTTTCTTTCTTCAGAACCAGTGGAAAGATTAGATGTAAACCACATTCTTAAAATCCCAGGGTAATTCAGAGAGGTGAACAGTAGTCAGAAAAATCATAGTCTTGGGCATTCTTTTGTCCAGTCTCCTGCATTCCCCAACTTTTTCTTTAAAGATAAGGAGAAGTTCACTTTCTTGATAGGAACTTGGATATCTTTTCAAATTTCTGCTACCAAGATCCTAACATTTCCTCCTTTGATTAATATCATTAGTTGTAGTTCTTTTTAAAGAATATATCTACTTAGATATATCTACTTAGAGACTGGCGGTAAAGATACAAATAATGGGTAACTCTTCAGCTACTTGATGAATGCTGTTGTGTCTGTCTTCAGGGTTCCTCTTTTTATGAAAAACATAGTTGGTGCTTCAACCTATCCTACAGGATTTGTTTTCCGTACCCCAGACAATATTAAATTCTATCTTCTGCCTATATTCTTTGTCACCTATACCACTGTTTTCAGCATAAGAAAATGAAAACATTTCCATTGTTTAAAAAATCATGTTTTCATTTGAGACTGTCTAAAATTACATTAGCCTTTTTTGTAGCCATATGCACTGGTTCGTGTACCGTTTATGATTAGTTGTAATATCACAGTAATAAGGCAAGAGCATAAATGCATGCACACTACTATCATCTCTAATCCATTCTCCATACTTACAGGACAAATGAGAAAATTAATCTCAAAAAGTCAGGCTCGTGCTCTGCAAAATAATAATAATTTGGTGTGCTAGTACAACATACAACTTCTTAAAAATACATTTCAGTATTAGTACATTTATATGACTGTGTTTGAAAAATTGGAATGGCTCCCAAGTTTTATTTTAAAAGTTCCATGATCGCTTCTCTTGAGAAAAATCTGATATATTTGCAAGCACTGTACAGTATGTGTTTGGTTCTATAGGATAGAGAACAGAAATATAGTGAACTGACTTGTCTGCTTGCATAATTTCAGCAGCAACTTATTAAGTGGTGCATTTGTTTTAGCTACTGAATACAAGAGAGAACTTTTTAAAAAATTATTCTTTTATTTTTCCACCATAATAACCTGAAGCAGTTGTACTGCTGCCAAATCATGGAGATGAGCTGCCTTAAAACTGAATGTGGTAATGGCTGTTATGAATTAGTAAAATTATTGAAAAATTGCCCTGTGTGTTTTGATTGGCAGTTTCTGCATTGGTTTAAGAATTCTTGCTATTTGAAGATTATTTCAGCACAGTTTTCAATTTTGTTTCATGGAATAACAAATGCCTCCCTTTCCAAAAATTTCTGTGTGTGCTTCTTTTAATATATATATATATGGTATAAAAACACCAAGCTAGCAACTCTGTGCTTCAATGCACTAAATCAGAGAAAATAATATGGACAAGCCACAGTACAAAATTTTCTTCAGATTTGGATAGGAAAGGACGTTTCCTCTTAGTGACAGTGACATTTACGCTAGCCTGTCTCAAAAATGGTAAAGCTTGTCTATATAACTTGTATAAGTCAGTGCAATGAAGCACAGGGGAATACTTTCATTTTAATTTCCATTTCACTAGTTACATCAGAGATTGTACTGTACATTTTTCCCTCTTTGTTTCCCAACTGTGATGCCTGCAAGATAAACTATTTTTAAAAGCTAATAATTAGGAATACTGTGTGTCAAGTTCTGGTCCCTATGATACACAAAAGATGTTGAGACCCTGGAGAGTGTACAGAGAAGAGCAACGAAGATGATGAAGAGGCCAAATCATACAATGAATAGTTGAGGGAACTAATTTAGCCTCTAGAAGAGAAGGATTATGAGTGCCTTCCTGGACTTGAGGGGCTGTTACAAAAGAGAGAGAACTTATTCTCTAAGAAACTAGAGCAGGGGTCTCCAACCTTGACAACTTTAAGACTTGTGGACTTCAACTCCCAGAATTCCTCAGCCAGCAAAGCTGGCTGAGGAATTCTGGGAGTTGAAGTCCACAAGTCTTAAAGTTGTCAAGGTTGGAGACCCCTGAACTAGAGGGAAGGAACAAAGAAGTAATGGGTGGAAGCTTGTTAAAGAGCAATCCAGCCTAAAAGTAAGGAGAAATTTTCTAAAGGTGAGAACAATTAATCAATGTAATAGATTGCCTCCTGGGGTTGTGGGCGGGTGCTCCTATTTTCAAAAATAGACTGAACATTCATTTGACTGGGATGGTATAAGGCTCCTGTTTTAAGCAGAGGATTGGACTAGAAGTCCCCCAAGATCCCTTCCAGTCCTAAGATTCTATGGTAACATCATATAGCTGGAGATGTGGATGAGAGTTGCTGCAGTTTAAAAGCAGCATTTGGGGAGCGGGGGGGGGAGGGGAGTAAGAGCAAAAGGTCACACAAGACAGCTTTTCTTAGGATTGTCAAGTCCCATCTGCTTGTCTTCTCTCCACAGGGCAGAATTCATTGGATTATTGTACACTCAAAAGTTCAGCAAACCACTTGTACTTTTCACGGCAAGAAAATGCCTTTTAGGTATTTGGGGCTTGTTGGGACTTTGAGACTGTCAATGCTACAGGGGCTTATACCCTTGGGTGCTTCTACAGATAAGAGACATACTGTTCAAAGCTGTCACAATGCCCCCCAAATGGAAGGAAAAGATCGGAGACAATATAATCTCTTCTGACGATCTCAGATAAAGTAAAATTGTTTGATGATTAGATGTGTGGAACATAGTGCCTTTATGTCTACTTGAGCTAATTTCTTTAGCTTCTTTCAAAGATCATTGCTCCCCTTTGGCTGCTCCAAAGCAAAGGTCACTTTTAGAAAACTTTATCACTGAAAAAGCCAGAAACTTAACATCAAACTGGAGAGGGGTTGCTATAAGTGAATAAAACTTGTAGGTAACTGTAGGGCACCAGTGTGAATTAATGCAGGATTAGAAATACATTACCAGGATTTAAAAATATTATTAGACAAAAAACTGAATCACTTGCTGTCATGTGCTGTCAAGCATTTTCAGCAGAAGTGCAAACCTAGTAGTTCCTTTGAAGACAGCAAGAGGAGATGTAGCCATTTTAATACAAAAACAGAAAAACCAAATTGCAGGTACAAATGAACAGTCACATCATATTTTGATGGAAATGGCTCCTTAGCTTAAAATATCTTTTATGTATCATTGCCTTTGAGAATCTATTTATTTACTTAATGGGTTTATATGTTCATTCATGATTGGGCATCTAACAATATTAAAAAATAATAAAACCATAATATGCAAACACACATAGCAGCCAAAGATGGGTGGGAAATTAGACATTCATCACAACTGACAAACAAGCTCCATGACACACTCTGGGGGTTGTGGGCTTGAGCACAGAGCCAGGTTTTCAAAGCCTTGCAGAAAGCCAGCAGAGTCAGGCCCAATCAGAACTTCAAACAAATGATATTTCAAGGGAGGGTAGAACACTCAGACAAGGCCCTCCTCCAAGGCCTCACCAACAACTTTCATAGCAGACAGGATAGAGCGGGTAGAGACAAACAGTCCTGTAAATAATTCAGCCCAAGCCACAAAGGGCTTTAAATATCAACACCTTGAATTGTACCCAGCAGCATACTGGTTGCCAACGCAACTTATAGAAAAGTGTGTCACATAAGCCAAATGACAGGCCTGCACAGCTACATAAGCCAAATGACTGCATGCACAGCTACATTCTCCACTGGATGAAACTTCTGGATGCCCTTTAAAGATAGCCCCATGTACAGTGCATTGCAGTATTCCAATCGGGAAATCATTAGAGCATGAACAACTGCTGCAGAGCCTCCCCATCCGGGAACAAGCACAATTGATGCACAACCCATAACTGTGTAGAAGCCCTCCTAGCCAAGGCTTCTCCTTGAGCATGAGCACAAGACCAGGAAGACCTCCGGATTGTGCACTAGTTCTGTCTGAGGCAGTGCAACACCATTCAGAACCAAAGATGGAAGGTCCTGTCTGCTTCTACAGATAGAGCAGACAGGAAACAGATCAGATGAGCTGATAATTACACCAATTACACTAATAATTACACTAATTATATAATTACACTAATAACTAGAGCATAAAAAACTAATAACTAGAGCATACAAAACATTTGCTAGACCAATACTTGAATACAGCTCATCAGTCTGGAACCCACATTACGTATCTGATATTAACACAATTGAGAAAGTCCAGAAATATTTCACAAGAAGAGTTCTCCACTCTTCTACTCGTTGCAGAACACCTTATGCCACCAGACGTGAAATTCTAGACCTAGAAAACCTTGAACTACGCTGCCTTTGGTCCGATCTAAGTATAGTATATAAAATCATACATTGCAATGTCCTACCTGTCAACCATAACAATACAAGAGCAAACAATAGATACAAACTCAAGGTTAATCACACCAAACTTGATTGCAGGAAATACGACTTCAGCAACAGAGTGTCTGGAATACTCTACCTGACTCTGTGGTTTCTTCCCCAAACTGCAAAAACTTTAACCTTAGACTTTCTACTATTGACCTCACCCCTTTCCTAAGAGGTCTATAGGGGGCGTGCATAAGCGCACCAACATGCCTACTGTCCCCGTCCTATTTCTTTTATTTTTCTTATATGTATCCATGTATTCATAACTATGTTTTTACTTATACCTATTATCTTGTAAGCAATTGACAAATAAAAATAAATAAAAAATAAACAAAATAATTCTTGTTTACATTGGCAATCATGAAACTCTGAAAATACAAATCACTTACCATTTTACAGCCCATTATGCAGTTGTGAATTCTCCCCTCTTTCCATCTGATTGTTCCCTAGGCAGCATCTCTTCCCCAGATCTCCTAAGCTCATTCTTACGTATCATTACAGGTTCCTAGAACTGTCCCAAACCCAGAGCTATTCAGTTTCCTAAGGTTGCTACAGCCAGTGGTGCCCCATCCAGACCCTCATAGCTTCCAGGCACTGAGGCAGAACCTCCACAGCATCACTCAGATGGCTTGGGGCAGAGCTTGGTATCAGTAGGCAAAGGTGTCAGGGGTCCAACAACCCTCCATTCCAATCAGTAATTCACAAACATATCTCAAAAGAACCTTTATTAGGATAGAACTGGCACATCTGTGGAATCCCGAATCTGAAAGTTTCCGGGCTTCCTACAATTTCCCAAACTACAAATCCATCCCCCCCTTGCTGTCATCACATCACATGGCCCAATCACGATCCATCCAAAAGTAAGATCCTAATTTCATCCTGCACCATACTCAATGACCTTGAACTAACAAAAGAATTTTATTTTGTCTACTTAGAGCTACTCAATTGAATCCACCCCCCTCCCACTTTCTCAGGCTTGTGGCAGCGTGGAATATGGCCTCCAAAGCTGACAAAAGGGGAATGTTGCACCTTTTCTGAAATGTTGGCTCAGATAGGCTTTACAGGAAAAATCTTTACAAGCTTGAAATATACAAGTAGTCCTTTACTTAGACCACAATTCAGCCCAAAATTTAGCTTGCTAAGTGAAAATTTTGTTGTATGAGTTCTGCTTCATTTTACAACTTTTCTTGGCACACTTGTTAAGTGAATCAGTGCAGTTGTTAAATTAGTAACACAGTTAAGTGAACTGGCTTCCCCGTTGATTTTGCTCATCCGAGGATCACAAAATCTGATTACATGACTCCAGGACACTGCAACCGTCATAAATGTGAGTCAGTTGTCAAGCTTCTGAATGTAAATCATGTGACCATGAGGATGCTGCAGTGATCATAAGTCACTTTTTCAGTGCTGTTGTAACTTCAAATGGTCACTAAGTGAACTGTTATAAGTCGAGGACTACCTGTACTGTGAAGCTTAGACAAATAATATTGTCTATATCCTTTAAAATACACTGCTTTTTTGAAGATTTGGATAGTTAATCAATTGTTGCTGGACTATACAGAGGCTACAGTACATTGACTCCAGCCTGACATCCTTCAGCTACGCTAGAATTACGATTCCCAGAATTCTCACCTTGCCTACCCAGAACTCTGTGGGCTGATTATAATAGGAATTGCAATGCCAGCTTGGAGAAAGATTAAGTATTCGAGAAATCTGATCACGTTAACTATTTGGAATCCTTCAGATTGTGGTGGTAGATAAATTGCATAAATCAAGCTAGCCAGTTCAGCTTGAGCCCAAAGAACAATGAGCAAATTCTGTTAGCATAATACAGCTTCTTTGTTACTCTTGCAGCCCTAAAATTCTGCTTTCAGGATAGCTTGTGGTGTAGTGCCTTTAATTAAACCTTGGCAGCAACTGTTGGAATTCTGTTGCTCTGTCCATTGCACAAACAAGAATGTATCCTGCTTTTTAAAGGAACTTTCTGGATCCAAGCCATTGTATACATTTAATAAGCTGCAGTGTAAAGACATTCTTACTTGAGTGAGACTAGTATCATCCAAATAAGCATCTGGTTTCTGCCATGCTGTATTTAAGCTCCTTGGACCCAAAAGCAGAGGTTTATACCCTTCAGCCAGCACTGGAGGTTATCAAGTCTAATTGGAATATTGAAGTA
Source organism: Notechis scutatus (assembly GCF_049901735.1). NCBI lineage: Eukaryota > Metazoa > Chordata > Lepidosauria > Squamata > Elapidae > Notechis > Notechis scutatus. Next base: position 44,897,784 of record NC_142009.1, read on the forward strand.
TATTAACATTAGTTGTGGTACATTTGTATATAACTAAGCGAATGAGGTTGATTTTATACTGAATGCTCCCTTCAGACAAATTAAATGGGAAATCATTGTGTGTCCTGAAGCAAAAGCTTAATCCAAATCATATGAGGCAGCTCTCATTCTGAAAAAGGAGATTTGAATCAAAGTCTGATGTGATTAAATTTGCATTTCCTTGGAATTCATGAGAGTTTTTCCTATGGTTCCATTGGGCAGAGTCTTGTCTGCATAATTATTAGAAAACCTCAGAGGGAGTCAAAATATTGGGTATAATTTACACTTATGGTGGGGAGAAATAGACAAGAATCTCTCATAAAATTAAATTAAATGATCTGTCCTGGTAATAGGATAAGTAATTTGCATATGCTACTATTCTGAATATTGCAGCCTGCCACAAACTCTGTAAACTTTGTAAAAGGGTGTTCAGTTTTCAGATTAATTTTACTGGTAATTTTGTGCTGAGTTAACAAAAGTTACCTAACTTGAACTTAATTTTGTATGTATTTCATGCTTGTGATATTTAGATGGTTACCAAAAACAACAAATATCACCAGTATGCTGTAAAAATCAGCTCTGTCAGCTCTATTTCTTTAACTGCAGAACAGCTGATTGGTACACTCGGTTTCAAGGCTGAACATTAGCCTCAGTCAGCTCACAAAGTTCCAGAAAAAGTAACAATTGGCTCTTGCAAGCTGGTGAAAGATGGCTCCAGCGCACTACTGACCAATATTATATGCATATGTTGTTCCAATTCCATTTTATTTTGCCAAAATATCATGCTAGAAAATTAGAATTATCTCCATTTAATTGGGGTGAGCAATGCTCAATCCTTCAAATGTTGAACTTCAGTTCATGTCAGCATTTGCCAATGTGTCCACTGGTGAAAGATAACGGCAGCTGCAATCCCTACCAGAGAATATTCATAATAACTCTGAATCAGTATGGGGCATACTTATATATGTCCAGATGTCATTGATTTATAATACCAGCATTCTTCAATCCCATTAATGTGGCTGGGACTGCCATTTAACAACATTTGCAGGAGCATAGGTCTCCATTCTTGCATTAAGTTTACAGACCCTTGGATACTGACAGGAAAAATGAATCCTAAGCATAATAATTAATTAATTATGATCCAAGTACAAAAACTACTTTGGAATCAAAATGAAATTGGTACATTAGCAGTGTGCTAAAAGTTAATTAAGATTATCGGTATTATCTATGAAAGGAATCTACTGAAAAAACTATTACCAAACCGTACAAATATTTACTTGAAAATCCAATGTTTGCAGTAGAAGTTATTCACCATTATTTCTTGAAATTAAATAATAAAGATAAATAATATTTTAGTTGGCACAAGTCAGAGGAGTTGATAAATTTAAATTTTCCACATTATAATTCAACTTTAAAAATCTATTGTGATCACTCTGTTTGAGAATGCTTAAATGTCAATGTTTCATTTTTAAACCAAGATTAAAAATGCACATTTTAGAGTTTTGCTTTAAAGCATATGGTTTGCATTTATACAAAAAAGTTTCAAAGTTTACATAATAGTTTTGTGTATTTTATTTTTATTTGTGGCTGTTTGTATTTTATTCAGTTATTTTTTTCTCTAATCCATATCAAGAAAAGACTGCTTAAACCATAGTCATATTATATGTTATTGATTTTATCATGTCAGAGGTCATCCAGATGTTTAATCTTTTCACAATAGAAAATTAACAATTGCTGTAGATTTTTGGACAAGCTATAGCTGTTGGGTGGCTGTTTAACTTACATCTATTTGGTACACTAGAATTCAGATTTGTTTCTATAATTTTATTGTACAGAGAAAAAAGTTCTTAAGATGAAAACTACTACAATCTGCTGTATAATAATAAGTTGAAATTTAGGTCTATAGGAATTGAGCATTTTGGTTCACAAGATGTTTGAACAATAAATAGAGTAGATATCATTTTGCGCTAGCAAAAATTTCCCTGAAAATTGACAAACCAGAGGAGAAGCTGTGATGTGTGCCACATCATTCTGGTCCATATCATATCGTATCAGCTCTCAGATCCCATTTGGAAAGCTATATATCTTGTTGTCTTTCTTTTCACAGAATCCCCCCAGCCCTGCCTATCTTTTTTCTCTCAAGCACATATTTATTTTATCTATGGGAATAAATGGCAGCTACGATATTCATTTATGTAAAAAAAGAAAGAAAGAGATAAAATCAGACTATGTGACACTCTAGCATTGTATCTAGTTTTGGGTGTTGTCCTTTTAAGATAAATGCATTAGAATGTTTATATCATACTGTATAAGCACAGGTTTAAGGAATTACATGGAAGAGAGTTTACCCAGGAAGTCTAAAAAGATAGGGACACATTTTACATGGAAGAAGGCAAGCACCTGTTTCGCCTTGCTATAAATAGCAAAACTAAATCTCCCCTTTAAGAACAAATGTCACATAAACATTTAAAGAAATTATCAATGAGAACCTCTGTTATTTTGATGCCAATAACCAAAAGGATGTGAGTCCATTGTTTGTCATTGCTTCTAATGTGCCGGGAAACCTTTAGCCTGCCAATGAATATACTTAATAATTTATTTATATAATCAGTCAGAAGTCACTTTCCTTCATAACATAACAAATGTCATCAGTAATTGAAATGAAAGAACATTGAATATGTCATGGATGGATTTGAGATGAATTCTTGATTTAAGGCACTATGTTATTAGGGTCAGACTGAAGACACCACCCCTCAGAAAATGACATCCCTTTGGATCAGGGGTCTCCAACCTTGGCAACTTTAAGACTTGTGGACTTCAACTCCCAGAGTTCCTCAGCCAGCTCTGGCTGAGGAACTCTGGTAGTTGAAGTCCACAAGTCTTAAAGTTGCCAAGGTTGGAGACCGCTGCTTTAGATGACAAATTCATTATGGATAAGTGCAGGATTTCATTGATAGGGAATTTCTGTTAAAGTTCAGGAAAATGAAAAGAATTGTCCTAGCTGTTGAGAACCATTTGGAATACAATCTGCTCTATCATGTTGGAATAAAGAGGTGAAATAATGAGAAAATGGGATGGAATACTAGGTTCATATCTCTCCTTATATGGCCTGACATTCATTTCAGTCCCAAGTAGTACTATCTTAAAATCATACAGAATTAAAATATATTCTGCAAAATTTATTTACTACTTTTAAATTTTTCTTGGTGTGCCCAGCTCCAAACACGTTGGGCAGCTTATATGATGTAGATAACTATTCTTTTTTCTGTCCGTTCTCTGTGTATAGAGAGTTATTTTAAAATTATTGTAATGGCACCTTTTTAAAATATCAAGCTAGGTTTTTAAAATCAAGGAAATACAATCTATAGGCAGTGAACATCTATTCTGTACCGGAACACTTCAGCATAAAAAATTTAAGACTGAAAAGAAATACAGAATATTCTTCTTTAGGGAAGGATTGAGGTTGAACTAATTATATCCCAATAGTTTGTGGTTTTCATATATTTGTTTATATGTTCATTTGTTCATTCTGCTAGCATCTGGAAAGCTCATAATATTTAAAATACATAGCTGGGTTAAACTGTTGAAGCCATTTTGATGTTGCTTGGAAAATAGAATAATTATGTTTAGAGCATTTGGTTTATGAAAAAGCACTAATCAGGAAGATACCTGATTGCAAACATTTTATCTGTCCTGAAGAATTAATAGAGAGGAGAAAAATAATAAACTGACACTGTTTCTCCCTATGGAAACTCTTTTCTGTGTTTGTCTTAAAATTTTAAAAGGGAATCTTAATATTTGTTTGTTTGTTTGTTTGAATTTACTGGTACTTCAACTTCCTGAATTCTGGACAGCGTACAATATTAGAAAAAAAAACATAAAAAATGGCTAAAATGTAAAATCAGACAGATAGCTCAGACTAAAATGATTTAAGAAAATGTTTTTTTTAAAGGGTTAGTACTTACTTTTAAAAAAGGTATAATCCCTATAACAGCTGTAAAGGTATAGATCTTATGAGACAACAAATTAATTAAGCTATTATAGGGATATATTTCCTGTTTCTCCTGCCAATAAAATTCATTTGTGAATAATCTATTATGATTTTTTTTTATTAAACTCTCATTGCCATGACTTCCAGATCCTATTGGAATAATACATTTTGGAAAAGATATGTGAACCAAATCAAACAAATTTATTGCCTATTTAATATGATTAAAATACCTTTTAATATTTATTTATGTGTTTAATTTCTTACTATTTTAAGGTATTCTTTAAGTTACGCCAGTATTTCTTATATTGTTTTGGGGGGATTTGTTTATCTCTTTTCTACCTCATAAAACGATGTATGTTTAGGTTTTTTTATATATCATGCATGTTAGAATCAGTTTTGTTCTCTTTTTTTTGTTTTGTTTTTTATTTGTGTGCTATTTGGCATCATTTGGCTTGATTTTCTTGGCAGCCCTGAGCGTTTTAATGAAATAACAGCTTTGCTGTTGACATACAGTGCTCTAAATAGCTTGGAACCAGAGTATATGATATCTGGTTACATTAGAGGGGGGGGGGAAACCGCAGCAATTTGCAGGAACCCTTTCTTTTTGTAGCACCCATAATTCGGAATGTGTTCCTCCTTGAAATAAACGAGGGACCTCCAATTGCCTCTTTCAGTCATCTGTTGACTATTGAACGAATGTGTCCCTTTGGTCTTTTGTCTCTGCCAACATTTTTAACAAACATCTTTTTACATTGTTTTGATTTATTATTTTTATTATTGTATTTCAGATTATTTTATTGAAAATTCTTTTGAATGGAAATGTGTATAGATGGCCAAGTAAATGGGTAACTTTAAGCCAGCACTCCCCCTCCCTCGGTTCCCCAGTGCCCTCCAGATGTGCAGGGTTTCAATTCCCAGAATTCTAGTCCACGACAACTGAAAGAATCTTAATAAGCAGTCATCTCCAATTTAAATCTCCAGCACCTACATTGACGTAATTAAAATTCTTCCTGAACAAAATACACTGGATGTACTGTACCTGTTGCCCAATTTTCCTAATTACTAGAAAACTCTTGAAATAGAAAATAATATTGGTATGGCTTCCCCTCCTCACCCCAAAAGTGTCAGAAATGCAGTTCATTTCAAATTATATATAACACAAATGAATAATGAAAGTTTCTGCTTTGGGTGCTTCAAGACATCTCAAATGGTAGGGCTAGAGGAACTGCTGAGGCCATGCAAACAGCTGCCACTGAACAGCTCAAGTAAATGACTCACAACAAGATGCCAGAGTGCTGAATACGCTAAAGTCTAAAAATGCATTGAGAAACCATGTATATATATATATATATATATATATATATATATATATATATATATATATATATATATATATATATATATATATATATATATATATATATTTGTTTTCTTAAGTTTTCATGGGTACTTACATGTATGGTGTTCGGCTTGGTTCGGGTATTTTCCCGTCATTGTAGTTCTTTTAAAGTTGTAGCAACGTTTCAGCAGAATCTCATCTGCCATCATCAGGCTTCTGTATTGTGTCCGTCTGTGGGTCAGACTTTTACAGTGGTTTCAGATTTAAATTTGGGGCAGCCTATTGCTGTGCCAGAATGGTTTTTTCTTCATCCTGATTGGTTGGGAGTCTTGGTCTGTGTTTATTGGTCTCGGAGTTTGCTGTGTTCTGCTTGATGGGTGTTTCTGATATCTTCTGTCTGTTTTTTGGCTCTTTTTGTATCTTGATTGGCTGGCAGCATTGTGTTACTTTAATGGAGGTCTTTAGTGCAGCTTGGCTTGGGTAAATGGACGGCTATCATTAGTTAGGAAGCTGGGTTTCATCTGGGTGCCTGGTTGGGGTGTGTTTGAGCTGGAGGTATCAGGGGGATCTGTTTGTGCCCAGGTGTTTGCCTGGCTTGTGGTGTGGAGATTTTTTTGTTTGTGAGTGCAGGCTTCCAAATGATTGACAGCCTGGTGGAATCATCTCTTCTGTTCATGCTTTCTGGTCTTTTTCAATCTCTATGGCTTCTCTGATGACTCTGTGGCTAGGGTTTTCCATAGTGGCCAGGGTTTTGGTGCCATTGAAGTTGATGCTATGACCTGTAGCTTCCATGTGTTGGACTAGTGAGGAAGTGTGTTCCAGCTTTTTGACTGCATTTTTGTGTTCATCCAGGCGGTACTTATTCTTCTATTGGTCTGTCCAATGTATGTGGCCGGGCATGATGCACAGGGGACTTCGTATACGCCTTGGTTTTCCAGGTCAATTTTATCTTTGGGGTTGCTAAGGATGGCTGCTATTTTTCTGTCTGTTTTGAAGGCAGTCCTGATGTGATGTCTGTGTAGTACCTTACTAATTTTGTCTGTAGTACCTCTTATGTAGGGCAGGACAGCTGTTCCATAGGTCTGTTCATCTTCTGGGTCTCTATTATGTTTCAGTGTGTTTTTGTGGATCAAGCTGGTGATTTTGCTTTTGTGGAAGCCGTTGGCTGTCAGTACTTTAGTCAGGGTGCATAGTTCAGCCTTAATGTGTGTCTTGTCTGCCAGGCGTTTGGTTCTGGTAATTAGTGTTTTAGCCACGGAGTTTATCTGTGCTGGGTGGTGGTGGGATTGGGCGTTGAGGTAGCGGTTGGTGTGGGTTTTCTTCTGGTATATGGTGTGTCCTAGTGTGCCATCTGTTTTTTTGTAGATTAGTACATCTAGGAATGGTAGTTGTTTGTTTGTTTCTGTTTCCATGGTGAACTTGATTTTGGGGTGTGCGCTGTTTAGGTGTGTTAGGAAATTGTTTAGGTTTTCTTGTCCATGGGCCAAATCACGAATGTGTCATCGATGTATCTTAACCATAGTTTGGGTTTGAGGATGGCATTGGCCAGGGCTCTGGATTCGAATTCTTCCATGAACAGGTTAGCAATGACAGGTGACAGTGGTGATCCCATGGGGGCTCCTTCTATTTGTTTGTATCTTTGTCCTTTGTATATGAAATATGTGTTGGTTAAGCAGTGTTCTGTTAGTTCCATGAGGTGTTTGGCTGGTTGGTATTTATTTTTGATGATTTCAAGGGTCTCTCTTTATCGGGACTTGAGTGAATAGGGAAACCACGTCAAAACTTACAAGCAGATCTTCTTGCTCCACGTGTAGATCTTTGATCATTTCCAAGAAGTGGTATGAGTTTTGTACATGTGAAGCTGCTGTTTCAGCATGGGGCTGTAGCTGCTTTGCTAGGTATTTGGCTAGGTTTTGTAGTGGTGCTCCTCTGGAGCTGACTATGGGTCTGAGAGGTATGCCTTCTTTGTGTATTTTTGGGAGGCCGTATAGTTTGGGGCATCTGGAAGATTTCTCTCTGGGTATAATCGTGTGTTGGATCTCTTTGCTTATGTGGCTGGTTATAATTTTCTTCTTGGTTAATTTTTCCAGATATGTGGTTGGGTCTGTGTTTATGGGTTTGTATGTGGAGTCTTGGAGTAGGTCTGTCAATTTTGTTTCGTAGTCTTTTCTGTCCATTACTACAGTGGCATTTCCTTTGTCTGCTGGGAGGATGATTATGCTGCTATCTCTTTTCAGGGTTTGTAGTGCTTTAATTTCATTTTTCTGTAAGTTGCTTTTGGGTGGCTTGCTTGTGCATAGGATATTGGTAACTTGGTGTCTTATTTTATCAGCTTCATCTGTATTTAATTTAGTTAGGCTGGATTCTACTGCACATATGATGGATTCTGTGGGGATTTTTGGGGTGCTATAGCATAATTGAATCCTTTGGTTAGAACATCTGTTTCTGTTTTGGTGAGTTCTCTGTTGGAAGCGTTTATTGCACTAATTGTTTCAGGTGTTGTTGTGAGTTGTTGGGGTTTTCTTGTCATGTTCTAATTTCTTTAATTTTTTCAATAATTTTTCCTGTTTGTAAATACCTTCAGAATCAGCTCTCCAAGTTGTAAGTTGTTTTATCTTGTCCCAAAGTAGAGGGTGGATTTTGCTGCTCAGTTCCAGGTGTAGTGCTAGCAAATCTTTGTTTAACTGATCTAATCGGAATCTCTTACTGTATATAACACATACAGATCGGATATGCAATATTGGTGATTTTTTTTTTTCTTTACCATCAGCAGCATCATAACTGTCTGAAAACAGACATACTGCAAACTAGGTAATGAGATTAACAATGACAAAGCCTTGCCTGCAGCTAAACCATCTGATCGAATGTATAATGGAAAGGAAGGAAGGGGGATGCTGACAAAGCAAGGGTGATGAGAGTAATTCCTCCATTAATAATTAAAAGTTGGCAGTCAGAAATTTAGACTTATTAATTAATGTCACGTGAGCTATGGGAAGATTTGCGGTTGTGGTGATGGTTTTCATATTCTTGATTGTAAGGTATTTTGTAGGATCCGTTACTGTTGTAAAAAGAAATAAGTTAAAATGTTAATCTATATTGTTCTGTTAAGTAGCACTTTGGGATAGAAGAATCTAAGTTAATTTGGTAGCAGTCATAATAGTCATAAGCAGCCAATATTGTTTGGTTTGGTTTGGGTTTAGTGTTTTTTTTTTCCATTTTACATAAAAGAGTTTCTGCCCCTGCCCACCCTTTCTATCTCCTACAGCAGTGTCATTGCACTTTACTGTTTATTGGCAAAAGCATTATGCTAGATAGTGGCTTTGTCATATCAGATTTGCAGCAGGAAGTGATCTGAGACCACCATACTGATACTGAATTGCTTATCTGAAAGGTGCCCCAAGCATACCAGGTAATAAGAGAGGATCCTTGTTGAAAATCTGCATCATATGCCAGAGATGCCAAGGTGAAAAGTGTGTGCATGAAATTAGCTTTGCCACTTGATTCCTCCCCTTTCTTCCAGCTAAGAAGATGTAGACGGACTTCCTGCCTGACAGGACAATATGTTGTTGTCATACCAGATGTTGCAGTGTGCCCTATTCCTAATTGATGACCTAAAAGATTTTGTCTCAATTTGATAGGAAAGGACTTCAGGTGATGTTTCCTATATAAACTGAATTAACCTTGCATAGAAGTCAAGGAACTGCATCAGTCTTGGTTTGTTTGTTTTTTTAAAATAGTGGATAAAATCTTCTTTGAGCTCTCATTATTCTTTTTGTTTTTATCCCATTAGTCTAAAACATCTTATTTGTACAATAGTTGTTTTTTTAAATGAATAATCTGAAATGTTTGATCTGGATTTAAAAAAACATTAGAAATCCTGATATATACATACTTAATTTAATTCTTATTAGCAGAATTAATTCTTGTAGCAAAAAAAATGAAGTATTTGAAAATACTGTATATTCAGAGTATTATAGTAAATGAAAAGTGTGTGTGTGTGACTATCAAGACATTATTGTAGAACAGGGGTCACCAAACTTTTGGACCTCAGGGACCACCAAACTCATAATTTTAAATCTCAGGGACCACTAACTGGTTCTGTGGGCATGGCCTAATTTGTGGCTGTGGCTTGGTGGTCATATGATTGGCTGGGCATGGCTTGTATGTAAATATTATAAATATTTATATAAATATTGAATTTTTTTTTATAAAAATGAGCAACTTTTACCCAAAACCAGGCAAAGCAGGCAGGCAGATTGAGTTGCTCATAGAATCACAGATTCATTCAGAGATCTATCTATCTGCCATCAGCTAGCTCAGTCTGTTGCATAAAATTTGCTTGCCATGAGTTTGCGCTGAATAATAGAACCTTCAGTCCTAAGGGAGGTTCGGCTGTGCTTAAAAGCAGAGCCAAAGATCTAAAAACTAGCTAGAAAGCAAGAAATCCAACAGTTTCCTGCTTTCTAGCTAATCTAAATCTCCCAGCACAGCAGAACAGATGATGGTCGGAAAAAGAAAAAATAGCAATTTAGCAGGCATGTTTGCAGGTTAAGGAGTGAGTGGGAGGCGCAGCCTTGTGTTTCTGTGCAGCCTCGATTAATTGCTTTGGGGAGGTGCTCTGGGGATGAGATTTCTCTGCAGCCCACCAAAATTTTCTCACAGCCCACCGGTTGGCGACTGCTGTTGTAGAGTGTGTTTCAGGTTTTTTATTTATGTACTTATGTATTTTAAAAGTTTTAATGTTTATTGTACTATTTATTAATTTATTTGTATGTTTACAGTGACAAATAATGTTATGTTCTCCAAATGGAAGGGTGTCTGTTGTAAATTCCAGAAGCATAAGAATCTTCACAGCTCCCCATTGAGTTTGCTTATTGCAAACAAGCTGGAAAGCTCACAAATCGCAATCATGTGACCACAGAACCAACATAAATGTGGGCCAGTTGCCAAGTGCTAGAATCACAATTATGTGAACATGGAAGTGATGCAATGGTCGTAATTTTGAGGATGAATCATAAGTCACTTAATGCACCAAAGTATTCACAGAGGACCTGACCTGGGGTGCCCACATTGCAGCCCTGGTCAAAAGGGCCCAGCAGAGATTATACTACCTGAGGCTTCTCAGAAAACAACAACTGAATGAGAAACTGCTGGTGACCTTCTACCACTGCACCATAGAGAGCATTTTAACATACTGCACCTCTGTATGGTTTGACAATTGCACAAAAGCACTCCAGAGGGTTAATGTCATTGCCCAGAAGATCATTGGTTGCCCTCTCCCCTCTTTGGAAGAGCTTTATAGCTCCCTCTGCCTTAAGAAAGTTCAAAACATTCTCAAAGATCCATCTCATTCTGGGAACCCTTTGTTTGAACTATTACCATCTGGCAGATGGCACAGAATAATAAAAACAAGGACAAATAGGCAGCTTCTATCCCAGGGCAGTAGCTCTTTTGAATTCTGCTGTGTAGTGCAGTGTTGGTGTGGTGTCGGGGGTTTCCGGTTCATTGTGTGAAGGGTGAAGGATGTGTGTTTGTGTTTATTGTCATGGTCATGGTCATGATGTGCACTGAAGATGGGAGCGCCATCACTTGAGACTTTCAAGAAGAGATTGGACTGCCATTTTTCAGGGTCTCCCGCTTGGGCGGGGGGTTGGACTACATCAGGGGTCCCCAACCGCCGGTCCGCGGAACAAGTCTTACCGGGTTGCTGGGCGCCGCCATCTTTTTTGGTAAAAAGTGCTTCCGGTGAGCTTTTCCGGGTAGAAAGCTCACCGGAAGCACTTTTTCATCAAAAAGATGGCGGCGCCAGCTTTCAGTGAGCTTTTCCGGTAGAAAGCCATTTCTACCCAAAAGCTCACCGGGCGCTAGCGCCGCTCATCTTTTGATGAAAAAGTGCTTCCGGTGAGGTCACCGAAGCACTTTTTCGTAAAAAAGATGGCGGCGCCAGTTGATGCGTGCCGGGCGCGGTGCCCAGCTGATGCTGGTACCGGGCCGCGGCGTCAAAAAGGTTGGGGATCACTGGACTAGATGACCTACAAGGTCCCTTCCAACTCTGATTATCTGTTAAGTGGACAGGCCATCACTTCACAGATGTGTGTATCTGTTTGATTTCATTGTACGAGGTGCAATGACAATAAAGTAAACTAAACTAAAACATTACCTTATAGTTTGGTGTGTCTTGTTTGAGGGCTTCCCTATGTTGTTTGAGCTTGCATATGCATGCTCTCAGAAGACCAGCAAAGGATTTTATGTTGTACCTTTGAGAACCATGGCTAATTCAGCATCGTGAAGATTGAGAGTTGTGGTTTGCACAGCCCTACTTGATATAGAATTCCAACTTTGTATACATATCTTGCCTATTAGAATTATGCTTTGTTCTATTTGATTCCCTTTTTTCCCTTTATATTTTTCTGAGCATAGTCATGGAATATGGCACTGCTGTTTAGATCAGTCCTCCCAACCTGGTGTTTTCCAGATATGTTGAACTTCAGTTTATCATGGGATTTAAAATCTAATATACCTGAGGGATGCTACATTGGGGAAGATTGCTTTAGATAGTGAATACTTCATTTTATATGCTCAGGTAAATTCTTTTTGCAATTCTGTTTTTTCTTGTATTGTATATGTTATTCATCTCTTCATCTTATTGTTAACTTCACCCATCATTCTTTTCCTCTCGCTCTTTCTTAGTAAAACAATACTATCTTTTAAAAGTTTCCCTTGATCCATACCATCAGAGTTCCAAGTGGTAATTATAAGAGAGTTTATTATAGAAAAGCATTTCTTTTGTAGGCTGTTGTATTTGCACTGATTAATCTTTTGTTATTTTGACAAAAAACGCATACGTGAAGTCTTTGAATTCACAAGTTCTCTGTTATAGAAGCCGACAGATCAGATGTCACTAACATTGTTGTTTCTAAGTCAGGCTGGAAGCTGCCATTGTTCATATATGTTAAAACTTGTATTAAAGGATGTGAAACCTTGTGTGTGACCGAGCCATGAACTTTAAATTTTAGTATATAACTTTTTATTTTACAAAGGAAGAATATGCGGATCTTTGGAATAAGAGATAGGTCATGGCACATATTAGTTGTATCTGAATGTGCACCTCATGTTCTGGCATTTGAAATATTTAAATTAAACAACTGAGTTATTATGTCCTATATTGTATCTGATAAAGCATCTATGAACCATTCTAAGAAAAAAAAAAAATAACAGTAGGTATTCTTCAGGTACTGTGTGGCTTTCGTAGTTAGGTTTGAATTAAGGGCAACCAAATTAAACAGACTGCCTCTTAGTGTGCCAGTCTTGTCATTTTTTAAAAATGTTTTATAGTTTATAACTAGGAACTTGAAAGCTGACAATATTGGAATATCTTTTTCTTCAGAACCCTGCTTCTTTCTTTTGGTTGCTGGGAATTGCTAATACTGAACTAGAAACTTTCGGTTATGATTGCAGATTGTAAGGGGTGATACTAGTCAGGCAGGAATGTGTGATTCTCACACCATAGAAAATTATTTTGTAAGTAAGCGATGGGTAGTATAAACCTTCAAGGCCAGTAAACAAGTAGACACAAACAAGTAAAATCAAAAAGGGAAACGGAGATCCAGAATTCAAGCTTTGATACCAGCATATAGGGCAAAATTTCTCGGTGTTGTTAAATAGACAGCATCTTATAAGTACTGTATGACTTTATAATTTTAAAATCTACTCATTCTGATTCTCTTTGGACTTATGGAATCTAATTACTCTATCTGATATGAAACTTTAATACGTATGTTCCATGAGTATAGAACATGATTTTGGTTGCATAGTACTCAGACTCTGGGCTGGCCCTAGTAATTCAACCTGGCCACTGAATTTTCTCTGTCAGAAAGTACTATTCAAGGGTTTCTATTTTGTCCCGGAGTAACTGTGTTATGCTGTATTCCTTCTCAGACTCTGTAAGTTAAAATTATTTCCAAATGACCTTTCCAAACATTGTTTTGAGAATCTTATCAAGATGCATCCAAGAACAGCCCAGGTCAAAGTGAATGTGACAGATTTTATCAATAGGATACTTAGCGGACATCTCTCATTGGCCTGTTGCCAGATCATCCTACCTCCCCCCCCTCCAACAACAAGTAGGCTACCCTAATTACTAATGCCAATTGCAAACTTTGCTGTTCTTATTGCTCACGGGTCAGGCCTGAACATGAGCGCTTAGCAGTATTTGTTCACATCCATTCCTTGTCTTTCTCCACGGAAGCCTTAAGTATCAGGTCTGTTGCATCAATCTACTGCAGTCCTTTAGTAAAACAAGCAACTTCCTGGGATAGGCACACAAAGAGAAGCTATTTGGGAATCATTACTCAGTATTTGGTGGAATAGTCACAATCCCCAAATCCCACAACTTCTCCAACACAAGTTAGAACAATAGACATCCAAGGCCAGGTCTCTACCAGGCCACTTAGTTTCCAAACAAAGTCTTCCCCTTCCCCAGCTGCAATTACAGGAAAGGAGACTTCCAAGATTGGTGTCAGTCCAGACAGGAAACATGACCAGATGAACTAATTCTATCTTATTCTAAGGCTACATTTGTCTATGCAATTATTTATTTATTAGATTTTTTCCCCACCTTTAGTACTTTGTAAGTAACTCAAGGCAATGAACATACATATACTTCTTCCTCTTCCTATTTTATCCACAACAACAACTCTGGGAGAGGGATTGGCCTGAGAGAGAATGACTGGCTCCCTCTTTGCCACTTCTTGCAAGGCCTTTATCATGTATCACTGTGTTCAACTCTTCACAAATTTCTACCTGTCTTGTCTCTACCCTACTATATCTTATTGTCACCTTGGTCTCCTCTCTTTCTTTCCGGTCTCTTATCACTACATTGCTATTCCTTCCCCTCCTTGTCACTTTGTTTCCCTGATCACCACTCTCAGGTTTTCCACTCCGTTCCTCTTCTATCTACTTCAAGCTCTGAGAACAAGAGTGACAGCAAACTTTAATCTCTAGCATAACTAATGTAAAAACAACTAATTCATAATATCTTTCTGTATCCCCAAGTGATTGTCAATCACAAAAAGAAAAGAAAACCTACTCAGGACATCCATGTCACCTAGGGAAGCAGTCCAAAACCTTTGCAGCTTGACAGCCTGAGGGAGGAGGGAAGGTAACTGGGCCATGCGAATGGCAGTCCAGTGCATGGGCATGCGCAGCTCGACTTGCACGAGCAGTGAGCCAGATCGCGTATGTGTAGTGCACTGACCCGCCACTCATGTGGCCTGGTTCTGAATAGGGTCACAGCCTGTAGTGGGCCATGGCCCGGGGGCTGGGGATCCATGACCTAGGGTTATATTTATTTGCTATAATGCAAATGAGAACACACTTAAACAATTTAAGCTAAAAAATATATTTTTTCAAAAGCATAATTATTGTATACTTTGTGTTGCTTAAAATAAATAACTGGAGCATCTTTTCTCAATCAGATATTTCAGAATCAAAGATTTGATGCACCAATATTAAGAAACATGGAGATGTTTGTAGTATTTCTATAATTCAGCCTGAAAGTCAAATTTGTAATTGACTTCATATTCACTGAATATGAAAGGAATTAGTTTCTTAGAATTTATTTATTTATTTATTTATATTTATTTACTGTACCTGACTCCCAACAATCCTTTATACTGACTGAAACATACATATATATTAATATATATTAATTTCTATGATCTACCGTTATGTTGTATGGCCATATAGCACAGATTTTTCAGTGCTATTTTTATGTAAAGATTACTTTACATAAAAGTCTGGCCTCTGCCTTTGTGGCATCCATATTGGTATTTTGTAAGCTGTTTTGAGTTGAGGAAACAGGGAATAAGAGAAAATATATGGAAATCGAGGCAATGAGAAAACACAAAAATCCCAATTGTTTATATAATTTGTCTAAACTAATTAATGTTAATACTTGATTACTGTGGCATGTGTTCCTCTTAATGTGTTGTTTGCATTCCTTCAATATAATCACTCTATTTTTCACTGTACATGCCTGGCAAGATTTTTTTAAAGTTAAATTAATGAAAACATGCTGCTTGTGTTCACCACAATATGTATTTTATCATTTGAGACTTAATTATAACATACACTACAGCTTTATTTTCTGTGCAGTTAAAAAGCAGAATGAAAATTCATTCCACTAAGTAAACCTAATGAAAAGTACAATAATTTTTTTTGTCTTGCATTTCACATAATACCATTTCTTGCTCTGTTTTTCCCCAGTTTCCATTGCAAGACGTGTACAAGATCCCTTAGCTGAACTAGTGAAAATTGAGCCCAAACATATTGGAATTGGAATGTACCAGGTAAGGCAATGTAAAGTATTTTAGTCTAAAAACTGTTGGACTAGTCTTTAGCCCAATATGATAGGAAACAGAATTGAGACTGTATGTATGTATGTATGTATGTATATGTGTGTGTGTGTGTATGTGTGTGTGTGTGTGTGTGTGTGTATTTATATGGTATAAAACCACATTTAAAATAGTAAAACTAGTAAGAAGAATCAAATAAATTAATATAATAAAATCACACATCCCCACCTCCCACCTCAGTGACAGCAGATCACACAAGCCATTTAATGGGCTCCATACCACTCTGAGTTCCCCAGGCCCGCTGGCAGAACCAGGTCTTCAACGCCTTCCGGAAGAGAATTAGAGTAGGGCCATTCTAATCTCTAGGAGAATGATGTTCCAGAGAAAGGGAGCCACCACGGAGAAGGCCCTTCTTCTGGGTTCCACCAGGTGTATCTCCCTCGGGGATGGGACCCACAGCATTCCCTGCCTCCCTGTTCTGATGGGTAGATGTAACCAGCAAGAGACGGTCCCTCAGATAACCTGGTCCCAAGCCATGAAGGGCCTTAAAGGTAACAACTAGCACCTTGAACAACTAGCACCTGGAAGCAAATGGGCAGCCAATGCAGCTCCCACAGGAGCACACCGGAATATATGTGCACACCGGAATCTGCACAAAACGGTGCGGGCCGCTGCATTTTGCACCAACTGGAGCCTCCAGATGCTCTTCAAGCGCAGCCCCATGTAGAGCACATTGCAATAGTCAAGACGGGAAGTGACTAAGGCTTGAGCTTGGAAATGGTCAGCTAGTTATATGTCTGTTTTAAAAGTTTCATGGAATGGTAATAAATATTTATAAATAGTTGTATATTTTTAATTTTTTCTAGCATTAAATATGAAGACTTAGGGTTGCAGATTTATTGCCTATTAGAAACATCAAATCAGGCTTCTAACTTGATCTGCAAATCTTCTCTTTTATATAGGTGCAATGGTCATTTTGAATTTTTAATGTCTCTTTGGAAAATGCTGTAAGATTCACAGTTCAGACAATTGGCCTCTGCCCCTTTTTGCAGTTTTTTCATCTACTATTTGTAGAAGCACTTACTGTACTTTTCATTAATTAAATGGCAAATTAATTCATTAATTAAATTTCATTAATTAAATGGAAACTTTTTAGATTTTATATCATATACACACACACACATATTTATAGCTATCTGACTGACTGCATGGCTGCTCTCTGTGCACGCACATACATGCACACAGACACACAAACATTAGATTAGATTAGATTAGATTAGATTAGATTAGATTAGATTAGATTAATAGATAGATAGATAGATAGATAGATAGATAGATAGATAGATAGATAGATAGATATCCATCCAGTGAGTTTTGAAATTGAATGCTGAAAATTATATGTGCCATAGGTATATATGATATAAAGCCACTTAGAATTGATTATAAGATGGATGGCTATATAAATGTCTTACGTACATAAATGCATAAATAAAAATATGTGCAAATACAATGTAGTTGATAGAATATTGAACTGAAAAATGTTTTTTTTTAACTAAAATTGCACATTTTTTTCTGACGAATTCATGAATCTTTAAACCTTGAATAGAATAAGGGATAAAAGAAAGTGATAGGCAGAGAGACAGACTGATTTTAGAAGGATGCCCATGTCTGTGCAGCCTACATTAAAAGATAATTACAAACTAGAAAGATCGATTTCTGAAATATGAAATCGTATAAAGGGGTCAATGCTCATCCTAACCCGGAGTGTACAGGAATGGAGATTTTTTGGACATTGTCAAGGTGGGAGTCGTATAATCTATTGCTATGCGTTACCAAGCATATCAATATCCATTGCCATATTTTAAGGCAGTTTTCTGTTATTTATTGCTGCACAGACTCTTAGAATTTACTGTTATGTGAGGCATGCATATACACAGATATGCATATTAATAGAGACAGGAGCATGGTAAGTATGGGATCTTATTAAATCAATATATGTCATAAGCAAATATTTGATGAAAAATAGTTTAAATTAATTAATGTTTAAAGTAGTTAACTTTTAATTTAATGATTAATATTAGTTAAAAATGGAAAAATAATCATTTTGAAAAACACTTTGAAGAGCTCCACCATCAAATAGATAGTGTACTACTGTATCTCTTTCATAAACTGGATCCTGCTTGCCCACTTGCTGTTTTCTAAACAAACAGAATACCAGGTTGTCTGTGACTTTTTTCAGCATTATATTAAGTTTACTTGTGAGGCTGAGAGAACAGAGTTTGCATCGATATGCTCTTGAATATGACATCGCATGTGTTATTCAGAAACGACAAAAACATGATAATCCTTCAGAGGAAGGAAGTTACATAGTCAGTGGGATCTCTATCAAAGATTGAGTGAATATCGTTATTATAATCATTGACCAGAACTGCAAACAAAAACACATTTAAAAATAAAGTAAAAGCCAGTTAAAATATTACAATTAGCAACGGGTTTATCAGTAGGTAAATAAAAGTCTGCCTGTTGTGCTTGAGCCAGGGGTGGGATTCTACCAGTTCCCACCAGTTCTATGGAACTAGATGTTATGATTCTGCCCAGTTTGGAGAACTGGCAAATCATGCCCCTGGCTGGCCCCGCCCCTTCCCAGCCA
Source organism: Notechis scutatus (assembly GCF_049901735.1). Taxonomy (NCBI): domain Eukaryota; kingdom Metazoa; phylum Chordata; class Lepidosauria; order Squamata; family Elapidae; genus Notechis; species Notechis scutatus. The sequence goes on from NC_142009.1 coordinate 44,916,137, forward strand.
CTTGCCTCTAATGAGGCTGAAGAGCCTGGAGCAAGAATCCCTTTCTCTCCTCCCCTAACCCCCACCTGCGCCTATCCCATTTGGAAGATATTGAGTTTTGCTGTTGCTGATGACACCCTCAGTGCTTCCTAAATGAGGTAGATCGAGTGGGAAGTGGCTGGTTGTGTGTGCCTGTGAAATTAAGCCTCCTTCCTATAAAATCCATTCAGAAAACAGCGGAGCAGATATGGTTTAATTCTGCTTCAGCCCAGATTGCTGGGAGAGAAAGTAGTTTAAAAGTATTATTTAATTGACTAATTCATTCGCTTCCCGACATTTCTTGTAGTACCGAGGAGCTGCTTGCCTTTTTAAAATCCAGCGCTGCTTCTCCGGTTGGGTTTCAGAATAAAAGCCAAGGAGCTCAGTGGTTCAAGGAGAAGTTCCAGGAAGCGTTGCTGTAGCTGAACTGGGCTTTAAAGCATTTTAAAGTAGCCTGGAGCAAGTATCCCTGGGGGAATGGGGGATTTTACTCTTTAAAGCTGTGTCCTTGTGATGAAGGGCAGTTTATATTACATTTTATAGATTAACCCACCAGTAGAAAATAGGTAACATCCATTTGAGGTCAATCCATGCATTTAGTGAGGAGGAGGAAGAGGAGGAGGAGGAAGAGCAGGCAATATTAAATCAGAGCCTAGGTACAAGGGGCAATCCAGTAGAAGTGCCTTGATGGTTCTGTCCAAGCAGAGACAGGAGCGTGGTAAGTATGGGATCTTATTAAATCAATTCATACAGAGATACAATGCTCAGTATCTTTAAAGTTGGTAATTCTTTCATGTTACTGACTTGGGAGTAATCAAATGATCGGGTCTCATGCTGCCTGGGGAATTCTGGGAATTGAAGTCCACCTGTCTTAAAGTTGCTAAGCTTGAAAAACATCAGAAGTACAACTTTTTGTGAGCCTGGGTTATTTTCCTGCATTTTGGGAATAAGGAAATTATCCTATGTGCCTGGTGCAGCGATGCAGCTGAAATTTAGTTAGATGCTAATTGGAAGATTAAAGCAGCAGATACAGATAGTCTTTGACTTACAATTATTTGTTTAGCCTCCATTTAAAGTTACAACAGCACTGAAAAAAAGTGACTTATATTCCTCCCCCCTCCATGGACAGAGAGAAGAGACAGAGAGAGGGAGGGAAAGAGAGAGACAAGAGACACATACAGATAGAAAGAAAGAGGGAGGGAGAGAGAGGGAAAGAGAGAGAAGACACAGAGAGAGAGAAGAAGAGGAGGGAGGAAGGGAAAGAGAGGGAGAGACAAGAGACAGAGAGATGAGAGAAAGAAAGAAAAAGGGAGAAAGAAAAAGAGATGAGAAAGAGGGAGAAAGAAAGAGAGAGACTGAGAGAGATGCCTGTTTAAAAGAAAATAGAAAAATGCCTCTGTGTTTAAGGTTGCAGACCCCGAGTTAAGCAAACACCATGGTCGTTAAGTGAACCTTGTGGTCATTAAGCAAACACTGTGGTTGTTAAACAAGTCTATTTTCCCCAATTGGCATTTTTAACCAGAAATCAGAAGGAATTGTTGGAAACTGGCAAAAAACACAGAAAATTTCAGTCACAAGACTATGTGGGATGTTGTAACTGACATAAGTGTGTGTGTGTGTGTGTGTGTGTGTGTGTGTGTGTATGGCTGTCAAAACACCAAAAACAAATCAAGTAGCTCTGGGGAGGTCAATCATAAATTAGAACACTTGCTAAGCAGCTGCCCATTAAGCGACGACCACTTATATTTGGTTTGCCAGTCACATGGCCAACTAGCCACACCCAGCCAGTCACATGACCACAAAACCATGCCCAGCCAGCAAGCCACACCCATCTAGTCACATGACCACCAAGCAACACCCACAAATTAGGCCACGCCCACAGAACTGGTTGTTAAGAAATTTGAATCCCACCCCCGGCTTGAGCCTTAGCTGAATATAATTTTAGTGCTGGTTGGATATGCTGGTGAAGTGTAAAGATTGAATTTCAGCTGCTGTTTTTTGAGCAATTTGTATAACTATCATTTTGGTGTATACTGTGTTTGGTTCAGCTATGGAAACCCATACCCAAATATTTAAAAGATTTCACTTTGGCCATTTATACTTCAGGCATGCAGTTTAGGTAGGTCTCTTTACAAAGATCAGGAACTTAGTTTTACTACAGTTTCACTCTGTTCCAAAAATGGAGTAGATTCTGTTTCCAGAAAGCCACAGTTGAATGCTTTTACAGGGAAGTTGGTCAGTATCACATTGATTGTCTAGATGAAATTTCTATACAAGAGTAATTAAATTTCATTGAAATTAAAGGGTAATCTATCAGGGAAGACCATGAGCCAACCCAGTTGGAGAATTCATCAGTCAGATCACTATTGATAGATCCATTCAATTGATATAAAATTTTGTAATGAACACTGCCCGCTCTAATTCCCTTTTGAATTTTTAGATTGCTGGTTTGTATGGGAGAATGCAACGACTAGGTAAAAAGCATCTTATCGTTTGTCCTGCCTTTGCATTTAGATCACCAGAAACCATTACATATTGTAAGTAGAGGAGTTATTAATCATAAGTATACTAAATGTATGCTTCAAATTTGGTCCACAAGTAATAGAACATTGTTAAATTTTAGCAGCACAGACATTGCATAGCAATCCCATTGGTTGTAACTGTATAATTTTTAATTGTAGTTTACTTGAAATTTGTATACTCAGGCCACCATCCAAGAGCTACTAAAAGTGAGAACGACTTCCCTCCTCGCTTGTAAATCAGCTGTTTTCTCACCAGATGTCTTGTGTGTCAAATTCAGCCACATAATTTATGAAAAGCAGAGTTTTTGGATTTCACGTTCCAGCCTGCAGTATTCCATGAAATAATTTTTAGGGTTTTAGAACCTGGATGTCAGTCTGAGTTTCCAGTAATGGCTATTTTGTAAGAGGCATATCATCAAGAACGGTGGGAATATAAGTTGGTTCATACGGTTTGGTTTGGTGTTAAGATCAGATGTCAGAGAAAATAATATCAATATTAGAAAGATCTATTCCAGGGATATTGTGAGGCCCAAAGCCAGACTTCTCTCCTGTAAATAGTTGCGAATAGCTGCAATAAGAGTTCTTCTCCTTCGTCAGTTTGATCTTCAGCATATCCATCTAGCACCCTTAGTAATTTAAAAGTAGTTTCAGTGGGATACAATTGGAGAGCTACACTATGAGGGGTATTAGTGTTAAAAAGATGTCTGAATCCGATGAAGGCAAGAAAATAGCTTTTTTTTTTTTCAGGGTCTGTGTAGATTCTGTCATTGATGTAGCACTTTATCAAGCTGCAGATTGTTAGGATTAGACATTAAAAGTTCTCAATTGGTGGTCAGTGTACCCAGGCTTTTTTTGTGGTTGTGGAATCATTAGCAATTTGTTGATTGAGTTTATTACCACAGTCCTGGATACACGATAGGATGATATTAATTAATGGTTTTGCTACAGAGGCTACTGTCACCAACGTTTCTATTAATTTATGCAATCTCTGTATGATGTCTGCTTGCTCTGAATCTGGCAGTGTACCAAAGGAGTCAATCAATTTTTCTTCCAGCTATCTAGCTGTAGATAATGCAGTCTTTTGATTAGAGCTCTTCTTTACCAAGGTCATTGCTAGTGAAACATAGTTATCTGGATTCAAATTGTTAGATTTAAAGTGATAATATCCTTTTGGGGAAACTGATCCAAAAGTGGGTTCGTTTTCTCTGAAAAGAAAACATGTACTGGGAATATCAAGAAGGTGCTCAAGAAGGGCTTCGTGCTGTGGATTTTAAATTGTTTAAATGTTAGCAGAATTCACATGCAGCCTCTTATATGGCAGCTATTGGTGCGTAGCAGATCTATGAAAGGGCAGCTGGGTCAACCAAGGCTAGAACCTTTTTGAAGTCCTTATCACCCTCTATTCACTGTATTATTGGAAAACTGCAGAGTGATCTGATTGGTCTATTAATGAGAATTGCACTTATTTCATCTCTGCCTCAAGGAAGAAGAAAGTTCTATAAACTGTTACCTTTCAATTTCTATATGTAGTTCCCATTCTGAAGTGTTATAAAAGTTATGTGGGTTATGTCTGTCTGTAGAGTATGTAGAGTCATAGTTAGTTACTGAAATTATCTATTTATTACATTTTCTACTGATTTAAAGGCTTTGGTGGAGTCTCTTATTCCTTTTTCCTATTGTTGAGTTCTGCTTTATATTTTATGGAGTTGTACCTAGAACAGATAGATGACCTCTCAGGCATTAGTGTTTATAAAAGGTAAATTAAAAGAATATAAAATGAGAATAGCAAGTTCAAAGATAAAGTAAAATAAAACAGACATAGATTCACAGCTGTTCACTCATTGCCATCTTTAGAACACTCCCATCAAAGTTTGTTTGTGACCAAATGACTCGGTTTAACAAGAAGTCTTAATATGTTCTCAAATAAATTGTTTGAGAATTTTACACATTTTTGATATATTCAGTAATTCCAAGCTTAAAGAATTGAGTGTCCTTTCTGATAGCCAGGGGAGGAGAATGTATGACTCCCCAAAGATTATTGAACTATAATCTGATTTCTGGGCCATGGTGCTGAATTGCTGTAAGGTCTTTACCCCAGCAAGTGTTCTTGCTGCTGGCCCAGATACCTAGAAAAGTTATTCTTACCAAGAAAGGTATCTCAAATTTATTTAATAGGACAAAAACAGTTCTAGAAGTTATTTTATTTATTTATTTTATTTTATTTATTTATTTGATTTGCCAATTGTTTACAAGATAATAAGTATAAATGTATACATAGTTGTGAATACATGAAATGGGTACATATAAGAAAAATAAAAGAATAAGAGAAACAATAGGACAGGGACGGTAGGCACGTTGGTGCGCTTATGCACGCCCCCTACAGGCCTCTTAGGAAAGGGGTGAGGTCAATAGTAGACAGTCTAAGGTTAAAGTTTTTGGGGTTTGGGGAAGAAACTACAGAGTCGGGTAGAGTATTCCAGACATTGACCACTCTATTGCTGAAGTCGTATTTCCTGCAATCAAGTTTGGTGTGGTTTACTTTGAGTTTGTATCTATTGTGTGCTCTTGTGTTGTTATGGTTGAAGCTGAAGTATTCATTGACAGGTAGGACATTGCAATGTATGATTTTATATACCATGCTTAAGTCAGACCGAAGACGGCGTAATTCAAGGTTTTCAAGTTCTAGAATTTCAAGTCTGGTGGCATAAGGTATTCTACAACGAGGTAGAGGAGTGGAGAACTCTTCTTGTGAAATATTTCTGGACTTTCTCAATTGTGCTAATATCAGATACGTAGTGTGGGTTCCAGACTGATGAACTGTATTCGAGTATTGGTCTAGCAAATGTTTTGTATGCTCTGGTTAGTAGTGTGATATTACCAGAGAAAAAGCTACGTGGATTAGGTTAACAACTCTTAATGCCTTTTTGGCTATGTAGTTGCAGTGGGCTCTAGCACTTAGATCATTAGAGGTGAGTATTCCAAGGTCCTTTACAGAGCTTGAGTCATCAACAAGATCTTGACTATTCAGCTTGTATTTTATTTTCTGATTTTTTGGCCAATATGTAAGACAGAGCATTTATTTGTTGAGATTTGAAGTTGCCATTTGTTTGACCACTCTGATACATTGTCAAGATCTTTTTGTAGGGTAGCAGTATTGTCTGTGGTATTGAACAGCTTTACATCATCAGCGAAGAGAACGCAATTGCTCTTAATATGATCACAGAGGTCGTTTATGTAGAGTATGAAGAGAGTTGGTCCTAGAACACTGCCTTGGGAACACCACTATTGACAGGTACTGGATTTGATAGTACGCTCCCGATTTTGACCATTTGTTGTCTGTTTGACAGGAATGCTTCTATCCAGTTATTCAGTTGTCCAGAGATACCATAGGATTTTATTTTTAGGAGTAGTTTGTCGTGTACCACTGAATCAAAGGCTTTACAGAAGTCTATGTAGATTGCGTCTATTGCTTTGCCCTGGTCGAGTTGTGTCGTCCATATGTTTTTGCAGTGTAAGAGTTGCAGATTACAGGATAGTTTTTTTCTGAAACCAAATTGTTTATTGGAGAGTAGGTTTTTGTCTCTAAGTGAAGGATGATGGATTGGTTAATAATTGATAATAATAATAATATTATAATAATTGATAATAATAATAATAATTTTATTGATAAAGGATAATGTTTGTAGCTCAGGGTTGAAATGAGGGACCCTTGGTGCTCTCTGAGCTTGGCTGTTTTCTAGCAGACATTTCATTACCTTAACTAGGTAGCATCATCAGTGCTGGTAAGAGAGGAGTTTACTCTCAATTTATATTCTAGTGGTTTGCTCTGTCAGTACTCTGAAGTTCTATATGGCCGAACATGAACTGTAAATTAATAAAGAATTTAATGTAGAAATGGCGCATTTGATGGGTCAGAAAGATGAATACTTGGTCTCTGTACATCATCAGCACCTACTGCCTATGTTAGTAGATGTTGATTTTGTGTCAGGAGATTCAAAATCTTACAGAAATAGATGAATCAGAAAATGAGAGGAAGAATCTTTCTACTCCCGATGGTTGCTGTAATGTTGATGTGAAATTCGTCAGAGCATTTCCCCTTGTTATAAAGGTTATATAGGGTCTTTTTGAAAGTATAATGTGTTGAAATGAAATAAATTTTCTGATGCAGGCAAGATGACAAGCGTGCCTTGTGGTTTATCTTTAATCCTCCAGTGACAAAATGGAATAAACAATAGCTTTAGGTAACCCAAATTGCTTGCTTGTCAAAAGTTTTTAAACAAAGCATCACCCTAGATGATATGTAAGATTCATGTAATGTAAAGGAATTGTGAACCAACAGAGCATTCAGCCCAATGACACTTTCAGAGACAAATTGTTGAACTTGTGTGTCAAAGGTGTGATTATCCTTAGGCACAGAACAAATCTAAAAAGAAAAGGATTAAGTGATTTCTTCCTTCAAATATAGTTAGGTATTTGTTTTCAACAGAAAAGTTTAAGGGCAAATAAAGAAGGAAGACTTGTATAAATCTGGAATAGAAGCAAAAATTCTCTGTTTGATAGTTGCTGTTTGGTTGCAAACTTTTTCTCTTACCAACACTGATGATGTTACCTAGTTAGGGGCTGGCCATTTGTGGTGATCTAAAAAAGGACCAGTGATGTGTGTGGCACAGGATTTATTTATTACAATAAAACTACTTAATTTAAATGGAAAGGAGAAGCATTATGGTGCTTTCTATACCATTTATGTAACATTAGTAAGCATATTCACTATTTTAGATTTTATTGTCGGGTCATGCATAAACAAAATATGCATGACCAAACAGTATTTGTTGGGGGGCAATATGCTGACTCAGTAAACAGCTTATAGAGGGTTGTAAAGCACTGTGAAGTGGTATATAAGTCTAAGTGCTATTGTTATTGCTATTTCTTAAAGGGCCGTCATGTTTTTTCCAGTTAATGCAGAAACAAGAAAAAAATACTAGTTATTTCAATAAATATCAAAGAGATTCTGTGCTTATTCAAGGGCAAAAATACTTTCAGAATCATTATCAATATTTTCATAGCCATATTAATTTTACACCCCCCCCCCCCCATTATGTTAAATGTTAACTAAGTACCCAATAGAACATATCTACCAAGTGTTTTTATAAAGCATACATTTTATTTATCTTTATGCATTAAGGCATCTTTATTTCATTATTTTATGGGTCATGTGATGACCTGGGACATGGCACAAAAGCAACACAGTCACATAAGTAAGAAGAGTCCCTTTAATACCTCCAATTTTGCCCCCAATGTCCAGGTTACCTTCGACTGGAGAAAAAACTCTCCCAAGAACAGTCTTTAAATGGAAGAAATTCAGTCCGAAAACAAAGTACATACAAACTGTAAATAAAAATCCACACAAACCACGCTGCAGTAATTAACTGCGGGATGAGGGCAGGATAAGGAATTGCAGACTTGAAAGGCCAGTAAAACACACACAGTTGGGAAGACGCCAGGACTCCAGATAAGCCTCAACAATACCAGATAATTCACGATTTGCTCTCAACAATTTGCTGTGTGCAACCTCCCTTTTTAAACACTGTGTTCCAGCTGCAGCTAATGAAGGGAATCAGGGCCCTTTCCTCCCCCGTAAGCCATGCAACTCACGTTACTCCCTTCTCCGTTCCTCCTTGTGTGCCCTAAGATGAAGAGAGGGTGGTGCTGGATCTTCCTCTGAATTCCCCTCTGCCTTGCTCTACCTCTCCCCTGCTCTGCCCAGCCAGACTTTGCCCTTCCCCAGTTTCTTCCACAGCCAATGGAGCCACACTCCCACTCCCTGTCAGCTGCTCGGCCTCCCCCTCCGAATCAGATTCCAATAGGGACATGACAGGTCAAATATAAGCTCTGTGCAACTGGATTCCCCTTTCCTCAACAACGCTCTTGATTGAGAAATATTTTTTATTATACAGTGATTATCATTGTTGATCCTTACATCAACAAAAATACGCATTTTTTATCAGTCATTCTTTAAAAAAAATAATTTTTATTCTCCCTTTTCATTACATACCATGAATTAAATTAAATTAAATTAATCTCTATTTTAAACAAAAATTATGCCCTAATGCAGAATTATGTTGTTTGCTTTTACAACTGTAAGTCATAAGCAATTAATTTTCCTTGGAATTAATTTACCATTCCCAGTAGCATTGTATGTTGATACAGGGTTAAAGATAGCTTAGTGTTTTTCTTCAGTAAGTTGGGTGCAACTTTGGATGATTTCAAGTTAAAGGAAATTTTGAATATTCTTAACATCCTACATACAAGATTATTTAAGATGAATGCTGTAATTCTTACTGTCATCCAGATGATTATTCTAAATTTGTATTCAAGGTTTACCAAAATATAAAGAGAATCAGCAGTTCTCTTTCTGTTTCGTTTTACATTTCTTCCAATGTTTAGTTCAACAAAGGCTTAAATGATTTTGTGTCCCCAAGCAGCCAAACAGAGGCAAAAGGCAAAACTGAAGTCTTTGCATTTGTAAAGGCTGACCACTACATAGTTAAATGGGGATTCCCCTAAATCCAAAAGAGGGTTCTTTCTCAATGTAGAAAAACCTAAAATATTTAGTTTGATTGTATGAGATTACGGAGAACACCACCGCCTCCTCTTCCTGTCTTTTTTTTTTTTTTTTTTTTTTTTTTTTATGGAAAATGCATGATATATATACTTATTACTAAACATTGAAATCAATTATATTTTTTTAATTTTCTGGAACCAATTATTTTTCTGTTATCAAAGGAGGATGGTAGGTTAGACTGAGGATATGATTTTCAATGTTAACAGATGGTATCTTCTTTTTGAGAAGAACCCAACTCAAAGATAATTTTAGTTTTCATTAAAAAACTAAAAAAAACCTTTGAATGAAGCTCATCATGTTTTAACCTTTAAATTATATTCATGCCCCTTTGATAGAATTTAACAGATTGTTGATCCATGTATATTTTCAAGTATTTGTGGGAAAGTGCCTTCTAAATAAATGAATCTGAATAAGTAGAACAATATTCAATAGTACATACGCTTTAATAAAAGCATTTTTGTTGGTTAGACTGCAGCAACCATGCTTTCATCATTTCTCCTACTTATTGCTCTAGTCTAGATGCATCACAATTAAATGATTTTGTGTCCCCAAGCAGCCAAACAGAGGCAAAAGGCAAAACTGAAGTCTTTGCATTTGTAATTTTCTATGTCACGTAACTATAATGTATTGTATGAAAATGAGGGATACAGTTTTGTGTTTAAGACACATATAGACTGATCAGTAGGAAAAGAAATGAGGTTAACTATCATAGGGAAAACACAGTTCACAAAAGTAGAGTTGCGGAAGTGATATATGGCTTAAGTGGTAATATGAGCAAATATTTGGTGGTCCAACTTTCTGTTAAAATAAAATCACTCTTTTCAACAGTTTCTCTGTTGGATATTAATAGATGATAACTTGGATATGACAAAACAACTTATTTTGCTGCATCCACTTAAAACCATGTTGAAAATGCTGATTATATAGTTTCATTTAAGTTTGACTTTGCCTGGATATTAGAAAAAAGTCTTGGTTGTTTATTTCAATTTATTATTCAGATTTCATAGTTACACCTTTAAGCCAAAATGATATGTATTACAGGAATTACAACTGAGATGGAATAATGTTCCATATTATTTGTGTCACACTTAATTTTTATAATAACATACAAGTCTTAGAATACCACTTAACAAGACATGAGTTTAGAAGTACTGGATCTGGGGGATTTGATGTGGCTTTATCCAGGCAGTCATGTTTCTTTAATTGTGCATTTTAAATGTTGTAAGCTGCCCAGAATCTTTTTGGAGTTGGATGGCCTCAAAAATCTGACAAATTAAATTAAATTAAATTAAATTATACATTAAGGTTCATGTTAGATATTATGTGTGATAAATTTCCTCACTGATAAGACTTTTTAGAGCCAATTTAAAATTTTCAGAATTGAGATTACCTCCCAGCCTGAATATTTGAGAAAACTATTCATATATAAGGACTTTTTTTCTTTACCCGCTGCCCAGCATTCTAAATCTTTTTTATTCATTTTACCTCCACTACTTGTTTAGGAAAGTCTTCATTATTGAAACATCTGTCTCTTATATTCCTTTACTCCATCTGAATCAGTCTCCAGTATAATTTATATTGCATTCTCTGCAGTTTGGTCTCACCAGCTGTTCTTAATGTTCTGCCATGGTGTTATCTCCATACTAAAGTAATTATTTTTAGATGATGTAATTCTGGCAACAGGCTTTCTCCCTATGCATAATATCTCATACAATCATAGATAATGTGGGCACCATTTTTTCTACAGACACTTCCTTCGGTGCCTAGCAGTCTCTGTATCTCATCTAACTTTAATTTGTTTTTAAATTCTTTTAATTATTTTTTTAAAATTACAACTTAATAAAAAGTTGTTATGCTAGAAAATGAAATGCCAGCCAAAGTAATAACCAAATACTTAAGGAACTCATAGCTCATGGTGAAGAAATGATGCTGCTAGTTTATTGTTTTAGAATCAAGAGCAAAGATGGCAATGTGCTGGAAAAGTAAAGAAAATATTAATAGGAAGGAAGGCAATGACAGAATTATACAGCACCATGAAGGGTAAAAATACTTTTAAAACAACAAACCAGAATCCAAAAAAAAGTGTTTTTGCAATAGAATTGTACAGCTGTACCAGCTAAAAACCGAAAAACAGTAAGATAAAGAAAATAGATTTCTTCAGATTACAGACCTGGAGACCCTTACAAAAGTACCAGGGACTGCATGAAGAATTATTCAATGAATCCTGGCTAAAATAAAGACTGACTGTTCCCTTTAAGACAAGGCTGGGCAAACAGAAACCTTTGCCCTTTGGCCATGTGGCATTAATAGATGATAGCCTTAAAAAGGATGCCATCCATAGCAAAAGTAAGTAAAGTAGACTACAGTAGAGAGGCACCATTGGTCATGCCTGATAACAACCTATTTCAAAGCTTGGATGAGGATGGTGGATTCATCTTGATGCTCCTTGATCTCTTTGTGGCTTTTAATGCCATTGATTATGGTATCCTGTTGGATCAGCTTAGAATGGAATCATTGTTTTGCTGTGGCTGTCCTCCTTTCTACAGTGGCTGAATTCAGCCGGTGTTGGCATTGCATCCATGGCAGATTACATCCATGGCTCCACACTTATGGAATGCCACTGAGGTCAACTATTTCTGACCTGTCATCTGTCAGTTTGTAATCAGGTATCATCAATGTGTTTATGTTACCCTTATATATAATATATCTTGACCCCAGGCTAATGAAATCCTGGCCCAGTGCTTGGAGGCTGTGCAGGTTTGAATGGAGAGAAACAGAGCTGCTTCCAAAAATAGTCTTGCTTCCTAGGACTTATCAAATGTTTCGGTCTTCTTTGCCTAGAGGATAGTTCTTAAATATTTTTGTCAAGGTTACCTCTCATACTGTTTACACCTTCAGACAGTCACTTATGCCTTGGTCACCTCACCATTGGATTAGAATAATACTCCATCCATGGTATTGCCAATGAAGATTACCTGGATCCTACAGCTGATCCAGAATGGCAGTGAAATTGGCTGTCATGGGTGTTCTATAGCAGGGGTCACCAACCTTGGGAACTTTAAGCCTGGCGGACTTCAACTCCCAGAATTTTGGGAGTTGAAGTCTGCCAGGCTTAAAGTTTCCAAGGTTGGAGACCCCTGTTCTATAGTATGCAGCTGTGTCCTCGCTGTTTTATAAGATGCACTAGTTACCAGTTGGCCTCCAGATGTAATTTAAGGAGTTGGCTCACCTGTAAATCCACTAAAATAAATAAATACAAACATGGCTAAAACCAAAAGGTCAGGATTATTTATTTATATGATAATCACAAAAAGCTGTCCTCAACTGTCCCCTTAAAAACGTGCTCTGGAATTGTCATGTTGTGGGTACGGGAGGGAGCAAATGACTGAATTCTACATTTAAGCACCATTCCTAAAAACACTTATTTTAGCTTGGCTTGCTTTAAAAAAAAAAGCAAAACAAGACAAATGGTCTTAAAATATTACTTCCACCATTTGAAATGTATTACTTTATTTTAATGTATTACTGAATGAGTAGCATATTGAATTCTTAATGATTTTTAAAAGAAAACTGCAATCAGATTGAATGCAGTGGGTTTTATTACTTGGTAAACAAGCATGGCATTGTCCTGCATATTTCTTAACCCACAAAAAGGAATAAAAACAACATGGCCTTTAAAGAGAATCATTTACAAGCCAAGATTAATAAACTTAAATTCCTTTATGGTTTTAAAACACTTAAATGGCCTTTTTAAATATAGAATCACAGTCCACTGAAACTATAAGGATAGGTATCAGATTTCCGTTTAAAACAAAACAAGCTACTGCTGTCCACATCTGCATTTATACATTGACAAATAGTTTTGATTTTGTATGTACTAAGGACCCAAATTGTTGGGGGCAATATGCTGACTCTGTAAACTGCTTTGAGGAGGCTGTAAACTTGCAGGGGTGTCCAACCTTGGCAACTTTAAGACTTGTGGACTTCAACTCCCAGAATTCCTCAGCCAGCTTTGCTGGCTGAGGAATTCTGGGAGTTGAAGTCCACAAGTCTTAAAGTTGCCAAGGTTGGACACCCCTGCTGTAAAGCACTATAAAGCAGTATATAAGTGCTATTGCTATATACAGGTAGTCCTCGACTTACAACCACAATGGAGTCCCAAATTGATGTTGTTAAGGGAGATCTTTATTAAGCGAGTTTTGTCCCATTTTACGATCTTTCTTGCCACAGTTGTTAAGTGAATCACTATACTTGATAAGTTTAGTAACCCAGTTGTTACGTGAATCTGGTTTCCCCATTGACTTTGCCTATCAGAAGGTCACCAAAGGTGATTACATGACCTTGGGGCACAGCAGTGGTCGTAAATATGAATCAGTTGCCAAGCATCTGAATTTTGATCACATGACTATGGGGATGCTGCAAGAGTTGTAACTGTGAAAAACAGTCATAAGTCACTTTTTTCAGCGCTGTTGTAACTTTGAACAGTTGCTAAATGAACTGTTGTGAGTCGAGAACTACCCGTCCTTGAAATAGGACTGCATCATGAGCAGAGCAGTCATGTGAATTTATAAGAATTATAAATTGTGACAGAGGAGCAGGTGTACTCAAAATCCTACTGAGTTTTGGTGGCAAAAAAGGAAGGAAGGAGGAACATTTTCCTTTGTTTTTTCTTCTCAACTTTTTTTTTGCTAAATATTCTTCGTAAATTGTTAACATGTACATATACATCTATAGCCTTTTCCACAAGTCTTAAAGTTAACAATTGATACACAATGCCATAACAATTGATACACAATGCCAAAATTAACAGTTTCAAACTGTGTGTAAAACAGCCATGAACAGTGCAAGAAATAGGAAGATGGAATGAATTTCCCCAAAAGATAATTGTGTGTAAAACAGCCATGAACAGTGCAAGAAATAGGAAGGTGGAATGAATTTCCCCAAAAGATAATAAAATTGCTACTAAGCTAAAATTGCTACTAAGCAAACATACTTGAGATACCTCTACGGAAAACCCTCTTTCCCTATCAATCACTCACCCAACCTCTGAAGACAAAGATACTTGAAGTCCTTGTATATCTGCTTAATATGCCTTTATATTTTTCAACGCAAAACATTCTTTATCATTGTACATGATACCAGGCTCAAATAAATTGCCTCTTCTAGATGAGGTTGTATTCCTTCTCCAAAACAGATGTGCAGTCTACAGGTGCTTGCAAATCTGTAGTTGCTACTAGTGGCCAGTTGCAGATAGCACAGCAAGTACTATCTTGTGCTGTGGTGGTGCAGTAATTAGAATCCAGTATTGCAGGCTAACTCACTGATCACCGCCAGGAGTTCGATTCTGACCAGCTCAAGATTGACTCGGCCTTCCATCCTTCCAAAGTCAGTAAAATGGGAACCCAGATTGTTGGGGGGTAATATGCTGACTCAATAAACAGCTTAGAAAGGGCTGTAAAGCTCTGTGAAGAAGTATATAAGTCTGAGTGCTATTGCTATTCTGCCCAATCTTCTGAACAAGTAATGCCTTGGTATCTGTTCAAACTGTGGTAATACATTTTATATAGGGCAGCCCTTGAGAAATCTTTCCAAACTCTAAGTAGTGCAGAATGTAATACTTAGGCTGAGTAGGATCTCTTTACCACACATTAGAATGTCTACTCCAAAAGACCAGCAGTGCCTGCCAAAAAGTATCATTTTGGTTTATAAGGTTATAAATGACTCAGAATTAGATTATTGAAGAACTGAATTTTTCCATATGGCCTTGCTTCGTCTTTATAGACTACAGAATATGTCATGCTGATTAGACACAGTCTGTTCTTATTTCCTTAGTAATTGGTTCACCCATTTTGTAAAATTGTCTCTAAAGTAATATTATAAAGGTCCCCAATGTGACATGCTTCCTCGAGCAATGTTAGGGTGTTCCCCTGAAATCTCACTGCAGTAATCCATAGTATTTAATTTTTTACATTTTATTTTGCTACAGTACATTATATTTTTGCTGAGCTAATTGCAACCCTTTATAATATAGTAATTTTATTAAAGATTACAATTTCTAACAATAAAAAAGTAATACAAAGTAAGAAATAAAAAATAGTACAGAAATGGAAAAAACAGAAAAAGCAAAAAAAAGCAAAAGTAAATATGGCATAGTAAAGAAAAAGAAATATATAAAGTTTTATGTTGTAAATCTTGTTGATCCAAAAGTTTCTGTTAGCTGAGAAGCAGTTGAACAATTTTCAAAAATGCTAAGAAAAGGAAGTATATGGCATTGAGGCACTGAGTTTGTGAGTGGGAGAGGCACTCAGTATGACAAGAGTGCAGTTTCAGCAACATAGGTATTCCCTTGTCTCCCAGAGCTCTAAACTGCCAGAGATCATTTTCAGGAAAGCAACTGCGTGGAGCGCTTGTGGGCAATCTCAAGTTCTCCTCTTGTCCAGAAGAGAATTGTTTAGAGCTTGTTTACTTACCAGTTCTTTATTCTGCTGTGGACAGGTTTGCTTTTTGTAGAACTGTGTTCAGTTCAGCATTTCACAAGTCACATTTAATTGTAACTCTAACACAACAATATGAACAGTAGTGTGTGTGTTTATATTTATATTTATTTATATTTGTTTTGGTAAATCACAATCAGCAAGTCACCCAAATATAAACTCTCATTGGCTTTTTGACCTTCAGCTTTAAATAAAATACCTCTATATTAAGAACACAGCAGATTAAATAGAGATATTGAGTGTCCCAAATGCATTTTTAAAAGCTTAATACACAGCAGTTTTATGATGCTTTTGTTCTGTTGCATCTGATGAAGTCTGATGAAACTTGACTAATAAGGTAATAATTATGTGCATTTTTAAAAAAAATAAAAATTGTAATATTACAATGGCTTTTTCATACCCGCCACTGAATAAAAGGCATGACTATGATTACTAATTTATTCATTCATGCAAATACAACACTATTTCTCAAAGGCACATTTATAAAATAAGCAGTGGATTGTTTGAATTGTAACATTGCTGCCATTGGAGTTTTGCCTTAGAGACTTAAATATAAATAAACTAAAGTAATAAGGGTGATATGTTTTATGGAGTTGTATGAACCTGAAAAAAAAATTCTCCAGGCGAATAATATTTTGGCAAGCGAGTCAAACTAGGAAAAAAATTCTTCAAAGATCTGAACAAAAGAATTAGTAAATTTATTTGGCAAAAGAAAAAAGCTAGAGTAAAATATAAATTAATGCAAGATAGTAGAAGTAAGGGAGGATTGGCGCTCCCAGACTTTGAGTTATACTATCAAGCTGCAGCGAGTACCTGGATCAAAGATTGGATTAATCTGGAGGACAAAAGAATACTGACAATAGAAGGCTTCGATTTACAGATTGGCTGGCACGCATTTCTCTGGGATGGAAAAAAATAAAACCCATAGCTACTTTCAAAGACACTGGATAAGGGACGCTTTGTTATATATATGGGAAAGAATTAAAAGAAACCATTATATGAAAATACCTCTCTGGCTATCTCCAATGGAGGCACTAGTATATCCCAGTGTTATGGATATGAACAAAACAACAAAACAAATAACAGATGAAGGCAACTTGAAAACACAGATACAATTAAAAACACGGGGAATTGAAATTGGGTGGTGGCCGTATGCTTAAATTCAAACAAAACACACAAAAAAAACAAGGAACAATTTGGATTTTATAATACAGATCAGGAATTAGACAAAAATTTACAAGGAAGTGAAAAAAAGATGATTACCAAAATGTACAATTGTTTATTGAAATTCAAAATGGAAGAGGAAATGGTTAAGGAGAGCATGATAACATGGGCTAAAAATTGCAGCCACAATATTGAATTAGAACAATGGGAACGAATTTGGTGAACTAACTATAAATTAATGTTATCAGTCTCGTATAAAGAAAATATTTATAAAATGTTCTATCGCTGGCACCTCCCACCAGCAAGACTTGCTAGGATGTTCCCTAATATGTCACCCAAATGTTGGAAGTGTAACTTTAGCCAGGGAACGTGTGGTGGACATGTCCTAAAGCCCAAAAATACTGGTCTAATATACAGACATGGTTAGAAGAGATGACAAAACTAAAGATTAAATTCAACCCAGAGACCTTTCTACTTGGAATGACAGAACCGACATGGAGCAAAAAACACCAGCATCTGATATCACATTTCATTACAGCGGCAAGGATAATCTTTGCCCAAAACTGGAAATCAACAATGATACCCACGGACCTGGCAGTAATTAATAAAATCCATCAGTGTGCAGAAATGGTTAGACTAACAATGTTACTAAAAAAATAAGGAAGAGGGGGAGTTTTTTACAATTTTGAATATATGGTACAAAAGGTTTTATAAAAAGGAAATAAAGATGTCTAGTGAAACTGATTAAACAAACAACAAGGGAAAATGGAAATAAGGATAAATGTATATATAGCTATGTATATATGTAAAGTGAACTGTAATGATAACATAACAAAAAGTAAGGATTTAAGAAATAAGTTATAGGTTCACTTGTAACAAATGACTTTAATTGACACTAATAGAAATGTACACTATGAAAACGTTGCAAAAATGTGAGAACATATTTCTCTCTTTTTTTAAATATATTCTTTTTTTTTTTTAGAACTTTCAATAAACATTATTTAAGAAACATTTTGGCAAGTGAAAAGAAGAAGAAAATAATAATTTTGAGTTCCCTAGCAGCCAGATAGAGGCAAAAGGCAAAACTGAAGTCCTTGCATTTGTAATATTTTATGTCAATTAACCATGCAATTATATGAGAATAAGGGGTACAGATTTGTGTTGAAGACACATGTAGACTAGACTGATCAGTATGAAAAGAAATGAGGTTAGCAGATTAACCAACCACCAGAGGGATCTTAGAAAAACAAAATTCCTTCCTCCCTCCTTCCCTCCCTCCTTCCCTCCCTCTCTTGTATTCAGAGGAGGGAAAATCATATCTGGGACAGTTTTTATAGTACCTGTTCTAAACAATGGAATAATTTCAATGAGACCAATTCAGTAAAACATGGCTATGAATTTCCTGATTTGAAGAAAAGGCCTTTTACTTCTGTACTACATCGGTTCTCACTTCTTATGCAGCTTCATTTTTGCATCTTTTAAAAAATGCATTAAAGATTGCATTTAGCAATGAAATTAAACTCATGTATGATTCATCCATGGATTTAAATGCTTTAGGGTTGTTTACTTATTTTTGTTACTTGAATCATGCAAAAGAAAAAAGAAAAGATATTATACTAGATAAAGTCAGACTTGGGGGTTAACAATGGCTTGCATTTGCAAATCAAAATGTTGCTTGAGATGGCATGAATGAATTGGTGATCCCTTTGGAAATAAACACGGCAGATGTAAACTCTTAATAGAAGGAAAACATAGAGGAAAAATGAACAAATAACGTACAGTGTCTCTTGAATGTAAACGGCTGCCTCTGCACAGGCCACCAAGAAGCCTGAAGTGATTGACAGCCATCCTGGTTGAGTATTTTTTTTTTCCTGCGGCAGCACTGAAGTCAGTTTAAGTCTATAGACAAAGCAAAGTGAACACCAGTTTCCCCAGTACAGGGGCTATTTTTTTTAAAGAAGTCTAACTGAAACCAGATGTTTTGCCTAGACTTAGAGTTTGTTTCTGCCATCAGAGGTCAGAGTTCTGGACAAAGGGCTCTGCTAGAATTCTTTCACAAATTGCTATTTGGTGAGGTTTTAATCCTAATGGAAGGAATAATGCACTTGTAAAATATGCAGTTATTACAAACACAATATACATATTGTGGACTTCAAATGACTGCATATTTCATTCCCATAAACATGGAAGGAGATGAATGTTAAATATAACAACTTTGGATGTTCATACCAAAACCAAGTTTATATCCCTCTTACCCATTTATTCTTAACACAAATAATATGGTAATAGCTAAAAAAAAAACACTTTCTGTTTTCAGTCTTGTGTGAAATATTTTGAAATATATATTGCTTAAATTTTTAAAAATTGGAAATTTGCTATCAGGTTGACAATTATTCTTAAAGTATGTCGGCTGAGTACTCTGTTACATGATGTTTGTTCTGCTATGCTAAAATTTATTTTTATAATACATGCTTGAAACACGCAGTAGTTGGGGAAACAGCTGAGAGCATTTTAAGATTATTTTTTTTAAAAAAAAAGCAACAAGAAAATAATTTATGAGAGCCAACCAAAAATACTTTGCTCCCTTTGCAGGTGAAGCCACATATTATCCAAAGTCAGATAGGTTATATTGATACATGTGTCAGAATATCTAGAAACACTTGCAGAAAATCTTGTGGTAATAATAAATAACGACGGTTACTTTCTGTTCTTTCATAATACTTTCAGCCTAGTCTTAGAACTACAGATAGTCCTCAATTTATAACCCCAACTGAGCCCAGGATTTATGTTGCTAAGTGATAAATTTGTTGAGTTTTGCCCCGTTTTACAACTTTTCTTGCCACATTTGTTAAGTGAATCACTGCATATATTAAATTAGTAACATGGTTGTTAAGTGAATCTGGCTTCCCCATTGATTTTGCTGGTCAGAAGGTCGCAAAAGAGGATCACGTGAACCTGGGACACTGCAGTCATCATAAATATGAACCAGTTGCCAAGCATCTGAATGTAAATCACATGAAAAATGGTCATGTCACTTTTTTCAGTGCCGTTGTAACTTTGAATGGTCACTAAAGGAACTGTTGTAAGTCGAGAACTACCCATAGTTTTGTGAATCACTAAAAAAAAAACTTGTAGCATCCCACATTTAAAAATATGTATTTTGCTTTATTAAGCAAAATAAAGAAGAATAGTTGTAGTAAAATAATTGTGGAAAAAATACAAATATCAGATTTTTGTGTTAAAGTTATGTATTTAAAAACTCTGTAGATTAAAGTAACATCAGTATTAACACCTACAGTAAAATGAATGGGAAATCAAAGCCTGGAAACTTGCATAATAACAGAACTTGATTACATTGTTAATAAGCCCTCATTCCATTAGTTAAAAAATTGAAAGATCCACTGGCAACATATATCAGCACAGAGCTAGTGTGCTACTGGTTAAATGTTGGATTAAGACCAAGAAGATCCAGGTTTCCTCAACTATGAAATCACATTGTATGACTTAGCCAGTCATTCTCTCATTCAACCTACCTCAGTGGGGAAGTGAAGGCTACATTTAATTTTTTCTAGAGCATCTGAAGGCAGCAACTCGTTGGCCAGTGGTTGATAGAACTGAGATTTGCACTGAAGTCAGTTTAAGTCTATAGACAAAGCAAAGTGAACACCAGTTTCCCCAGGGAGTGTGAGAGAAAATGGCTGTTCTTTATTTTTTAAACTATATTCTGCTATATTTGTTTCCCTGCACAAAATCATGGGAATTTCCATTGTCAATTTTCATCCAAAAAAATGGCTTTAGGATTGTAACTTGTTTACCCCCTACTGTAATGCCTCAGCCTGGGAACAAAGACTATCTCTCTTTGTAGTTCTCTAAACCAGTGGTTCCCAAAGTGGGCGGTACCTCCCCCTAGGGGTGGTGTGATGCCTTAGGGAAGCGCTGAGAGGCAAGGGGGCCGGGAGGGGGGTGCTAAGAGGCGGCAGGGGGGCGCTGGAGGTGAGCGGCAGGGCACAATTCAGGGGTGAGAAAAAAATGCCGCTGCCGCCGCATTCGAGGCAAAGCCCCGCAGGATCATCCCATTGACTTGCAAGGTCTGGTGCAAGGAGCTCCGCCCACGAACGCAGCATTGGGAAAGGAGAGCAAAGCCAGAGTCAGCGTTCGGCGGTGCCCCGAACACAGCATTGGGAATAGGAGAGCAAAGCCTTTTCAAACATCCCACTGCCGTGTTCAGGGCAGCGGGGCGGCCTTTTCAAACATCCTCCCGCCACCATGTTCCACCCCATTGAGCCCCTTGCACCAGAGGCACCTGCCTAAGCAAGTCCGAACGGAGCGGTGCACGAAGTCAATGGGGTGAGCCTGAGAGAGAGAAAGAGAGAAAAAGAGAAGGAAGAAGAGAAAGAGAAAAGGGAAAGAAAGAAAAAGGGACAAAGAGGGGGGATGGAAGGAAGGGACAGAAAGAAAAAGAAATAAAGAAAAAGGGACAAAGAAAGAGGGGATGGAAGGAAGGGACAGAAAGAAAAAGAAATAAGGAGGGAGGGAGGAGAAATATAATGAGATATCTATTCTAGTCCAATCACCTGCTCCAGCAGGGTTACAAAGGAATGTGTGTGTGTGTGTGTGTGTGTGTGTGTGTGTTCTCCTCGTAATTTACCAGTACATTTTGGTTTTGCCTTCTTCAGAATTGGCACTGTAATACATTAGGGAAAAGTAATTTTTAGGGTGGAGATCTGGTCCAATGGATCCTGTTTAAAGCCTCAACAAAATGTGAGAGCTTCCTGATAGTCTTGGCCATGTTGCATCCACAAAACCTTTAATTAATAGAAGACAAAGATGTTTCAATGTGCTGGCAAAGATGCTGGCAAAGATGTTTCAATGTGGAAAAGGGCCTCTAAACTAGGCCTCATTTCAATTTGATGCATCAAGTCTCTGTCTCCCTCCCTCCCTCTCCCTCTTCCTCTCCCTCTCCCTCTCTCCCCCTCCATCCCTCCATGCCCCCCTTCTTTGTCCCTTTTTCTTTCTTTCCCTTTTCTCTTTCTTTTCTTCCTTCTCTCTCTTCTCTCTCTCTCTCTCTCTCCGTCTCCCAGGCTCACCCCATTGATTTGGTGCACCGCTCCGCTCAGACTTGCTTGGGCAGGTCCCTCCAGTGCAGCGGGCTCAATGGGGTGGACCTGCGGGGCCGGCACCTAGAATGCGGCAGTGCCGGCACGTTTGAAAAGTAGAGCAAAGCCAGAGGTCAATAATTTTTGCTGCAAAGAATCACAAAAGCTTCTGGGTTGTGCACAAGAAGGGACACACATGTCAATACAATTCAGCAACATAAAATAAAGAAATACAAATAAAACAAATCAACAATAATCGGCAAAACATCTCTGATTAGATTCTATTCACTACTAGAATCTAATCAGAGATGCTTTGCTGATTCTAGTCCAATGACCAGCTCCAGCAGAGTTGGAAGGGAGTATGCGTAAATGTGTGTGCATGGCTGTCAAAACTTCAGAAACAGGTCAAGTAGTTCTGGGGAGGCCAGTCATAAATTAGAACACTTGCTAAGCAACCGGCCATTAAGTGAGGACCACTTGTATTTGGTTTGCCAGTCACCAAACCACACTCACCAGTCACGTGACCAGCAAGCCACGCCACCAGTCACATGACCAGCAAACCACACCCTCAAATTAGGCCATGCCCACAGAAATTTGAATCCCTCCCCTGGGTGGGTGGCATTGAGGATGAGTTTGTAGCACCAAGGGGGTGGTGGACTGAAAAAGTTTGGGAACCACTGCTCTAAACTATACCAAGAGTCTATGAAATTGAAAATAAAATTTTAATATATTGTATTCTAAATAAAAACTACATCTGCCTTCTGCTTTTATATAGCAAAACAGTTTAGCATGGATTATGGCAGGATTGAATCCAGCCTTTTGGTGAAATGAGTTCCATCATAGCTATCCAGTTTTTCACAACTAGTGCCATGTTGTGCTAAGGACTTTCAAAATGGTTTTCGCAAGGATTCGAGTGGCATTTGGAAAGAGTGATATCAGTTGCTTAGAAAATAGCAGCACTGTAGTTAAATACCATATATGGCTACACTGCTGATTTTTAAAAAAAATCCTTATATTTTGCCAGTCAAATGTTTTGATCTCTGATTTTGGCAGAAGTGTCCTTAGAAATGCTGCAATGAGACGTAACTCCCTTATCTTAACAAAGCCATCACAATCAGATTCAGTTCTTCTTATCAGTATTTTAATTATCTGCAGCAGCATCACTGCTAGTTTTCTCTTTCACTGAATATTTATCTTATGACTATATTATTTCTTGTGGTCCTACCAATCCTACGCTGTTTTGTAGCAGTTTGCTGTTTTTTTTTCTGTTTATCATCATAATCTTCCTACTTTCACATGGGGGGAAAAACAATCTCAGTGTGGTATTTTATTCATGTTGCCTTAGATTACAAAGAGCTGGTGTTTAATGTACTCTCGTTTATTTGTTTATTTTAGATTTTTTAAATCCTACCTTTATTACTTTTATACATAACTCAAGATGGCGCACATACCTAATACTCCTTCCTCGTCCTATCTTTCCTACAACAACAAGCCTGCGAGGTGAGGTGGGCTGAGAGAGAGTGATTAGCCCAGATCCACCCTTTCAGGCTATGGCAGGACTACAATTCACGCTTTCCTGGTTTCTAGCCTCCTGGCTTAATTATTAGACTAAATTGCCTCTACAATCCACTAAAACTAGCCGAGAAGTAAAAGTGAAATATCAGGACTTTTTAATGAAAAATAATGATGTATATGTAAGGAACAGTTCATATATTCATCTTCTCATTTTCAATCTGAAATTGTATTTTATTTAATTTATTAAATTAGTTATGGTCACACATTGGCAGTTTACCAATCTGCCCATAAACCCAGTAAAAACAATTAACAAAGTTAAAAGCCACATAAGCTTCAGCCCTGACTGAAAACAGTACAAAAATACAAGATCCCTGTTACTTCATTACCACAATTAACCCCAGGCCTGGAAACAGAATCAAGGCTTGAGGGCTTTCGGGAACCCTAAGGCATTGGGCACCATTTTTATCTCTGGGAGCGGGGTATGTTGTGACAAAAAAAGCTGAAATATGCAGAAAAACATAAAACAAATATTACAGAATTACAAACTGATCAGAGTCAAAATTTATCCACTTGCCTGTTCAATACTGGTAATTCTTTGGAGACTTTTTTTTTTAAATTGAAGCTATTTGTTTTTTGTTGACATTTAAACCAATCAGAAATACTTACTTCAAGTTCAACCATCTGAAGAAAAAGTGACAAACTTTAGGGACAATTCATTCTGAGATGTAATACTTTTTTTTGCCTCCAGTAACAATTTCATAAAAAGTTTTTTGTTGATTTTGTTCATATTATTGAATTTCCACTTGCTTGGCAACTAGAATTCGCCACTTCTCAAACAGTACTTTTTAAGGCATGGCCAACTTTGTTTTGTATTTTTGCTCTTGGTGTTGCTGTTGATCTTGTTCTACAGTTACAGGACCCAAAAGAGATCCCATTCAGATATCTTTTATTTTTTTCCACTTTCAACAAAGAAGATGAAAAAATGTTTTTCAAACCTGCAGCTAGTTATTTCTGCAGGAGTTCCCACTTATATTCCATCTTGATTGACATTTTGAAATGGCAGCTTTTCACAAAAAGCTGTTAACTTGTAGAATTTGGTTATGGTACTAAGACAGACTGACTTTGTTCTACTGTTGGGGCTTGTCCAATCTAAACAGAATATGCATTTGAATTTAATAGTGCTGCTCAGTTTAGACTGTGAGTGCCTAACACTGGTCTTTCTGATTTATTCTTATACATGACCCACTGGATATTCTTTTGGAAAATCTTTAACTTTATAAGTATTGTAATTTGATTTTCTTCTTTCTTTGCCTTTCATTGAGCAGATAATTCTTCCAAAGTTTGCCTAAATAATAGAAGATACATAATATGTCTTGGCAAATAATCTTTTCAAACTTTTTTAATGTACTGTTGCTATACATCACTCTTAAACCATTAAACATACACAAATCCTGGTAGCTTTTTTTTCAATTTATTTCAGAGGCTAAACAAAACAAAAAAGGTTATACTCTTAACCGATCGTTGTAACATGATTACATTTTAATTTACAGTTGAAAACTGGAGAGCTAGTGAGCAGTATATCATAATTTTCTCTTAATCATTGCCAATCATTTCTTTAATGGCTTGCCAGCTGTTTGAAAGTCAAGTATATAAAGAAGGGGTTTGATCCAAATTCTCAGTTTTCTTCTTGTGCTCAAAGTACAGTATGCTTGGAAGTATATTTTGAACATCAATTTACTTGATATATGGCAATGTCTAACCTGCGATTTAACACAAATGTCTACAAATATTAACTGCATTGATACACCATATGGCATGCTGTTACCTTTCTTAGCACATTGAGTTTTACAGTTTCTTATATGTTAATACCATGCAATGGTTAAGCTTTTAGATTTATAATTGAGAAAAATGAGGAATACAGTGGTTTGAGAGGGGTTTTTTTTTCATTTTAAAATTATTGCTATTGTTTTAATTGATATTAGTTCATGATGGACAACAACTAGACATCTAGGAAGTTTTGCTTTGTATAATCCATGTGTAGCTCAGTCTGTATCTATGGTAATTTTAATTTTTGAAACTCCTTCCAGTTCTTACAAGCATCTATCATATCATGAAATCATTATTTCCTTCTATGTTATGCTGGTGTGATGACACCATATTTCCAGAAGAATACTTAGTTTAGAAAACATTAGGAGTATTGCAAAGGTGACACAGGGACTTGTGGACATGACTTATAAAGGCAAGCCTATGGGAATTTGAGTTCTATATTCTGAAAAAAAGAAAACTATAAAAACACATTATCACTGTTCAGGTAAATAAAAGCACTTAGATGAAACATAGTCAGAAACTACTTTTGTTTTGCTACAGAAATTACACCAAAAAATAATGAGTATAAATTGCAAAGATCTAGATTTTGTTTAAATATAAGGGGAAATTGGTAAGATGGCTAGATGGTATGATCTGTGAAATAGAGGACCAGTATGGAGTTTGTAGGTTCTTCATCTCTTGATGAATCTTTGGGGTCCCTTCCATCTCCACAGTTCTGTGATTTTATGGGTACAAACTTAAGTTATGCTTAGACCCACTACAGTCAAGTACATAAGAATTCCCATTCAGATCTTTCCATGCACATAGGCAAAGTTCTTATCACTGGAGAAGACACCACTATGCACAGGTCCTTTTATGTGCATTTAATCGTTGTCCAGTGTTACTGATCATTTGTACTGTGAGCAAAAATTCCAAGTACTAGTATCTGTTACAATCTTTTTGCAATCATCTTCATTGTAATATAAATGCCAATTTTTGTATTACCATTGAAAAGAGTCAAATTCACCTTTCTTCTTAACATACTTGCCTAACAATGTGCAAAAGATTAACCTATCTCTAACTGAGACCAAGATATATATTACTGGTTTTTTTTATAGAGCATCCACTGCAGGGCATTGCATTCCACATAAAGGATTGAAGAACAACACAGTTCAGCTTGAAAATTAGAAAAATGCTGCATAAGCTCCAGACATCCCTTCATGTATCCCCTCACCAGCTGGGAAAACAAAATATACAGGGTCTCCTGCTAAGAGATGGGGCTATTGTTTTAAAAGTACATTACTTTGATATAATTATTGGTTTTCTAGGTTAGACATAATTTGCTATATATCAGGAAACCTTGCAGCTATTCATCATATTTTCCCTTTCTATTAAAATGGCAAATTTATGTACTGATATAAATATTTCTAGCAAAAATAATGTATTTCATTATTTCTAAAAATTGTAATAGAAGAGAAAAAGAAAAGAAAAATAGCTGTGTAGTTTAGCGCAATTCTTAGAATATTCATCTATTGTAATTTGCTGCTTTCTAAGTATATATGGGATTACAATCTTAATACTTATTGGGGTGTTTGTTTGTTTTTTTGAAAACTTACAATTTGGATGAGGATACATTACTCCAATGACCTAAATTACTTCCATGATCATTTCAAAATAGTTTTAGTTTGTTGTTCTAAATAAACAAAATCTCAAACTGAAATAATTACTGGAAGCAAGTTCAGAATTTACATGAAATTAATCAGAATCAGGATATTTTGTTTGTAGTTTTCATACACAACAATATTCCTGTATTCAATTTTACGTTCATTTTTCGTTGTTTTTTCCATTCTCTCATTACATGCATTTCTCTCCCCCCTGTGTCATTCTTTCATAAATATATTTTTGTACAATTGTTTATTCATAAACTGATTTTTAAAAATTCTGAAATCTGCAGTTTATCCTGAGTGTATCATGTATTGCATAGTTTTAAAAAAATTAAGCATAATTTCTCTATCATCCTTAGTTCAAAGTGCAGTTATGTGTGCTTCTAAACCTGCATGTTACATCTCTGCTTCGTGAGCTGCCCTAGTTGGCGGTTAGCTGCTTCAATTCAAAGTGCCGGTTATGGTTTTAAAGCCCTGTATGGCATGAGGCCAAGTTATCTGAGGGGCTATCCCTCCTCATATATATCTCCCATCCCATCAGATTTGAGAAAAGGGTTATGATATGTGTCCCATTGACCAATCACCTTCATTTGGTGGGACCCAGGAAGGGAGCCTTTTCTACTGTGGAACTTGCCTTCCGGAACATCAATCCCCCTGTGGGAAGATTGGCCTCAACTATTGGCCTTAGAGCAATCTCTTAAAAAACTGGTTCTGCCATCAGGCCTAGGGATCCCATGAAAGTATGAGGCCTGTTAAATGGCTGTATTGTATGTACATTTAGAGTGCATGCTCCTCTGTCTTTTTTGTTGTTATAGCTTTGAACCATTTAAACTATATTTTAATGTTATATTTTAATAATGGGCATATTGTTCTTATTTGAATGCATTGTATGCGATGGGCAACTACATATATTAAACAAACAAACAAACCTCAGCATGAAAAGAAAACTAAAGAGATCACGTAGAGACCTCCTATCATTGTAGGAAGACCCTCTTTTAACCACTTTTTAAACTAAAATGTAGAATTTTCATACATTTTAGCTTGCTGGAAAATCAGGATTCCAAATGGTGCAGAATCTTTTTATAAAAAGAAGAATGGATGGAAGCCTATGAGGATCAATTGACAATGGGCAGCACTAGTATGCTTTTCTCCATTTAGTTGTGTAGACACTTTTTTTAAAAAAGGTCATTGTCTTTCTTCATAAATTAAACCATGGCAGCTTCTACTATTTTGCTAAAGGACCATTAATAAAGATTTCTTTCTTGGCATATATAATACTTAAAGTTTTTCTTATCAAAAGAGGAAGAAAGGGGACAAAGGTAAGTAAGCACGTGTTTCCATAGAATTGAAGCCAGTTCTACTTTGTATTAAAGAAGGTTGGAGAACAAGATGTTGCTATAGGTAGGCATGATTATAGGAATATATAAAAGTGACTTTGGATGCACTTTAATGGTGAAACATCATGACAGACATTTTACATATCCTTTTAACAGGCTCATCTGTTTAGCTAGAGGCTTAAGGTGCCAAGAATGGTTGAAATAGACATATTAGCAATTCTTTTAGCATTATTTAGTTCCAGAACACTTGCTAAGCCAAACAGACATTGGTGCGTTAGATTTTTGCCTTTTAGCAGTGTGGTAGAGTTCAAATTTTGGCAAGAAAAATATTTTGGAATCATTTTTATAAGGAAAGAAGATATGAAACTTAAGAAATAAAATAGCCAATATTTTTATGCGTTTGTGGATATGGCTGATATAATGAAGATTCACAATTTTTCCTAGCCTAGAAAATATTATTTAGAGTTACTTCTGTAAAATGCTTAGTCCCAAAAGATAGATTTGAATATGGAATGGGTTATTAACTATATCAATAGCTATCTTTCATAATAGCTGCATGATTGTTGGGTACCCTGGTATAACTTTACCAGTCCATCCGTCCCCCACCCCCATGGAGAACTGGGTATAAGGAATTTTGGGAGTTCCAGTCCAACGTGGGGGTGGGGGACGGATGGACTGGTAAACTGCATTAGGTTGCCACTCATACTTTATATAATCTCCTGGTTTACAGAAGGTGTGCCATGGAGTAATACTTAATGGAGACAACATCAGAACAGAATGTTTTCTTTCAAACCTTACTTGGGCTGCCAATGGCATGTTATTAATTAAGATGGAGAAGCAAGATGCCAAGTGAGAGGAACTTTTGTTTTAAGCTTCATACTGAATTCTATGCCAGGATAAATAGTGACCTTCTCATGGACTGCCTAGAGTATTTTACTATTCACTTTTTAATTCTTTAGAGAAAAACCACTATATGATAGCATTCCACTCTACAATAATTAGCAAGTTAACAAAGATAAATCTAAAATATTACAATCTATGAAATAAAAATATACATTACCTAAAATAAAATAACTAATGCATAATAAACCTGGACTGATGAATAAAATATAAGTGGTTATTCCTGTATCCAATGCCTTATTTTCATTGTGGCAACACAGAATTTGGCTGTTCCACAAGTAATAAAGGATTTCAAATCTTCTAGAAGATGATTCGCATGCTGTCTGGTAAACCAGACAGTTTTTCTATGAATTTACATATCAAGGCCAAAATATAAGCAGACTTAACATTCCTGTAGAATTTTCAGTGTGTGAGAAATAAATTAAATCACGTGGTCTGTTACTCTTGGTAAATGCAGTTTTGGAGTATCTGCCTTGCAGCAAATGCAGTTGGTAAGATATTATGCCTGGCTTTGAAGGATGTTAACCTCAACTTGGAGAAAGGGTGTTGGTACTTACCTGACACGCCCATTCTCTTTGAGCTGTGAAGAGCATCCAGTAGTGGGAGGTGCTTCAATCTCTGCATGTCTAGGCTGGGCTTAATTTGTGGAACGCTCCTATATTATTATATAACCACTAATATATATATGTATGTATGTATGTATGTATGTATGTATATGTATATATATATGTATATGTATATGTATACGTATATGAATATGAATATTAATTAAATGGCACGAGGCTAAGTGCTGAGAAACCAAACAGCCAAATTGAGAACTCCTAAAGGCCCAGATTGATAAAGGTAGAGGCCTTCAACAGCTTCCCTGCACAGGCAGACACAGGCCTAGGTGCTCGTTGTTGTGCTGCTGGGTTGATTGGGCTGTGAGGGTTAAGCCAACAATTTAAATGTAGGAATAGCCTCGAATGTAGAAAAAAACCAAGACGAGGATATAATGATCCCAAGTGTTCCTGAAGGAAACGTCTGCTCGGGACAGAGTTACCTCACATAGCACAAAATGAAATACAGTCAGCACGGCCATGAGGTCTTTGTAAGAAAAGATGGCTTCCAGCTGTTAATCTTTTGGCGCGCTCTCCAGCAGCAAACTCCCACCGTGTGAAGGAATAGCCTCCGATGGCTCTTCCTATAAGGCTAAACGGTGGGGAAAGGTGGAAGGCACTAAGCGTTTGAATCTTCCACCCCAAGTGGCATTCAGAGGGGGAAGGAAAGTGATATGACTCCGTTGTGAGCAAAGAGCTCACGCCGCTGTTCGGGTAAAAGAAACTCTGTGGCTATCTGTCGGAATGGCAGGGGTTTAAAGAGCGGTTGGGAAGGGGTGCGGAGCAGTGCCGAAGCCTCCCGCCTCTTTGGGGCGCGAATTGGCGCTTCCCTGTAATGCGAGCAATCTCCGACTGCCCGATGTTAAGGAGCCAACGTCGAGAGATCGCAATGCAATTAGAAGGCTAAAGAATTCTAAAGACAAGCTGATTAACTTTCAAACCTGCTAGCAAGGAAAGAATTTTTCCTGTTTCGGCCAAGGAAGAATCACAAGCACTGCCTATCTCACGAGGCTGAGCCAAAACTGGGGAACGCTGGGGAGGAGTCCCGTGGAGGAGGAGGAGCATTCCACAAATTAAGCCCAGCCTAGACATGCAGAGACTGAAGCACCTCCCACTACTGGATGCTCTGAACAGCTCATGGGAGAACGTTAGATTTTGTTTAAGTATTTTACTGGTTCCTCAGTATTCTGCCACATTGGCACAACTAGTTTTTAAATTTTTAAGCCTTAATAATAGACCTAAAGGGGATATATTTTCAACAATGAGCAGTTGTTTAACTTGGTCTTACCCTAAATAAATTAGGAATGCGTGGGAAGACCGTATAATACTAACTTCTGCTCCATGGTCCATTTCCAGGGGAACGGAAAATTGAATATTAGAGGTGTCAGGCCAACTGGAAATAATTGGATTTTCAACCAATAATTCATCCTCCTCCTCCAGGCTCTTACTAGGAGTGTGGGTATTTCTGTCTCAAGCCTTTACGAGGTGTTTGTTGTTGCAACGGATGCAGTGAGGATAAGTCTCAAGAATTTTGTTTGTCCTAATCTCAATGCATCCTTTTCCACACAGGTTCCTATTTGTGCATTGTAAAGGATTGAATCAATGATTTGGCCTGAAAAAGTTTAAATGCTGCATGGATTAATTGTTCTCTGCTTATGTAGAAGAAGTGTTTTAATAATAGAACTTGCTGCCATTGCTCTTTTCAGCCCTATAGTGGTATAATAAATAATGGTGGTGGTGGCAGCATAAAGGAGTATAAACATTTTGCATCCTGCTAGTTTAGGAGTGTGGAAGTCTAGGTTGTAAAGAAGGTCCACCATTGAATTGATATATAAGTTAAAAAGAGAGGGGCAAAAGAAACTTCCCTGTTACCCTGTTTTCTGAATAATTATTGTAATTGAGATACCCTTGGAGATTGTATCTCATTCTTATGGTGGTGTTGGAATATAATTTCTGTATCAGAAAAAAATTGAGGTGCTTAACAAGAGTTGTTTTTTAATTTTTCACATTTCTGGAAACTGAATTGAGGGTATATTTAAAATTTAGAAAGGTAACAACGAGGGAAGAATATTTTTATGGGTGATTTTTGTGTGTAAAAGTCATGGTAGAGCACCAATATATGGTCTGTTGTTGACCTCTCTTCTCTTAATCCTGCCTACATAACTTGAATTATAGCCTCTGTCTTTATCCAGTTTTGCAGTTTATGATTTAAATGTTTAGCATTTAATTTGCCAATGACAGAACTCTAGGTATTATAACTATTGTATAAGAAAGCTCTTGAACCAAGACTTAAAGGGCTTAATTTCTCTACTGTTACTAGAGTTTAGTAGATTTGATTTTGGAAGCAGCTGTAAGAAGATATTTATTTTCTACAGCTGCCAGTCTTTAAACTTCAGGAATACTATTTAATATTCTTCCTTCCAGAACATTACATTCAGAAGCCTGAGGGGGATAGCACAGTTCTGACTTAATTGAACTTGCCTGAAAGAAAAGAAAAAAGTCAATCTTAAAAGTAGAAAATGCAACATAAATTTTATCACTGAAATGTATATTTAGGCAAAATTGGAAGAAGATGAGAGGTTTATAACTAACCTATTTTATCATGTGCTTCTGGGTAAGCTAATGGTTTATGAGAAGGCTTCCTAAAGTAACTCTAGCTTTCCCGTTCATTGTTCAAAGTAGTTTGATTCAAATTGGTGTGTGTGTGTATGTGTGTGTGTGCGCGCATTGCAAGCCAATCAGGAATGAATGGAAATCTATTCCTATTATATCATAAGATGATGCTGGGGATTGCAAGCTCCTCAGAAACTCAGTGCTCACCCAAGACTCTGGTTGGATGCAACTTATTAATTATATCACAGATAGTATTTCAAGTGCATGTTTATTAATATTGCATTTATTTTAAGTACTTTTTCCCTTAAAATTTCATGGATATATTAATTAAAATTAAAATTATAATACTTCTGTCTTCTCATTGTCTCTCTTTTATTCCCCCCCCCCCACAAATAAATAAGAACAATTTAAACAGGAACAGAACAAAGAAATCCTGATGTTACCTTTGATGATTTACAAATATTACTAAACATGTAGGAGTCCTTTCCTTTCCTTCATATAACACATGATGCTTAGAACTAGCAACTCGGTCATTAAATATTTGACATAACTGCCTACCAGTTTCAAGTTGCTCAAATCTCAGTCGCAAGATTGTATGGATGCCGTGATGGTTCTAACTGCAAGGACCAATCATAAAGTTACTTTTCCAGCATCATAGCATCTTTTAATATTTGGTAAACAATCGTTAAGCGAGGACTACCCATATTCACCCACCTTCTTTGGCCTAAATAGGACTAAAGACAACTGAATGTTTGGGAGGATCACTATTTGATTTTTTAAAAGTATTTCCGAAGAAAACTAAACTTGCATTGTATGTGTAGGTTTCTCCAGATACAAGCCATCACAATTTTTTAAAAATTAGTGAGCTATATATTTGAACTCTATGTCCCTTTCATGTAGAAAACCTCAGAACTCCAGGCAGTATCATATATGGTGGTTCTTGATACTGTCTTTGAAAGAGGCAAGCTGTGACTTGATCATAAACTTCAGATATATTATTTGAACTCAGATCTTTTTCTGAACTCTTACGACATGATGCTGCTAAATACTATAGATAAATAAGGAAGGACTAATCTCTAGCTCCAAAAGACCATTTGGGACTGTTAATCTAATCTACTGAAGCTAAAGCACATATAATACAGCGAATAGTCAACTTAATCAGCATTTTTTCTTCCCTTACGTTTACCCAAGAAAGATGCTTGCATTACAGTTGCAGTTGAAACATACTGTTGTTAATTAAATATTATGAGTTGAATACTTTTGATCAAACTGTATGTTCTCCTCAGAGAAACTTCAAGTTTCTTTGTCCTACTTTTACCCCTCAGTTCACACTGTTCTTCTTGAGACATATTGTAATT
Source organism: Notechis scutatus (assembly GCF_049901735.1). Classification (NCBI taxonomy): domain Eukaryota; kingdom Metazoa; phylum Chordata; class Lepidosauria; order Squamata; family Elapidae; genus Notechis; species Notechis scutatus. Next base: position 44,949,845 of record NC_142009.1, read on the forward strand.
CAAGCCAGGGAGACAGAGAAATATTTATTTGGGAATTAAGGGTCAGATATAGTTTGTTGTTCTTTTGAAAGTTTGCTGTAAAGGAAATAGGTGGAAACACTATGTATACCATCTGGAATTGTATACCATTCCACACAAATAAAAGTGGAATGTAAATCTAATAAGTAAACAACATTCAATTTCAGTTTTTTAGTGTCAAGAACTTACAGTTTATGCACATTATATAATAATTACAGGTGACCAATAAAATCTGAGTTCATTGCAAATCCTATTATCCCTAAACATGGGCCATTCTGGCTGGGACCAATGGTATCTGCACTCTCATAATTATCAACCCTTGGCTGAGATCTGCAATTGTAGGGTTAGGTGTCTTTCAGAAGTTCATGAAAGATTACTAGGCTGTTTAGCAAGTGTTAGTTCTTCTCCACCATTAATAACATGTGAATTAAATGGATCTTATATGTTCAGTGACAGTCACAGTATGCCTTTGTGTATCTGACTTTGAAGTCAAACAATAGACATGGAAGTTTCTATCTGCAGATAGAAACCAAGAGCAGACTAGATAAGTTCCATGTCTAGGAAATATAGGTTCTACTTAGAAATCTGTTGTGTATTTCTGCAGGATTAAATTGGTACAGTTAATTAGACCCAAAAATATTATGACAAAAGTGGCAACAGTGAATGGGGTCTGATGCTGCTTCTTATTTGCTGATCAAGAATCTGCACCCAATGTCTATGGAAGATGCATCTGGAAAGGATATAGATGTTGAACAGTCAGCATTTGTTTAGAAATATGTATATATACAATATGTATGCACAGTATAGGGAATTATGTTAAAACTATTCATTACATACAGAAATTCCTTCTATCAAGTAAACAATGAACAATGAAAAAAAATTTTTTGTTAGGAATTACTTTTTAAATTCACTCAGTTTATGTTCCTTTTTAAAAAATGAAAACAATGCTATAATATATATTATACCATAGTAGATTACTTCCTTCCACAAAAAGTATGTGAAATACTTAAGGTTACCTAAATATTATTGGAGCAAAACCATATTAAAGCTCTTAAAAATTAATAGATTATAAATAATTTGCTGGGAAGAGTTCCAGAGTAGTGGGGTTAGCATTCAAAAGGCCCAGTCTTACTTACCAGTATAATTCAGATTGCTGACATACTAGATATCACTAAAGGCATTATATGCCTTCCTTTCTCAATCTTATTTTATTTTTAAATTAGCCCCATAAAGTCTAATAACCTAAATGGCAATGTATAACACCAAGTTTTATGGCTTCATGGCTGCCCTGAAAATCAAATTTGGCTTTCCCAGGTAACTCATCATTCCAACAATTTTGCTATACTATCTTTTATGTATGTGTGTCCTTCAGGGGGGAAAAAGTGGAACGATAAGAGAAACATGCTGCTTTGTAGGTAATGTAGACTGAAAGTCATCAGTTCTTTTCCTGAATCCAGCAAGAGAAAACGAAGGGGTTAGCTAGTTATGCCTATGGAGATTCTCAGTCATCCAGGTCATGGTTGTCCCAAAGGTGCTTTTTCAAGAGGCAACTGGATTTTCTAGTTTTTCTTTGAAAGTGTTTCACTTTTCCTCCAATATTAACTAATTAGTTATTATTTATTTGATTATTATTATTTAATGAATAATGCTAGTGTAAATACAGTACTTATACAACTGAGTATCTGACCACTGAGTTAGATGTTTGGTTTCTTTTTCATTAGCACTAAGTCTGTCCTGACTTTTTGGTGTTCTAGATAGAAGCTCTCTTCTGTCTTATTTGGAAATATCAGTGATTTGTTTAGTAATTAAAAGGTTTTTTTGACATATTGCTTCTTATTATGGAAAAATGGTTTGGCTGGAGATAGGGGAGAAGGATCCAAAGTTCGGCTATAGGTTGGCTTGAAGATGTTATATTCCAGTCTTTTCCACTTAAATCATTTTTTGACTCTCAAAAGCATATTTTGGTTGACACTCTTCTGAAACTTTCTGAATTGCCACTAAGATTTACTGTCTTGTCATGAAGCAGAAAACAAGTAATTAGAAAACAATCATATAACTTAATGAATGTTGCAGTTATCAGTTATTAGACTGAACAGACTAGTCCATGAAACAAATTGCCTAATTAGATAACTGACTCATCAGTATCATGAAATGGTTGTGGGTTATTATTGAATGTAGTGATATACTTCTCTCTTGCACAAGGTATATAGCATGTATAACGTATGCTTTGTGAAGTCATTCACACATATATGCGATAGGCAGAATACAGGCACTACTGCAAGACGTTCCTGCCTGGATTTGTACAGTTTAAGAACAAATCAATGCTGTGGTAGAAAATTAGTGGATGCCTTGTACCAGTGATGGGATTCAATTTTTTTTACTACTGGTTCTGTGGGCGTGGCTTGGTGAGCATGTCAGGGGAAGGATACTATAAAATCTCTAGTTAGAGGTGGTATTTGCCGGTTCTCCGAACTACCCAAAATTTCCACTACCGGTTCTCCAGAACTGGTCAGAGCCTGCTGAATACCACCTCTGCCTTGTACTGCAGAAATGTTTCTGTAATTTAGACAAATTTGGATTATTATGCCTATGTGGCTTGCTTTGAACATCAGTGCACAAAAACAGCTCGTTTGTAATGCTATTCTTTTCTACAAATTTAGAGCTCACATTGTCTATACCAGTGATGGCGAACCTTTTTGACACCAATTGCCCAAACTGGAATGCACACACCGGAGCATCAGAAACCCAAAGACCAGCTGGCCAGTGCGCATGTGCACGCAGGCCAGCTGCTCTTCAGTTTTCTGGTGTGGTCTTTGCGTGTGCCAGAGTGCCGGAAACCCGAAGACCAGCTGGCTGGTACACAAGCTTAGCCACCACTGATATACAACATTAAAAGATAATAAATATTTTATGCTAAAGAATCATAGTTACCCAGGGTCCCTCGCCCCATTAATTAAAGTATATAAAGCTAAGGTTACACCTATACTCTTCTATGGAGCAGAAGTTTGGGGTCTATACTCAACCACAGTCCTAAAACAAACACAGTCCCAGCATTTGAGATGCATTTTGGGTGTAGATCTAAGAACTGCTACAGCAGTTAGAGCTGAATTGGGAATTCATACAATTCATGCACTATCCAAAATTAGAGCATATAACTGCTGGCACAAAGTCAATGAAATGGAGACTGATAGACTCCCCATGTTATGTCTACTAGAGTAAATAAAATCACAATCACAAATCTCCTGGATCACTAAATTAACAAATTTTGTAAGAAGCTGTGGCTTTCCTGCATCTTACATAACAGGAGAATGATTTCTTTAAAAGCTGCCCAAAGAATTAAGCATATAGAAAAATGGCATAGCTATCCTTAGTACAGTGAGTAACTTGAAATGGCTGAGCAAATACAAACATACTTTTCAAATAGATAGGTATTTAAAGTTACAACTGCCAAAACATCTAAGGGAGATATTTATGCGAGCGAGATTTGAACAGCTCAATACAATGGTCAGATAAGGGAGATTCCATTCTATAACCTACAACATCTCTGCATTTGCTGAGCAGCAGAGGTAGAAGACTTGGCTGACGTCCTATTTGTTTGTTGCCTGTATAAGGGGGTGAGAGACAGGTACTTCAGTCTGTATACCAAACAAATGATCCATTGGGATCCCCATATCAAAACAACTTACCTTATGTGCGGCCAGAATCTGAAAATAACATTTAACACAGCACAGTACTTAAGCAAAATGGTTCAGTTGAGATCTGCATATGTGGGAATGATTGGGGTAGATTGCAGTGGTGACACCGAATATAATTTTATCATATTGTATCTATATCTTAAATTATTGTATTCTATTCCAATTTCATTTTAGACTGTATTTTATTCCAATTTCATTTTAGACTGTATTTTATTCCAATTTCATTTTAAATTGCTTTTATCAAATTTTAGTAATAATTTATTTCTGGAACTTTGCACTTTGATATGGCCCAAGGGCTAATCAATCAATCAATAAAGGATGAAGAAGATGTATAAGACTGCTCGTCTGTTGGAAAATCCAAAAACAGGTTTTAAAATAAGTATATTCTATATTCATCTACTTTGGATAATTTGCCCCCAGAGATAAGATTACTAATATCAATCTCTAATAGTATTTAAGAAGCAGGTGAATTTCAGAAACCTTGTGACCTTGGAATCTTTGTCTTGAATATAAACAATAATATGGTTTGATGAGATTGTAATTATTGTGATTTCTCTCCCTTATTATATTGATTTTGTTGGTTATATTTTTATCCACTATTTTGACTTTAGACTGCTCATCATAGGTCAAATTGAAGCAACATGAAAATCATAGAAATAAATAAATTCAAATGATATGAGTGTTCTATTGTTTTATATTGCCTACTTCGACAGGCAACAGCTCTCTGACATCACCATCATTCTTGGTGTATCTAGAGATGGTTAGCATTGTCAAAAGGTAACTGACTATTCTAAGGACCACAACTGGAGATTGACATTGAATTGGCAAAGAATATATCAAAGTGGTGGATAGCTTCTGCCTTTTAGGATTAACCATTAAAAGTAAACAAATAATAGCCAAGAAATATACTAGACTAGAAGTTGGTACTGCAGACATAAAGATACTCATGCTGTTTCTACCTATAAAAACCAAATAGTGAAGACAATGGTGTTGCCTATAATAGAGGTCCCCAACCTCCAGGCCTCAGCCCATTAGTGGGCTGTGAACTGTTTGCACTCAGCAAATGTGCATCTCCACTTATGCGAGCAGCATGTGAGCATGTGCATGTGTGCTCTATTTGTGCACATGCATTAAAATGGACCTGCACGTGTACGTGCCATCACTTGTGCAGGACCATCCCGCCCTCTGCCCCTGCCGGTCTGCAAAGCCAGAAAGGTTGGGGAACTCTGACCTATGACATTTCATGGAGGGAAAAGTTGGATTTTAAAGCAGATTGGAAAAATATTAAGATTTTTGAACTTTGGTGTTGGAGAAGATTCCTGAAAATACCAGAGACAAGCTAGAATACAAAAAAATAGGTCATCCAGCATATCAATCGCGTAAAAGACCAAACTCAAATTATCCTACTTTGAAACATTATACAAAGATATTCTGATGTCGGAAAGAAAGAAAAGTAGAAGGTGGAAGGAAACGGAAGAAAATGACTGGCAGCAATGGACTCATTTACAGTGCAATGATTGCACTATTGGAAAACCTGAAAGCCTAGATTGAGGACAGATTCTCATAGTTGACAACAACTTGATGGCACAAAATCAGTACTTGAGATACAGAGTTCTGGATCTGGAACAAAATGCTTTCCAACTTGGCAGTCAGTTGGAGAACCAATTGATTGTTAAGAACTCAAGAAATGGCTGGATACAATACCATTGTCATCCGAATGCTTGTCCATTTTGCTTAAAGTCAGCTTTTCTAATAGTACTGGTAGCTGTTAGAATATCTTTCCAATCACATTTATCCTTTGTTTACCTAGAAATGCCAAGGACTAAATCTGGCACCTCTGTTTGTAAACCAAATCTTCTACAATTGACTTTAGGTTAACTTTTGTTGTTTAAACTATCCTTATTAGAAAAATCATCAGTCTCAATTTAACAATGCCAACAAATTTACAATGAATAACAAGTAGGAATTAAAAATATTTAACAAAGATTATGAGACTGTTTGAATAGTCTCTCTCCCTCTCACCTTCTTATAATGGTACATCAAATATACATTTATATATTAGTATAGTATTTGTATTTGAATTCAATTCCCCTGCTTATTTTGTAAGCAGTAAATGTGGTTATACTCATGACATATGGATTGATAGTGTTTCATTTTGTTTCAAATAAATGGTTAAAGTAAATTCAACAGAGAGTAATAATCCAGAACACAATTTAAAATGTAATAGTATTTTCAGGTTTGTCAAAAGTTTTGATTGATTGAAATAAACATTGATTTTTTTCTTTTGGCCTCTGGGGATATTTTCAGGTATCAACACTGGAAGCATTGCTACAAAAAACAAGCAGGAATTTACTTTGAAAAACCAGCAAATGAAGCGGTAGAAGTACAACTAGGGGGAAAATCCCTAATTTGTCCCCTTCTGTTTTTTTAAAAAAAGTCTTCAAAACAGAATGTTGAAGTAAAACTCTTTTATCAAACATCAGAGGACTATATATTGAAGTTATTTTTTCCAAGAAAAACCAAATTTTCCCACTAATTAAAATTTATAGTTTGAACTTTCAGTAATTTATTCTTTAAAATGTAGAGTTCTTTCCTTCCCTCCCCCAATTAATTAATCCACATAAAATTGTGGAAAATGTTCATTGTCTACCAATCAGTCCATCCATATGCAAAGTTTTATGTATTGACTGTAAACTTCAAGTGTCACTAGTCATTATGTCCTTCACCTGGTGAATTGTCTTATATTTCTATTTAAATTCTAATCTCCCTGTGTATCTGTATTGTTATTGCAAATATATTATTCCACTTTATCATACAAGTATGAGAGAAAAAGATTATATTTCTTCACTCTCTAACTCTTTCATCAAATTTTGTCTGGAAGATGGCTAACATAACAATATTTTGTTCACTACCTTTAAGTGTAAGTTATCATTTGGAAAAAGCATAGTTGTTTATCTTGTGGTTTGTGAACACAGATTCATCATCCCCATTTTGCATGATAAGATGGTAGGTTTGTCATGGAAATAATATAAAGCAGTATTCATGCAAATCAAAATTTCTTACAGTATTTCTTCAGACTTTAGTAAATAACTTCAAGGGAAACAAGAATAAAACCAGGTTTACAAGCTGCTAGTTATATAGCTTAAAGGTTAAAGTGTAATTTTGAAATCTGGCCACTTTGATGAATAATTACAATATACAACACTGTTATTTTTATTGCTGCATTTGTAAGCAGACATTTCAATGATCTGTCCTTCAAGATTCCCTGTTTTGCTGATAATAACCTTAACATATATGAAAGCCCAAATCTTATGTGCAACTAAACCTAGAAAATGTATTGTCAGCATAAAAATACATTCTGGATATTGCCTTTTTTTAAAAAAAAAAAACATTTTTTAAAGGTACATAATTCCACTGTCAGAAAGTCGCATATATCTTCCATTATTTTGCAACATTTAACATTTTGGAAATGGAAGATCATCTCCAAGATTGTGATAGTTGTTCTTTTAGCTGTTTAGTATATGGGGCTTCCTAACCTTAGCATTTTTCATTTAAGACAATTGATAAACAATTTGGAAGGTGGCTAAGTCTCCATTGTTTGTGCTCCAAGAGTAAGGGGTTAGGTTGTTTTTTTTTAAAAAAAAACCTTTATAACTACTAAATTATGTTCAAAGAGAATGACTGCTTTTGGATGGATAAGAATAAGTAATGCACTGATAAATTGAAGTCTTAGTGCTATCAGTGTTGTCATAGCTGAACACTAGCATACTGCTAAACAATTCTACTGTTCTTTTCCATTGTGAATGTTTTGCAAAATATTAGGAAACTGCAAAATTGTAACACAGTATTATGATTCAATATATTATTGCAGGAATCGGAGGTTGGGCTCTTCAGATGGGGTTGAAAGAAGATTCCCATTTGCATTTAAATATGTGGCGTTTTCTCTCCTGGCACAACACCCCATCATGCATAAATAGACAGCAAATGCCTGTCCATCTGGTACAGCTGTTATCTGTTCACTGTTAGGAACTTGTGGTTGCTTTTTTCTTAATGGAAGTGTGAGAGCTTTATCAGGTATTAAACTGCATGTATCTGTTAATCAAACCTGCTGCCAATGATGCTTTTTTGAAGAGCAAAATACATAAAAAGCTGTGCCTTTCAAATGATTCCTTGCTCTCTCTCTGACTCTCTTTTATGCTTTGTGAACCAAATTACTTGCCCAGACAATCAAGTCACTCCTGAGAGTTACATAACAAAATAAACAATTAGGTGAGTGGGCAATGTGACAGAAGTAGCAGTGAGTACATGGTGAAAGCATATAATGACATTTCAAGATTTATAAAGGATGGTAGAGAGAAATACTGCATGAATATATTTTAGGATTTCAGAATGCATCATGTTAAGAAAACTGCAGTTGTTAGCTTGTCATTCAGCAATTGGATTATGTGCAATTGCAAAGATTATCCTCATGCCTATCATTTATATGTCCTGGTAGGAACTAACATTTAATTAAAATATGTGACCTATTGGAAAACAGAAATGTTTAAAATGGCATAAATAGTCATCCAATGCTCACCTAGAAGATATATCTTACAGAAGATAATTGGGATTATAGTTTAGATCAGAGGTCACCAACCTTTCGGACCTCAGGGACCACTAAATTCATAATTTTAAATCCCATGGTCCACTAATATGAATCCAGTGTGCTGCTTGCAGAAGCGACGGGATGAGGTCCTTCAAGCACTTTGACTGCCTGTTTCTGCAACCTTAAACATCCAAAGAGCCATTTGGACCCATTTCCCACAGAAAACAAAACACTGGGAACCACAAAACCTGGGTGGGCATGGCCAACTGGACGTCACTCACTCCCACCCAGTCATATGACACCACCCCAGCCATTCTCTCTCTCTTCTCTCTCTCTCTTGCTGATTCTCCCGCGCTCTCTGGGTCTCACGGGTGCGTCTTCCAGCCTTTGCTGGTGTTGGACACACCTCGGTCACTTGGGGAGACACACAGCCTGCTCTCCACCCTGAGACACTCGCCTGACCCTGCTGCGGCCGATGCTCCGCATCGTAATGGGCTCCAGGAGGAGGAGGTGACACCATCTTCCCCATTGTGAAGCGCACTAAATTTAACTGTGCTGCACAAGGGCAGGCCATGGACCAGCAGCAGAGAGAAACGGCCGGGTCGGGCCAGTGTCTCGGGGCGGAGAGGAAGTTGAGTGAGGTGTGCGTAGCACCAACAGGGACCGGAAGAAGTGCCCACAAGACCCAGCAAGAGATGAAGCAAGTACAAGGCAACTTCAGTCATGTCCGATTTTCAGAGACTTTCTGAACAAGTCCCTTTGGTTTTCTTGGCAATACATACACACACACACATACACACACACACAAATCTGGCAGATTGATTGATTAATGTATTAAAACTCCATCAGGACAAATTCACCTCCATCTTGCTTAACAATGGTAACTGGGACCAGAATTTATGTCACTAAGAAAAGAATCATTTGAGGAGAGCTTTTTCCTAAGAGTTACTGGCAACTTTGGTGCACTAAATTCTAAATGGTTCTTTTACACTTCTAGCAACTGTTCAAAAGAACTTAAATATTAATTCAAAATTAATAATTTTAACATGTAACTATATTCTGTCCTCAAACTGAATGTGCATGTATTGTAAATACACAACTATTTGGTACATGTGTTTCTGTCTGTTTTTCCCTGACTGTTGTTGGAATTGCACCCTTCAATTGCTAAGCATCCAATTACTTAGCTTTCAGTTGGATTTGATTCAGATTACTCCTTTAAAGCTTTTAAAATAAATTAATAGGCACAGGCTATTATTAAAAATATATTTTGCAGAAGTGGGAAACAGATTAAGTGGGGAAATAGTTTTGGTGATCTCTGCATTATTTTTAAACCCCAATCTCTATTACCTTGTATCTATCACCATTACTGTTACAAGATTCCAGTTTTTGTATGCTGTTAACGGTGAGAATTTGTTTTCTCATATTTCTGTTTCATATTTTCTTTTTAATGTTTTTATAACAAATCTATTAAGCTATTAGGTATTCTTACCATAAAACTTCAATTTAAATATGTTTATTATCATCTACAGAATTTAAAGCTTTGTAATATGAATACTCTCTTAAATACTTTGCTGCAAATTTATGTCATAATAGGAACATTAGAGGAAATTGGCATGTGCAAAACCAACACTTCATTTCCTCTTTTTCATTCTTAGAGAAAATTGCATAAAATAGGCATGTGTCTGCCCCTGGTATGACTATCTGTTTCTAATGGAAACATGATAGGCTGTCTATCACATATATGGTGCCTATCTGAAGTTTTTGCAAACTGGTTAGAGGGGGAATATGGAATTTAAAAATAAATTCAAATGAGTTCATCCAGTTCCACAATACAAACAGTGGCAGTATATCAGATGTACATCTCTTGGGTTCTTTTATGTGTTAATATTCTACCCACAAATGTTTTATTAATACTGCCATTCTCTGGAATTCTCATTTCTGAATAGTTTCCATCATACAGTAATCAAATACTACTCAAGTGTTATTGGATTTCTCTTTCCCTCCCCCTCCCAATTTACAGCATGATGTATCTCAGACACTACTCAAAGCAACCCTGGACAGTGTGGTGGAGGAATGTGTCAGCTTCGTAGGAGTTGATATTAACATCTGCTCAGAAACTTTATTAAGGTGAGCTTGAAAACATTCACTTAGAATAGATAGTTTCAAAACTCAAAGAATTCATACAGTGGTTCTATATCTTTGGACTAGTGCCTTGTGCCTTGTACTTTTATTTTTATTCCAATGACTGCAACACTTGTTCTGTAAATGGAATCACCTTCCACGAGCAGAGCTAAAGTTAAGTCTGTATCCACAGATAACATCAAACCTTTCTAACCATTCTTAGCAGTGAATGTGAACATCTGAATGTTCCCCTATTCCCTTTCACCAACAGCACAGCCAAAATAGAAATAGCTATCTGCGGCTTGTCTATGGCCTAGATGTTTACAAAGCACATTTCTTTATTTCAGGGTTTATATCTTCCACAATAGTCTGGATAGCTATCAGACTAAAAAATGCAACCAAATATAATTTAAATATAAGTTCAAAATACATATAAAATAAAAACTACTCAAAAATAATGGCCTGATGAGACACGGCCCATGTCATGACCCTTTTCCTGTCATGGCCATGACAGAAAAGGGTAATCTTTGTCACCTCACAAACTAGTAATGCAGGAAATGGAGCGTAGAAGGGGAACTGCCATTAAAAAGCTCTCTGTTCTGTGTACTTTGCTGAGATGATGCAAATAAGCCAGAAAAAAGCTCAACAGGAAAATTAGTACAGACAGGAGTTAGTTTGTGGAATTCGTACTTCAGTGGGTCTTGTTAATTGAGAAATACTTTATCTCCTGCTGGTTTTCTTTCTTCATATTGTTATTTTACTAGCTTGATTTTCTTCTTTTTGAGTTTGGACCTATAAGGTTGTCATATATTACAGTTTTACAGAATGAGGCTTCCTCACATAGTCACTAAACATACTCTGAAGCTTAATTTCTATAGTTGGAAAGTCATTGTGCTCCTCGTCTGCTAAGCTCTCCTGTTTTCTATTCCCCCACCTGCTGCTATCTCTCAAGTATTTTTCCTCCTTCTCCACTGTGTTTTTCTTAAACATAATTGTGGTAAAGTTTCATAAGTCTGAAACTTTATAAAGAAACCAGCCAACACTTATGCTTTTAGTATTAGTAAAACTGCACCATTCTGTATTATTAACTGAAGAAGCCATTGCTTGAGTGGAGATCTCTGGATTTATCACTTCTCCAGTAGAGGAACTACAATGAAGCTTTTTTCCAATCATCCAAGAGCAGGGATGTCAAACTCACAGCTTGCGGCTGGAGGCATCATGCGCTGGCCTCACCCACCCCTGTTTTAGCGGGAAAGGGGGGGGAAAGTCGCAATACATCATGTGATGACAACAGGACGACGTGAGTTTGACACCCCTATCCTAGAGTATTACGTTGCTTTGATATTACTTATTGCTTCCTTTTATGAAATGTAATTCTAAATCTTTTATTATGTTTGTTAGACATATTGCAGGACTGAATGCCAACAGGGCAAAAAATATCATTGAATGGCGACAGATAAATGGACCATTTATCAATCGGGAACAGCTTAAAGATGTCAAAGGATTGGGACCAAAATCCTTTCAACAATGTGCTGGCTTTATCAGGATCAATCAGGAATACATCAGATCATTCTGCAGGTAATATAAAAAGGGTATGAGGTTGTTTGCTACATGTAAGTAGAGATTTGATAAAAGAAAAACCCCAGTAGGTAATAGGTTAGAATCCTTGACTTGAGAATCTGCATTTAGGGTGAAGAGTAATTTGTAGTCTGTTGATTAATCAATTATAGCATAAGAAGGGTCATAGAAGGGCAATGTGATTTAGGCAGCAGAGTCATAGATTCACATTTCAGCAAAAAAGCACTAAGTCAATCCTGGCAAAAACCTCTTTTATTACATTAATGTGAATTTATTTCATTCACAGCCAGCCAATGGCTTGGCAAACAGTCTTGCAAAGGTATACTAATTAGCTCAGACCTTTATCAACCCTTGGAATGCTTCCCAGTAAAATTCTACATAGTGTTAACAGGGGAGGGCTGGGTAATACAGATAAAACTTCACGAGGCTGGAACAAACAGACGAACGAACAAGTGAGTTGTTTCCCCTACCCTTTTGCTTCTCTTTTAGTCCTGATGGGAGGGGCCATTCATCATCCATCTGTGGCCTTACTCCCACATCGATCCTGACTTCTTAACTGTGCCTTCCTTTTGGCAGCTCTGTCTGTGCATATGCAGGCTGGGAACCGGTTCCAGAAGCTCCCCCGCCTCACTGCTGTCTGAGCCCGAAGGCAGCTGATGACTGCCAGCCTGCCCTGGCCCCATCTCTGCCTCTGACACAGAGCCCTCATCTGAGCCTTCCTCAGCCTCCAGGACTGGCCTGGGTTCCTCCCCAACCTCCTAATTACTGTCCAACTCTGCTGCCAGCTCCACCTCCCGCTGGCGGGCCACAACATCAGCTATGAAGTTCATAATGCAGCTTTGAGATATTAATTGCCATCTCTTAACATAATGAAATAAACATTCAGATGGAGACACTGATCCCACTGATCTTCCACTACTCTAACCTCCCATCTACTCCCATCAGTTGCCATACGGGAAGACATGCTGAGTGGTTATATGTTGATACCATTTGTTTTGGATTTATAAAATAGTGAATGTTGCTTATGAATCACCTTTGAAGGATTTGTGTCATACAAGTTAAGATATTGATCCATCTAACTTTAACTTTTGTTTCCTTTGACAAAGAAACTATCAAATGTAATAAATCAAATTAAATTTGAGATGGTGGTCTAACATTATAGAAAAAAAACATCCACAGAAATTGGAGTTCCTTCTTTCTTCTCTTTTTTTCCACATTATCCTACCCACATGTTGCAGCCCTCAATAGTAATAACTAACATAAACATAGTTGCATTATATTATGTCTTACAATGCCAATTTGACTTCGATGAATATTCTCTGGCAAGTAAAGACTGCATGTCATAATAAAGTTTCTCATCATTTCCAAGGAAAGAAACTCCAAATGACAGTTCAATTTAAGCAGGACAGAAATATAATAGCAATTTGATTGAATACTGTGGAACTAAGCACAAAGACTCGTTTAAGAAGCCGAAGGTTGACCCAACTTTGGATATAGAGATATCTTAAATACACCCACACCCACACACGCACCAGTTTTAATAATTTTGAACTTGCTGCACCAGCCAACCTAAGGTATCTTAGACAACTGTAGCTACATTTGAGGCGCAATTGATATAATCTACACAAAAGGGGGGGGAAAAACATTGCAAAATAGTGCAAGGAATTCTGGCTCTCATATTGATACACATGTTTTTAATATAAGGAGTCATATCTTCCGAACTATGATTGGTCTTGGAATTCAATGAAAACCCATAAAAAATAAATAAAAATATAAGTTGATAATAGTTCTATGCATGGACCACTTTGGCTGTGTAATAGTAAGTTTATGAGTGAGGTTCTCTTTGGCATTTAGGGTGGGATATAAGATATAACGACTGTGCACAATAAAGAAAAAACACTGATTCAACATATTACGGTTTTAAGCCAACACGCTCACCCACACAAAAGCAAGGAAAAAGAAAAGTGATATCAGTTATGAAGAAAAAAAGTAGAGGGATTCCCAGTTTGATGTCTGAACTGTTTATAGGAAGCATATCAGAGGTGGTATTCAGCAGGTTCTGACCACTTCTGGAGAACCGGTAGTGGAAATTTTGAGTAGTTCAGAGAACTGGCAAATACCACCTCTGACTGGCCCCGCCCCTATCTATTTTCTGCCTCCTAAGTCCCAGCTGATCGGCTGGGTCGTCTTTTGTTACTCTGCACAGGAGAACAGAGCTGGAAAGCAGGTTAGTGGGGAGGGAATGGGGATTTTGCAGTAATCTTCCCCTGGAGTGGGGTGGGAATGGAGATTTTACAGTATCCTTCCCCTGCCACGCTCACCAAGCCACGCCCACAGAACCGGTAGTAAAAAAATTTGAATTCCACCACTGAAGCATATGAATCAATTTTAAAACAATTCTAACCATGGTCTATTAATTTAGCATTAACTATACAGACCAACAACGTCATTTCAATATTTTTCTCAGAAATTGAATCTGGTGCCCTCAAACTACAAGCCATGTGTTCTTCATTGTGCTTCATGAGTGAAGCTGTTTACACTATTCCCTGTAATTGAAATATTGAATCTGTGTTTTTTTTTAAATTATTTAATTTCAATAGAGTTTGACAGAAGTATAGATAATTAAAATTAGAGCACTTCAGGTCCACTATATGCAGAATTTTTGAGGATTTGATGATTATAATGCTTATTTGTTAGCAATGTTTGCCGAATCTGTATATCGAATTTGAGGTTTTGTAGCTTTGCCATTGGGCAGAAATGGAAAAGATACATGATGTTCACTGCTTTAATGATAACTACATCCTTTTCTCTTATGATTTTGGATCTCAGTCAACAGAATGAGCTTGCAGCTGGGAGTCATAAAGCAGTCACAAATGAGAAACAGTGTAAAAAGAAAACCAAAGCTGCAGCAAATGTCATTCGGCAGCCAAATCCTTTGGATCAAACATGTATCCACCCTGAATCATATAATATTGCAATGAGGTAAGCAGTGTAAAAATGAAAATGCAGTTAGCTCTTTTAGTTTTTAGTCTGGGAAGTAATATTTTTTCCAGATTACATGTGATCCCGGACAGCTTGTAATGCAGCCCACAAGATTGTAATAAAAATATCTAAAAATAAAGGAAGTTTGTTGTTCAGATATATTATCTTTATAATATATGCTGTCCAAAGGCAATTCCTCTTCATTCAGTGCAAGCCAGGCAAGCCAAACGGTTAGACACACCTGATTTAGATATATATGGTTCTTTGCAATGTATGTTTTTATGATGCTTACAAAAGATATAAAGTTCATTATAACCAATTTTGGGGATTTAAACAATGTTGATAATGCAGTTTGATATTATTATTTTTGCCTGTCCTGAAGCAACTATATAATCCCTACAAGTATATGGAATCTTCCTAATATTTCATCATTTCCAGTGGGAGGTATATTTCAATACAGGATTCCTGCAGTGTTAATCAGGTACTGATAATCACCAAACCCCAATTTACCATGGAAATGTTTTGAAAGCCAGATTTCTGCAGCTGCAGGAAAAATGGTTTAAGGAAATTCAGATGAGTGTATTTAACTTTTCCTATTAATTTCAAAGCATCTTTTTATTTTGAATATGAAATTCCATGCAGCTCTAAAACTGACACAGTATAGTATTCTTCTTTAAAGTGAAACTTTACATAGAAATATAGACAATCTAATTATGTTAGGGTACTTTCCAAAAGACTGTAGTCTAACCAAGCATAAAAAAACGCCCACAATATAGTTCCTACCTTAACTATGTGGCAGTTATGCTGCAATATCAGACAACAATGGCAGACAGAATGGCGTCCAAAATGGCATTCACTCAGCCTCCCAATATGTGACAGTGGTACCAAGAGTGGTTATGCAGAGCACCATAAACTACTCTTTTCCTCCTTCTCCTGCCTTCTAGAACCTTCTGGGTTGGAATTGCAGGCAGGTTTGTTTGTATTTGTGAAAGTTCATAACTCGAAAGGACCGTCTGTAATAGCAGCAGCAGTAATAGTGATGTTATTATGGTTCATCACACAGTCAGATGTTCAGACCTGGAATAGGCAGATGTTAATGTTTGATGCTGTTAAAGTTATTGTCACAGGATGTAAGCTGTTCCACGTGAAGCTGCCTTTTGCAATTGACTGATGATTTTGTCAATGGTGTTCAAATGATGCTCCAGTTGCTTTAGGATTGCACCCAAGTTCCTATTACTAAGCATATTACCGTTGTTTTCTTTAGCCATAGTCATTCTATTTCTGTTTGCAGGCCTTTGTACTTTGTTACCTTCTCCAGTTCTTTCTCTTCTCTTCTGCTGCCTCCAGGTACTGCCATGCAAAGTATCCACACTTCTTTGTCTTTCTTATCAACATTTGTTAAGCCTGTGATGTAATGCGGCAGGTGCCTCCTGTCTGTTTGAATTCTAAGATTCCACTTTAGCTTCTTCATTTTTTATTATTTGCTCAATTTTATGGTCCCACCAGTTTTTGCTTGCAGGCAAATGTTATTTCTTGCAGATTTTCCAATGTACCATTGTTGCTACTTTGTCATGCCATTGCTTGTAGTCAGTCTGGGTGATCTTGCAGCAGCTAACCAGATGATCCACTGTTTCTTCAGTTTCTTTACATTTTTTTGTTGTTAGTCGTGAAGTTGTGTCCGACCCATCACGATTCATGACCCCATGGACAACGTTCCTCCAGGCTTTCCTGTCCTCTATCATCCCCCGGAGTCCATTTAAGCTCATGCCTACTGCTTCAGTGACTCCATCCAGCCATAACATTCTCTATCGTCCCCTTCCAACCATAACATTCTCTATCGTCCCCTTCTTTTTGCCCTCAATCTTTCCCAGTTGCCTTTCTTTACATAGGCAACACTTACTGTCTGTTGCTGTCTTCTCAGTTCTGGCTTTGTATGCATTTGTTCTTAAGGCTTGGGCTTATGCAGCCAGAATTAGCTCCTTGGTCTCTTTCTTCAAGTTTCCTACTCTTAGCTATTGCCAGTCCTGTTATTATCTGCTTTCCCTGCTACTTGTTTAATGTATTGGCCATGTAATGCTTTGTCTTCCCACACCTCCATTCTCTTTTTCATTTGGTTTTTCTTGTAGGGCAGTTTGGTCTTTCCTGTACTCAGTAAGCCTTCCTAATTTATTTGCATCTACTTAGCAAACTTTTTTGTCTTCTGATTGCAGAATCACTGTCAGTTTGGAAGCAAAATGGATTTTTCCCAAAAAATTAAGATGATTAAATCAGTTGAAATATAACTACGGTATCTGTGAATAAAATCTTTATTTAAACATCAAAAATGTTTAGAATTTCTGATAAGAATTATTAAAAATAATACTAATGATAAGAATTAATAAGTTTATACTTTATGCTGATTGCAGAGAGAGAAGGCTAAAACCTGAAGAGTAAAAGTGCAACAATTGGCTTTTATGGATTAGTCCCTTGTGCAGGACCATAATCCATAGCAAGTTTACACAGAAGTAAAGATATTTGAGTGAAGTGGGAATTTTTGACTGATATCAATTTCCTCTTAATGATTTTAGAAATAGAAATATTTTCATCAGGATTACAACAGGGAAATTGGGGTTAAATTCCCTTTCCTATACTTTTTCTGATCCTATTCATTATCAATGTAATATTAGATGCAAATACTCAATGCCAGATGTCATCTTGCCTTCTAAGCAGGCACGTTTAGAACTACATAACATGTGTCCTTCAAGGATCAGTTGTTGAAACTTTTTCCGTACACACTGTCATAGATATGTCATTTTAACTCTGCCAGAAAAGATGGGAGGGGAGATTTAACAGTTTTTTGTATGCAGCATAATCCTCAAAGCATCTCCTTGTCAACACCCACTATGTTTCTGACATGCCTCAAGTAAGTAGGAGCCAGAGAAATAACCAACTACAACTTATGGCCTCTGGCAAACAACATGTGCTTAGTTACTAGATTACGCTGCCCCCACCCGTTAAATTCTAGTTAATTTCAGTTTATAAAGATTCAATCTAACATAATAATGGATGTAACAATTAACTATCCTTAACTGGGTACTATAGATGATCCCTTTATTCTTTGACTTCAATGCAAATGTAATAAAATTTTGAGTTTAAACTGAAACCTTGTGGAATTAATAGTATTTTAAATTTTGTTTAATATGTAAAAAAAGAAAACCCTCCTCAAACCCTTTCAAGATAGTGACTTACAACAGGGTAAGTTTAATGCTCATTAAGATAAGCTGATAAGTAAATCATAATACTATGAAACCAGATTGCAACATCTGGTTTATCAGTTTTATTTCCTGAGTACTTAGAGCCTTTACATTTTTTATATAAAAGTTATTTTAATTTTAATTTTTAATTTTACACATCTCTTCACGTGAGCAACATGATTCCGGATTATAACCCTTGTACATAGTCATACTTTCATTTCCATTTCCATTTTAAGGGATGTATGCATGATGTACATTTGGATGTATGTCTTTTCGAATATTACTAGGCTTTCAAGACCATTAATACAATTTCTTTCTTTCCCCTGCCAACCTTTTCCCATGGTCTGCATGGAGAACATCAGATTGTAAAAAGCTATCCTGAAGAGTAGTGCTGAAGCCATATTCTCCATTTCATATTCTAGAATAGTCTACATAGCTCTGGGTCCTCTATGGATATTCTAGGAACACTGTGATAATATATGTTCTTTGCTCATTTATGTCTATTTCCTTACTTTTATTCTGCAGCCCTTCTTGTCTTGAATCACAAACTGTAGACTTCTTGGGATACAGCCTATCTTACTTTATCTCTTAAGGCTAAAGCTGTATGCATATTACTTGTCTAATAAAAATAATAGTAATAGCAACAAAAATTAGGTTTATTACAAGGCTTACATTTTTAAAACATCCTTGCAGGAAGCATTCAGTTTGGTTGGTATCAGCTTTGTGAAGTTGCAGCAAAGCAGCCATAGATACAACATTTTTTTCCACTTAAAATAGTATTGTTAAAATAAGGTAATCCTTCTCTATTTCATGACTAACTAGTGATAGTAACATTTATTTGGTATCAGTATATTGAAATAAGATGTAACCTATCTTAGCACCTTTTATTATGGTAATAGCCAACATCCAGTCGATTGCAAAAGCAAGCCTTCCTGTTTTCATCTGTCTACCTTGCCTCCTACAAGAGCTAAAAGGCTAGGTACAGTTAGAGGCAGATATAACTCATCCTTGGACAGAAAAGCGCCCTTACCTATATTAGATTTGTTCTTCTTTCACTGCTATCCAAAAACTAAATCCCGAGCCTCCTACCGAGATACTCAAGAAATACCTTTCTGAGAGGCTGAGTTACATGAAAGAGGAAAAGTAGGAAGATTTGCATTCTATATCTTATGTACAGAGCAAGCAGAAATGCACTCATATAGTATGGGGTGTAAGTGAAGAAATTTGCATTTTGTTATTTTAATTGTAGCTAGTAAGTTATTCTTTGGAATAGATTGGTTGTACCTTTTGCATAGTTTTAGACATAGTGTTTAAACCAAGGAAATTTCAAAAGTATGTCTTAAACTAGCCTCGTAGCAATCAGTATTTATCTAGACAGAGTCTAATAGTTGCTGCACTCAGATGCCTAGTCTTACAAGAACAATTGCCTATTTGCTGTATCAAACATGGTCATTTAACCTATACTATTCAAACTTCTGGAAATAGCAATTTTTATTCATCCCAATTGATGTTCAAGCCTATTCATTATCTTTAAAAGTTGTAACCTGAACTGGCATTTCCTTTTATTATTGAAGCTTCAGCAAATTCACTTAGAATGCTGGTAACATCATGAATTATGAAAATAAATACTAATGTACAGATTACAATGACTGTCCAAAATATGATGAATGCTGACATTTGCATGAGAATATTGACACTCTCAAGTAAAGTTTTCAAAGTTGGAGTCCTTTAATAACTTATTTAAAATAAACACTAGCAGTGTTATGTGTCTAGTGTTACATTCCAAAGAATTAACTTCTGTATCTACCTATTGAAAAGTTAGTGGTGTTTGATTCAATAGGGCTTACATCTACATAATAGCAAGTAGAACTGTAGCTTAAGTTTCTAAAACCTCCAACATGCATCAATGAACTTTTCAATATACTTAATTATGAATGTCAGCCAAAATGAGAAGGTGAGAGAGAATACCAGGTATTTTCTCCATTATTGCATTTTCATTGGGATCATCTCTATTAATAAAATTAGAATATTTGTTGAGTGTTTGATAAGAAGGTTTTACTATTTAACTTCTTATACTGATCTTTTAATTTGTATTTCAGCAATTAGCATGTGCTTTCGTAAACTTTAAATATTTATCTGCATAGCATGTCTTAATTTTTTGCATGTGTACATTTTATATCAAATAGTTTGAAAAATATTAAATGTAATTTATTATTAGTAATCACCTACAAATAAAAATGTCATGTGTAAAAAGAGGGGTAGTTATTATTCCTATAATTTGCTTTTAAAATACTGCAAGCTGGAAGCTCTCCATTAGTGTTCTTATGTCAGCTTCAGTATACCAATTGTTCCACCCAATAAAAAATAAATGAAGACAGAGAGAAATAATTGTTTATAGCATTGTTCTTCCTTAAGCACAGCATAGCATAATGATACTATGCTGTTATTACATTTTCTGTGACCTTGGTATAACTGCGGATGTTTTTCTATACCCATAAGGATTTGCTTTGTTCTTAGCAATGACATTTAAAAATAGAGGAGGTCAATATGCATTACTGCTGAGATGGAGTTTCGTCTTTAATGTTGATTTCTCTTCCAAGTGTTCTCCAAGGCTTTTTTTTTGGGTGAAAATGAGCCATGAAAAGAAGGAAAGGGAGGGAGGCAGGGAGGAAGGAAGGAAGGAAGGTAGGAAGGAAGGAAGGAAGGAAGGAAGGAAGGAAGGAAGGAAGGAAGGGCTTTCACTAAGAACATAGTTGATTTGGGAATGACTATATCATATTCTATATTTCTAAATCAGATGTAGCTCTAAAAGTGTACAACAAAGTGGAATTGTTTCTTTGAATATAAATTTATAAGATTGACCGTAAATTCTGAGCTTGGCTGTTGGATTTTTCCACAGACTTTCATTCTCCTTAGTTGGGAAAATTGGACAGAAACAACCAAGGCACTTTTCCCCCAACATTTTTAGTTTACTGCAATAAATTGGAATTTTATCATGAAAAGATATCAACACATAACGAGGAAAGAGCTCTTAAATCAAATATAATTTGCCATTAATTTAATAAAGGTAAAAGTTTCCCCTGTTTCATATCCAAGTCTAGGGGGCGATGTTCATCTCCATTTCTTAGCATTGTTCAAACACATTTCTGTGGTCATGTGGCCAGCATGACTATATGCCAAGGCACATGGAATGCTGTTACCTTCCCACTGAAGTACCTATTTATCTGATTGCATTTGCATGCTTTCAAACTGCTAAGTGAGCAAGAGCTGGGACAAATAATGGAACTCACTCCATCCTGCAGTGCTCGAGTCTTAAACCTGAACCGGTAGCTTTTACTGCTGAGCCACCGAACTAACCTAATCAAAGTAGATATTGTTAGCAAAGGAAAGACCTAGGTTTCCCAAAATTGAGGACTTCCTTAAAACAATACTAACAGTTAACTCAGGTAATATAAATTATACTGTATTCTTACAATTCTCCAGTTCAGTACTCATAGTATATGAATACAGTATTTGAAGGTCCATTGGCAGCTATAAGGATTTACTTGGGGTTTTGTTTTGTTTTTTGAAAATTTTATTTGGGTTTTCACAAAAACAAAATACAAATAAAACATCTTTTTTGAAAATAGCATGGTCCCAGGTTATCACTTCTTCATACAGACACAAAACTCAATTTCATGCTCATTTTTATATTCTATTCCATATCTTATTACCATTTTATATTTTCTACATAGTTTTTCCCCTCTTCTAATTTTCTCAAACTTTGTTTTAATTATCTCAATTCAAATCATTATATTTATACTTTTGTCTGTCCTGTTACAATTTCACATTCTTTTCTTATTAAGCAATTTTTTCCCTGTAGTTACCAATTAGAGTATGACACCTTTATATCCTTTAATTTTATCCATTCAAGCTCTTATTTAAGCTTCAATGTATAGCTTTAAGATTATAGCATTCAATATAATACATAACTTCCAATCGAATTCTGCTTGGTACATTCTTAAAATACACACTATATTCTTAAAAAGAAAAAGTTATATATATATGTAAATAAAGCACACATTCCATTCCAATTCAATTCTATCATTAATATTCATTAAAATCTTAACATCTTTAACATTTCTTTTCTATTAAATATCATACTTCCTTGGGAACACTTATAATCTTTCCATAGTTAATTCTTTTTTTTTTCGTATTTCTCACTTATATTTTTATAAATCATTACTAATAATTAAAAATGTTCCCATTTAATTCTCCCAATCATTTTAATTCATTTATTTATTACCAAACATTCAACTACATTACAGTAAATATTTTATCCATCATTTTAATCATATTTTCTAAAATTATTTCTGTTTATAATATAACAATGCTATCTTATGTACCTTTACAGAAGCCCTTTTGCAATTAAATTTTCACTCATTATCTCTAAACAAGCTTATGGTTACAATCCTTATATCTTTTCCCTGTTTCTCCATTTCTTGTTTCTGTCTTTTACAACTTCTTTTCCTTGCCTTCTTCCCCCTCTTCTTCTCCCTCCCCTTTTTACCCCCTCGTCTCTCTATTTCTAACTCTCTCATCTGTAATCCCCTCTTCTGTTGCTTTCTAATATTATACTTATCTTTCAAATTCTTCTTCTTCTTTTTGGTTGTTTTTTCTAGTCTTAAAACTTTTCACTCTCTTTCCCCCCTTTTCTCCCCCCCCCCCACTTAAAATTATTTGATCATTAAAGATGGCTTCTTCTTTGTCCCAATCTTCTTGTTCTGCAAGCGTTTCTTGTTGTTTCTCATAGTTCCAGATCTCCATTTCTAAGAATTGAAATACAAAGCCAAAATAACCACTCCCTTCTTGTGCATCTTCTTTCCATTTTTTTAAATTCCGTTTTCAGTTCTTCTAAGAGTGATACCATTTTAAATACTTTTAAACAACCACCCGGTTAATTTTAGTCATCCAGATGCAAAAACCAAAAATCACCAAGTAATCTAAATAATCCAAGGCTGTTTCTACTTGCTTCTTTTTTCCACTTTCTCTTCCTGGTGTTCTATTATTTTGTTACCAAGTTTCCATTAAAATGTATCTTTGAGGAATTTTGTTAAAATTTCACTGTAAGTTCCTTTTAATTACAGTTCCATTCCTTAATTCCAGGCAGTCTCCCCAATTTTTCCAAATCCTGCCCTTCTATTCTTTTTTTTCTCCTTTCCAGCTTTTAAAAACTTTTAAATGTCCAGAAATCTTTATTATCCCTTTGACTTTTATTTTCAGCTTAAATGCCTATTAATGTCAAAGTGGATTTTTTTTCAGTTTCTTGCTTAAGTCTCTTAGCTGTCAGTATAAGGAAGGGAAGAAAAAAAAACTAATCCTTTCCCTTCTCTCTCTCCTTTGCAGCTTCAAAATCTTCTTTGGGAACAATGTTGTTAAGTTTAAATTCCAGGTTACCTTATTTGTTGCTTTTGCTGTTTGACCCGGCCAACCAAAACTTTCTTATCTTCCTCCTGCACATTCTTTTCCGGTCGAGTTCTTTGTGGTGGCCATTTCTGGCCACTGCTGCAACCGCCTTTGGGAAAGGGAGTAATAGCCAGCTGGGGAGGAGAGATGCGGCTCTCCTCAACCCTGCAGGCAGTCTCCCCCCTCTTCACCACCTCTACGGGGTGGCTTAGCCCCGAAACCAGCCAGCTCGGGGCGCTCCAGCAGCAAGCACGGATCAAAGCCTCGGAGAGACGAAGCTTCGGTCTGTCGCCAAAGAAGCTCAAACTGGAAGTCCCAGGATTTACTTGTTTATGTCCCTCCCAATAAGTTATGTCTTGTTACAAAGCAAAAAAGGGCTTTTCCATAATAGTCTGACCTTATGGAATATTGCTCCATTTTAGGTATACCTGTTTTACCTGTTATTTTAAAATTGGTCTAAGATCTAAATGTTGCAATCCATGGCTGTTGATTTATATTGTGTTATACTTATGTTTGTACCTATTTTTGAAATACTTTACTTTTTTATTTATATTGGAATTAGATTTTAATTCTTTAGTTTTAATTAAGTACAGATATATGTCCATCAACAGATTTTGTGCCGGTAAGATGTTTGACTAGATCAAAGAAATCTAGGTACATATCCATTAACATTAATGGAAGTTCACTGGGTGACCTTGGCAAAGTCATTATCTCTCAGCCCAACCTCCCTCATAAGATTTGACTCATAAACCTAGAAAGGTCCATATAGGTCATATAGTCCATGCCCTCAGATGGTGAGAGAAACAAGTGAAATTTATCTCCTTGCCTTGCACCAATTAGCCTAGGTAGCATGTTTTGCACCAGAGTCAATCTGATAAGCCAAACTAGAGATGACAGACCTGACAACTATACATTGGAAAGCTCTTCTTGTTGCTATCTGCAAATCCAATGACCACTGACAATCATGGAGCACCTCTGGCCTACAACATAACTTTATAGAATGTAACTTTCTGTCCAAAATTCCTACATTCTGTTATTATCCATCAAATTATGTATTGGCTGAAAGCCTGAATTTTAACAATATTTGGGTAAAATGATTAAAATTGGCAATGAAATGTTTTAAATAATAGTTATTTAAATAATAGCTTGATAACTATTTAAAAAAATCTGTCCAGAGCTCTATCAAAGTTTCTAACAGGAGTTTGAACTGCAGTGTTGTTCTTTACATTCTACTCTTAAAATGCATTTTTCCAGGGAGCTTTGAATAAAATATAGAACTACATCAATAAAGTAGCAGTCATAATCACATGGATTTGAAAGGAAAAACCAAACATATTTTATGGTTATGGTTTTTATAATTTATTTTGTGCTGTAGAAGAGCATTGTTCATTTTTAAACATTTTTTTTAAAACAAGTTTTATTAATTTTTTCAAAAACAAACAAATCATCATTAGCCATTACATACTTAAACCTTTTTCCATTATAAATTTAACAAGTCAGATAAAACCTTAATTCTATTTTAAACCATTTCCATAAAGCATACAAAAACCTCTTATCCAGTTTCTCTTTACCTCTCTTTACTCTTATTCAGTTTCATTATTATTGTTTCATCTATTTCTTTCTGACTTGACCACCATCATTCCCATTCTATACTTCTGCAAGGTTCCACTAATTCTCCCAAAAACATAAACACACAACACATATAACATAAAAGAAAAAAAAAAAAAAATCTTTTAGGAAAGTAACTTGGCCCCAGATATCTCTCTCTTCATGAACTTCAATTATATTCATGCTCATCTTGCATATCATTACTTATTTTATCTACCATTCTAAGTCTTCTATATTAACTTCTCCACACATTTCACTCTTCTTAATTCTATCTTAATTAATCCATCTTAATTTGAATCATTACATTTGTATCTTTTGTCCATTCTTTATTGTCCCTTATAATAAAAAAAAAAAAGAGAATTTCTCCTGAAATCACTAATCAGAGTATGATGCCTTTCTGTCTCCCCTCTAAATTAATCAAATTAACATTTAAAATAACACCCAGTATCCAATCCGATTCTGCTTGGTACATTCTATCTAAATAGTAAATCCAAAATAATTAAATACATAGTTAAACAGTAAATCTAAATGTTGAATCTTATAACATTCCCATTGTCTTTTCCAAAAACAAATGCTATAATAAAAATTTTATAATAACATCAATATCATAATCTTATTAAACTCTTTAATTAATACTCAATATTCTAAACCTTCCCTTTAATATTATTAAATTTAAAATCAATCATTACTAAACATTTCAACATTTTAATCTCTTATCAACTCTTAAACCATTTTAATTTTCTATTTCTAATACAATGCTACAATATCATCTTATGTACCTTGCAAAACCTTTTTTTAAAGAATTTATACTTTACCCTTTATCCCTAAAAAAGATTCCTTTTTTTCCCATCTAATTTCAAAACTTTGTAGCTTTTCTCCACCGTTTTCCTTCCTTTCTTCCCCACCAAACCTTTCTACCCCCCTTCTTCTAGCCTCTGCCTTACTGGCTTCCCTTCTCTGTTGTGTTCCTTTTCCCTTTTGTTTACTATCATTATGTTGATTTTGCACCTTATTTTTCCCCTTCTTAAATGTTTTTAGATCTTAAGTCCTTCATTTCTCTTCCTTTCCCTCTTCCTTCTTTCTTGGTTAAATTCTGAAGTTCATTAAAGATGGCTTCTTCCTCTCCTTCTTCTTCTTCTGCTGTCTTCATCTGCTGTAATGTTTGTTGATAGTTATAGCGCCATTTCTAAGAAAAGGAAGGCTTCCCTCACAGCATCTCCACCATTTTTTTTGTTTGCTCATATTCTTTTCTCAGTTCCTCAACAGAAAAAGCCATTATAAATCTTTTCTTCTCTTTTCTTTTCCCCTTCTTTCTTCCTACAACAACCAAGATATTTCAAAAAAAATAAAAATAAAACAGTCCCAAAGTTATCAATCAGTCCAAGCCAAGGCAAAGTTCTCACTTTCTCTTCCTGGGGTAGTATCAATCAGAAGAAAAGAAAGTACAAATCTGTTTCTTAAAATTTTATTGCAATATATTTCAGTCTTCAAATCCTTAAGGCATCTCCTCCAACAGTCTTAGCACACAAATATTTTTTTTAGTCCTCTCCCTTCTCACTTATCACTTAAAGCCAATTTTTACCTAAAAAAAATAGGTTTCTTAATATCCACTTGTTAAATCCATAGAGAAGGAGAGTAAACTTTCCTTTCAGCACCACCAAGCTGCCGCTTATTTTCTCTTCTAGAAGGTATCATTCAGAAAGCCATAATTTCCAGGAGTTTTGTTAAATATATCTTAGAGTCCCGGGGACCAAGAAAAACTCTCTTTTCAAAAGCTTTCTCCACTTCCTCCTGCGCATTCTTACCCGGCTGCCAGCTTCTTTGTGGCGGCCATTGCAGACCGCCGCTGCATCATCTTGGGAAAAGGGGGGTCTGCCGGCCGGGGAGGGGGTCTGCAATACCCCCAAACCCCTTCCCGGATCCCCCCTATCTTCAGCTACCCCTACAGGGTAGCCTAGCTCGAACCCGTCCGGATCGGAGCACCAAAACGGCTAGCACGGCAGGGATCGCGCAGAGTCGCAAATCCCTGCCGCTCGCGAAGCCGACAAACCGGAAGTTCCCAACAAGTTATGTCTTGTTACAAAGCAAAAAAGGGCTTTTCCATAATAGTCTGACCTTATGGAATATTGCTCCATTTTAGGTATACCTGTTTTACCTGTTATTTTAAAATTGGTCTAAGATCTAAATGTTGCAATCCATGGCTGTTGATTTATATTGTGTTATACTTATGTTTGTACCTATTTTTGAAATACTTTACTTTTTTATTTATATTGGAATTAGATTTTAATTCTTTAGTTTTAATTAAGTACAGATATATGTCCATCAACAGATTTTGTGCCGGTAAGATGTTTGACTAGATCAAAGAAATCTAGGTACATATCCATTAACATTAATGGAAGTTCACTGGGTGACCTTGGCAAAGTCATTATCTCTCAGCCCAACCTCCCTCATAAGATTTGACTCATAAACCTAGAAAGGTCCATATAGGTCATATAGTCCATGCCCTCAGATGGTGAGAGAAACAAGTGAAATTTATCTCCTTGCCTTGCACCAATTAGCCTAGGTAGCATGTTTTGCACCAGAGTCAATCTGATAAGCCAAACTAGAGATGACAGACCTGACAACTATACATTGGAAAGCTCTTCTTGTTGCTATCTGCAAATCCAATGACCACTGACAATCATGGAGCACCTCTGGCCTACAACATAACTTTATAGAATGTAACTTTCTGTCCAAAATTCCTACATTCTGTTATTATCCATCAAAATAACCAAAGCAAATTATTTATTGGCTGAAAGCCTGAATTTTAACAATATTGGGGTAAAATGATTAAAATTGGCAATGAAATGTTTTAAATAATAGTTATTTAAATAATAGCTTGATAACTATTTAAAAAAATCTGTCCAGAGCTCTATCAAAGTTTCTAACAGGAGTTTGAACTGCAGTGTTGTTCTTTACATTCTACTCTTAAAATGCATTTTTCCAGGGAGCTTTGAATAAAATATAGAACTACATCAATAAAGTAGCAGTCATAATCACATGGATTTGAAAGGAAAAACCAAACATATTTTATGGTTATGGTTTTTATAATTTATTTTGTGCTGTAGAAGAGCATTGTTCATTTTTAAACATTTTTAACAATGAGATTAAATGGATTCCAGAAGGTGGTAGAGGACAGGAAGTCCTGGAGGAATGTTGTCCATGTGGTCACGATGGGTCAGACACGACTGCTCAACTAACAACAAAAAACAATGAGATAGGTAGCATAGAAATTTAATAATAAAAAATAAGAAGAACAGGAGAAGCCACCTATCATTCCTTCTTCCTCACTGAGGAAGAAACCTTTAGAAATATGTGGAGTGGAATCCTTGGATACAGAGCCATGTGGACTCTTAACTTCCCCCTCAGCAAGGCAAAAGTAATACAGTAGTAGCAGCTTTCACCTCTTCTGCCTCCATTGCACTTATCCTCTGCAGTGTAGGGAGGTCCAGGAGAAGAACCTTCTCTACCATTGTGAGACACCTCTAGAACATCTTACCCCTCCCCCCCCAAGATGAGCTGAGCTCCAACCTCCTGACCTTCTGTAAGAGCTTAAAGACCTGGCTCTGCCATTTGTCTTGGGACACCAATGGAGGGGCTTCATGTTGTAGGTCAGAGGTGTCCAAACTTGGCAACTTTAAGACTTGGGGACCAACTCCCAGAATTCTCCAGCCAGCTATGCTGGAGAATGCTGGGAGTTGAAGTCCGCAAGTCTTAAAGTTGCCAAGTTTGGGGACCCCTGTTGTAGGTGGTGGCTTGATCAACAACATATTCCACCCTGTTCCCCTCTCATGTTGATTTTATAGTATTATATTTATAGGTTATCTATGTATATGTATCAAAAGTTATTCTAGCTAAAACCTGTTATTAACTAAAGGATGAGATGCAGATGGAGAGAGAGAAAAAAAATTCTTTGCACTATTCGTGCTATTTATTTAAGCTTTTCTTCCATGTACTGTGGTCTAATAATTCAAAAGTAATATTTTCTACTCTCATCCTGCTTCTATTTTATATATAAGGTTTTTAACACTTGTTGGAGAAAGTCACTGCGATATAGGAAAGTCAAAAATGCAGCAGAAAGTGAATTCAATAATTGAAAGAGAAGGGATGGATGGAATTACAAAAACATTGAATACAACAGAACAAACACTGCAAATAATAATTGATGCATTGACTCAGCCAGAAAGTTTTGACATTCGGAAAGGTAAGAGGTTTGAAGATATTGTTCTTTTGCCTTTGATATGTCAGTTTTTGTTTATAATTTTAGTGACAGTTTAGTTGGATAGTTATGTACATTCTCTGTAAGCTGTCTGCAAGTAGAAAAGTATTGGACTGCTTTGTGAGGTATGTAACAAAAGTTAGTTTTATATTTAAGAAATTTTATCCCTATTCTAAAATCATGATACTTCAAAACTATAGAAGTATGGTCCTGGTTAAGTTCATGATCCCTGACTATCTGTGTTTGCTCTACTGTTCCACCGACTTTGAAAATGAATTGTAA